>NC_064854.1:60051188-60364938 GCF_024139225.1 Suncus etruscus | reverse complement strand
CCTCCCTCCTCCTCCCTCCCTCCCTCCTCCTTCCTTCCTTCCTTCCTTCCTTCCTCTTCCTTCCTTCCTTCCTTCCTCCTTCCTTCCTTCCTTCCTTCCTTTCTTCCTTCCTTCTTATTTTTTTGGGTCACACCTGGTGGTGCTCAAGGACTACTTCTTGTTACTTCTGTACTCAGAAGTTGCTCCTGGCAGGCTCAGGGGACCATATGGGATGCCGGGATTCGGACCGGGGTTCGTCTTGTATTGGCCACATGCAAGGCAAACACCCTAACTGCTGTAATATCTCTCTGGCCCCATCATTCTTATTTCTACTCTCTTCACATTAGCTCCCTGGGCAGCAGGGCTCGGCCACCCCATAGGCCCCTCTCCAGAAAGCCTAGGAGCACCCATGGGTTTTGACATGCCCATGCCCATGAGAAGACTTGGTGACTGTGAGCATTAGGGGATGAGACACTTCTAGCATCTTCCTTAGGGCTTGCATGTTCACTTCAGCTTCATCCAGGCTGGCTGGGGCCCTGACGGCTAAGCTGCAAGAGCTCAAATTCCCTCTTCAGCCCTCCAAGGGAAATGTGTTCCCCTCTGATTGCTAGGATTTGCCTTGGAATTCTTCCAGAGAAATGCTGGAACTGGAGAGATAGTACAGTGGGTACTTGTTTTGCATGCATTTGACCCGAATTCCATCCATCCCCTGCATCCATCCCACATGGTCCCAGGTGACCCAATAACCAGCCCCCCCCCAAAAAAAAACTACTCTCAAAATGTCTACGAATGTGCTCTTTAAAGTAAATTACATCAGATGCTTGTTTGAAGGCAATTCTATTTTTCCCTTCCCAGTAGAATTTTGGGGAATGTCAGGCTTGGTGGCTTTAATGATCATTGGACTGAAACTTGATTCCTTAAGCTTTAATCCGAAGATGGAGTCAGTATTTACCAAGTAAGTTTGCTCTTGTGTCCTTGGCATATGTACAGTTCCCAGAGATGTGTACTGCTTTTATATGGCTCCCCTCCAAAACAGTGTCAGACCTAAATCCTGTTTGTCCTAGAAATCATCTCTCAATGGCTCTGAGATCTCCATCTTTCATCTGT
The DNA here is from genome assembly GCF_024139225.1 of Suncus etruscus. NCBI lineage: Eukaryota > Metazoa > Chordata > Mammalia > Eulipotyphla > Soricidae > Suncus > Suncus etruscus. The sequence continues at coordinate 60,363,852 of NC_064854.1, read as the reverse complement.
GACTCTTTGATCAGAATTTGATGTGGGTGGGAAGTTTAAAATAATATTTATTTCCAGCTGTTCTTTTATAATCACTGAGTGGCAGTGCTCTGATCTGGGGGAGGCTGAAGTAATCTGGGGGTATTTGGGGGAGAGGCCCCACCAGCAAAGACCATATTCACCACCCCATCCCCCACACCCAGTGACACACTTGGAAATAGGGTGGCATGGAGCTGGAGAGATAGCATGGAGGTAAGGCATTTGCCTTGCATGAAGAAGGACGGTGGTTCGAATCCCGGCATTTCATATGGTCCCTCGAGCCTGCCAGGAGTGATTTCTGAGCATAGAGCCAGGAGTAACCCAAGAGTGCTGCCGGGTGTGACCCAAAAAACAAGCAAAAAAATGGAAATAGAATGGCAGGTTTGGGAGCAGAAAGTTAGTTTTAGAAACTAGACTTCCTTAGGATATAGTGCTTGATCCCTGTTCTCCTTTCCACCCCCTATATCCCACTGTTATTCCATGCTGAAGTCCCAAAGCAAGTGTTGGAATAAAAACAATGAACCATAATCTCAAGTTTTTTCCATGAAAATTTATTTCTGCTGGATTATTTTGTCTGACACTGGGCCTGTGTCCCTTCCGCCATGCCATAACGCAGGGCCAATGTGGCAAGTCACTGACTGAGAAGCCCTGCAGGGCATACATAGTGAGGCACTCCTGGTACACAGGTACTCCAAGCCTATTTTAGTGGTGATTTTGCCAGGGATGCCAGCAAAGGGTTTCAGTCAAAGGTGGCAGAGACTTGAATAGAGGAAGGGGCAGGAAGTGCGGGGTCTATGAGGGTGGCTTTCTTCTGTCCCTCAGAATCCTGATGATATTTTGCTTCGCATACCAACATGTCATCTTCACCTTCTTTGGCATCATCATCAGATGCGGGAGAAATCATATACTTAGATTTCCATGTCTTGTCTTTCATCTTCATTTTATTTTTAACGGTCAATTTTGCAAGGTAAGAATTTTATGTTTGCTGGTTCTAAATAATAAATACTAGACATGAAAGGACAATCAGGGCTCTCAGTCCATGAGAATCCTCGGTTCAGTCCTCAGTTCAGTCCATGGACTCATGCTTTTCTCTCTTAAAAAATAAAGAATTTTGTGCTGAAGTTGGGTTCAAAAGAAGAGTCAGGAAGCTGTGGGGTCCAGTTGGAAGAGCTCTATTTGATGAGCCAGGAAATTTTTTTTCTATTTATTTATTATTTATTTATTTTTGTTTGAGAGTAGATTAAGAGCTCCTTGCAAGACTGGAGCAACATTCATTGGCTCTCCTGGGCCCCCTCTGTGGAATGGGAGGGGGCACAAGGGGGGTGTCACATAGGAGTATGTCAGAAGTGCAAACCTTCAGGCCTGCCAACCACAAAATCCAGGAGGCAATGACAGGAGAAAGTGCATTGTGTTTGGGAGCTAAGGTTTTCCCATTGAAAGCGCATGCACCACCACTGGCAGTATGGCTGGGAAATGGTTCATTTGATCACTTGAATGGTCCGTTCCTAAAATAAGTACTTTAGACCCAGCCCATAGCTTATTGACCCAGGCCAGAAAGGACAATTAATAAGTGTTTCTACAGTGGCTTCCCAGATCCATTGGGAAAAATGGCTTTATAGATGCAACTTATCAGTGCTTGAAATCTTTAGAGCCAAGAGATCCAGGAATAGTACTCACCTTGCTCCTAAAAACGTCAGCACTGCAGGGCCAGATGTGTGGTTTCCAGCCTCCTTTATTTATTTTTCATTTTGTCTTTAGTCATCATCTCTGGCCATCCCCTCAGAAAGTTCAGTTCCACAGAATGTACTTTTGTTTTCCTCAGGTTGTTCACAGTTGTGCTGGTGAGCCCTATCCTGAGCCACCTGAGTTTACAAGTATAACTGGCGGTGGGCAATGGTCATTGCTTGGTCTGGGCTGAAGGGTGCTATAAATTTGCTCTTGGCTCCCAACATTTATAAGCTGGCCCAGGAGAAAGTGGAGGAGCCACAGAAGGTAGAGAAAGTTCTCTCTTGGGGCCTCATGCTCTCATTTCTACTTATTCCATGGCTTGGTTGGGCAGGTCCCCATTTGCTATGCTATGGACTTGAGCGCATGTTCATTGCAGTGGGAATGAGCTCCCAGAGGAAATGCTGAAAACTCTCCTGTCCATGTCCTGGCTCCCCCAGAAATCATGGCCCACCCTTCCTGCCCACCTTTTGAAAATCCAGATAGATGTGTGTGTGTGGGTGGTGTGTGGTGGTGGTGTGTGGTGGGTGGTGGTGGTGGTAGTGGTGGTGGTGGTAGTGGTGGTAGTGGTGGTGGTGGTGGTGGGTGGTGGTGGTGGTGGTGGTGTGGTGGTGGTCGAAGCCTCCTCTCTGCCCTCCAAATATGGGTTGAGAGAGAATGTTGGTGGGAGGTAACTGAAGTGGTCCTCTTGGTGGGACTGGAATCTGTTGATTCTATTGGTGTTTTGTCTTTCAGTTTATCTTTTATATACAAGTCGTGATATTACTGACTATAGGCATCAACACCTACAAGATGATCTACTTAGCCAGGTCCTTAGGTAAAGTGTGTCCCTGGCTTGTCTCCTAGTGGGGCAGCGTACTGATGAGGAAGGAGCACAGGGTGGTCCTGGGGGGTAGGGAAACTCCAGGAAAAGGTTTCAAAGTGGCTTGTTCTTGACTGAGGCTGGGGCTGGAGTTGGGAGAATGAGTTCCATTCCCTAGGTGCTTCCAAGGGGCTTCTCTAGTGGCTCTTCCACTTCCTGGGACACTTCCCCCTCAAATGATCCCTCAAAAGATAAGAGGGAGTGTTTGCTAACGGTCCAATTCTGGAGCTTCAGTGATAGGAAAGTTGGGAGGGATTTGCTTTGCATGCAGCTGACCCAGGTTCAATCTTTGACATCTCATAGTGGTCCCTTGAGCACTGCCAGGGGTGATCCCTGAGTGCAGAGCTGGGAGAACCAAAACAAACAAATAAAAATAAACAAAGAGTCAATTTCCAGGACAATCTGAGTGTCTTGGGTGTGGGATGGAGACCAAGACCAATAATTCCCAAGCAGCCCTTCAGCCTGATGAAGACACCTTTTCTGTGCTCTGAGAAATGCTGATAGGTGCCCTGAAGTAGCAGGGCATGCCTCCAGCCTTCATTAACCCCCACCCCCACATTTGGTTTGAGTTTTATTTGATTTACTTTGAGGGGAGCAGCATGGGAATTAAAGACAAAATCCCTCTAATAAATCAACCATTATGATAATCTCAGACCAAAGCAGTAGTAACTTTCCAAATCAAATGAAGTGGGATTTCCTTTGGATTGGGGAAAATCTGAGCTAGGAGAAAGAAAATGCTGGTGTTCTGGGGCTCTACAGTGGGCACTTTTCTGGTGGTCATGCCAGCTCAGTCTGCTGTAGTCTGGCCTAGGGCTGAAGACCTGTCTCCCTTGCCTGCAGGCCTGTGCACCATCTCTCTCTCAGGGCAGATGGTCATGCAGAATGTTCTGGGCATGCACATTCAGGAGATCATCAAGAACATCATCACTTTAAATAAGACCAAGAGGCTCCTGAGCAACATTGACTGGGACCTAGTGGAAAAGATAAAGATCAAGCACAGCATTCCTGTGAGTGGGCACCTGGCCACCCAGCCTGCCTACACTGGCCTCTGTTGATTGTGAACATTGAATGTTCAACAGCCCTAGGCATCCCTCCTCAGTTGGCCAGCCTCACAAGCCACCCTAGTGAAAAGACCCTCCCCCCCTTGAATTCCACCTCTGACCCTGGGTTGAGGACTTGGAACTCTGTGTCCATGGGTCCAGAAGGCAGGCTGCTGACAAGAGCACAGATGGGCCTGTTAATGTCCCCTGAAGGAGTGGTTATTGTACTCCCAGGAATAAAAGGCAGTGGTAGCATCTGGCCATGCAAGGCTTATCTAGTCACTTCAAGAAGAATTCAGACCTGAGTCTGGCAAGCAAGACCATTGTGGAATGAGGCCAAACTGCTCCTCAAAGAAATAAGCACCAGGAAAAAGCCGCCTTCACTGATTTTCCTTTTCAACTAACTCTCTGTTTCTCTTTGTCTCTGTTTCTCTCTCTCTCTTTCACTCTGTCTCTGAACCTAGGCTGGTGACTCCATGATGCCCCCTCTGACTGACCAGATGGGGCCCATAGAAGACATTCTAATGGAAGAGGCCAGGTTGCAAGTAGCTGTCATACAAATGGTTGGTGCTCTGTGACATCACCTTGTTAATTGAGTTTTCTTCATTCTTTACTCATGCCTTTATTCCCTGCTCTCCCAACATGCATGTGCACACACATGCACACACACACACTTTTACATGTAGCTTTAAGGTACACTGATGGGAGAGCTGCAGATAAAAATCCAGAGATCATGCTGTCACTTCCACACAACTTCTTTCTTAATATCAACCTCTTACTAACTGTGGTACATTCAGTAAGAGCAAGCTGTGGGGGACAAAGCAGAGAGAGCAGCATGCATGAGACTGAGCTGGGTTTGGTCCCCAGCATTCCACAGGGTCCCAGAGCACCACCAGAAGTCAGAAGTCAGGTGTAAGCATTTCCAGGTGTGGCCCCCAAAACCAAAAAATAATTTTAAGGCATTGGTATAATGTTATCAACTATTCAACTTCACTGGTTTTCCTGTTAAAGTCTTAATTTTTTTCTTTTGTTGTTTTTTTTTTTTTTTTTTGCCATACCTACTGGCACTCAGGTGCTACTCCTGGCTCAGTGCTCAGGGAACCATGCGTGCTGGGAGTTGAATTCTTGTCTCTCCTCTAATTTCTCTCTGGCACATAAACTTCTCTTTCTCTCTGCATGGCTTCACAGATGGACACTTGAGTGGAGTTGAGAGCCCTGAGCACTGCCAGTGTGGCTCGAAAATGAACCCCCACATTCACCACCACCACCAAAACCACACCAAACCACACCAAACATGAATACTTGATAGGTCTCGTGTATTCGATTTCTGTGTGTCGGCTCTTGTCTTTGGGCAGCTGAGTGATATTGGCGAGTGTCTGGGGTCAGACTTTGTGTCTGCCATATTCACCTGGGCCCTCTGTCACCTCACTTCTGCCTCCTGTGTTTAGAGTAGCTACAAGAAGCAGTACCACGACAGAATCCTGTTCACGGAGGCAGGTCGGAAACTAATTGGAGCCACTAAGGCATACTGTGCCAAAAAGGGAAAGTAGGTGTGATGTTTCCTGAGCGGTCAGCCCAGCAGACCCAGCCTCCCCCTCTGCCCTCCCAGATGCCCATTCACCCCATGTCTGCTTCCACTGTATCTGTTTGCATGTTTCCCCACCAAGGGGTCACTAAATCTTGATGCCTCTCAGAGATTCTGGAGAAATCCGCATCAATCCTTGGAGGGAGGAAAGAGTCCGATTGCCTGACTGCCCATTGAATTTTTTTTCTTTTATAGCTACTAGATGGTGTTGAGCAAGGCAGCAGAGCCGGACTGTGACCATGGCATGCTGCTATGGAATGGGGGGGGGGGCAGGAGAGACACTGGATGAAGGGGGAGCAGCAGACAGGGTGAATGGAAATGAGAACTGGAGGAGGGTGGATGGGGGCAGGGTAAATGGCAGGCACCAGGTAGTGTCACAGAGAGACTCAGGCAAGTCTGGGGGGAATAAGCCTAAGTATCTTCGAGGCCCATTCCTGTGAGGTCCTATGGTCCAAGGCAAGCTGGGGTGGGGGAGAAAACTTGCTTAGAGAGACCCCCTCAGGTAATAATTAACTTCTGAGCCTCCCCTTCAGCTCCCTGGGGGCACCGAGTACCAGTTCCTAAGTACAGCCTAGAAAGACAGGGCCTTGACATCCCCAAGACAAAAGCATGATTTCTGGTCCCTGGAGAAGCTTCCACATTGTTGTTCTAGAGGGCACAAGGCTAGACTATGTGGGGAGCATCTGTGGGAGGTGTGGATGGGCACCAGGGCTCCGGGTAGAGCACACTCCAGAGAGTAGTGTGACAGTGGGCCTGGACTGACTATTTCTTAGATGATGCCTAAAGGCACATCCCTTGCAAGTCACCCCAATCAGTATCTGTGTTGGTTTCCACTAGATTCATGAATATTTGTGATGTTTTGACATACATGAGAAGTCGTAGCTGGCTGGTGAAGTTTAAGAAGGTCCTGATTTTGTTGGAGTATCAGAAGGAAAAGCCGCCTCTTTATCTCTTTCAGTGAGTTCCCTGAGCTCCTAAGCACAAGCAGGTGGAAATAGAATTGGCAGGAGAGAGGTGCTGGGATTCTGCCTAGAAATGTGGGTTGTCTCAGCCTGTTCTCTGGGTCCACTTCCTGGGAAGTTTTCTATGATAAGGGGAAGGAAGAAGGATGCCTCCAAGGGTCAAGCAGTAGACTGTTTCCTGTCCCCCTGGCATTTGTATAGGTTGGGAAATATTAACCTCTCACCTAGCCCCCTGTTCTCTGCCCCTGTGACCAGTCATTTGGGTATTTATTATTAGGAAGAATACATAAAGGCCCAAATAATTCCTATAACTGATTCCAAGATATCTGTCAAAAGCTCGCAGATGTGACTGTGTTTGGGAGACTCTGCATAGTTATGTAAGATTGAGAAGTTAGAGCCATTTTATTAAACACCACACAGCATCAATGTCCATATTTATGCTTCAAGCATACAATGTCACTGCCCTACCCATGCTACCCATGGCCCAGTGTCCCTCTGCACTATTCTGGTTCCTTCCTAGGCCCCCTACCCTGCCCATCTCTTACACCCTGCTAATCTCTTGTCAGAGTCCCCTGGATATTTCTCATTGTCCACTCTATTCCCCTAGACATGTCATCATATACCACGTAGGTGTAAAGTCATTGGAAATGTTTTTTTTTTTTCTCACTTCTTTCCCTGCTTCCTGTCCCTTCTGTGACAGAGCTGAGTGGGAGTCCCTTGTGTTCAGAGACTTCAGTTTCTCTGTCCGTCCATCTGTAGTTGGGCACTGGGGTCATCTCTAGATCTTGGCTACCCATGAGTGGAGCTGCAATTCAAGCACACATATATCTTTTTGAGGTAACATCTCCATGAGTTCAGTGTTGGAGCCTGGGAGTGGTATTGCTCTTACTATGCTAAGCTAGATGAGCTAAACCACTAATAGTGGGAAAATATTGACGTGTGTGTGTGTGTGTGTGTGTGTGTGTGTGTGTGTGTGTGTGTTGTGTCATTTGCACCACATCCAGTGGGACTCAGCAATCAATCGCTCCAGGAGCTCAGAACAGGGTTGAACTGCTGCAAGAAAAGCACCTGAAGCCTGTTTCTGACCTTTAGATATAATATAAGACAATTTCCCAATAATAGTTATGTTTAGGATATTTTAGATTTTTCTACTTTTAATGCGTTTTTTCACTATACACTTCTTCAACTGGATAATTTATATAAATATTGGTAAACATTGGTAACAACTGATAATCTTTTAAAGCAATCTGACATTTTATTTGGTCTCTCTTCCAGGAAAAGCAAACTTATGATTTTTATCTATCGCATCAGATTTTCTGAAAACTTTGAATATGTAGAACATGCTATTCGGCTAATATACACGTACCCATTGGCAGTCCATCTGTGGCCAAAGACGAGAGAGTTAAATGTCAGAGCACTGATAAAAACCAACTACTTTTTTGTGACTTTCCTTATAGTAGAATCAGTCTTGAAGGTAATGCTAAAAAAAAAAAAATAGAAATGCAGGGCCAGACTGGTAGTACAGTGGGAGGATGTTTACCTTGGATAGGTTTGCCTTGCTGGGTTCAGTTCCTGGCATCCCATATGGTCCCTGAACCTGCCAGGAGAAATTTCAGAGCACGAAGTCAGGAGTGATCCCTGAGCACCACCCGGTGTGGTCTCAAAACAAAACAAACAAAAAAGGCAAACAAGAACATATCAATTTGCTAGGTTCTCATCATAAAAATGTAATGGCTGAATGTAAGAGATGCATTGCAAAGGTGACTGTTTGGCATTACAGTTTTCATGTTCTGATCATTATTAATGGTATTTAATATATCCAGGGGCCAGAGCAATAGCACAGTGGTAGGGCATTTACCTTGCATGCAGCTGACCTAGGATGGACCCGGGTTCAGTTCCAGGCATCCCAGATGGTTCCCTGAGCCTGCCAGGAGTGATTTTTGATTGCAGAGCCAGCAGTAAGCCCTGAGCATTGCTGGGTGTGGTCCAAAAATCAAAAAAATATTTTTTAATACATCCACTTGTTGCTATCTTTGTTTTTGGCATTCTGGCCTCGTTAAGATATATATATATATATATATATATATATATATATATATATATATATATATATAATTTTAATCAAGTGACCTTGGCATTGAGATTTTTTTTTTTTTTTGGTTTTTGGGCCACACCCAGTGATGCTCAGGGGTTACTCCTGGCTATGTGCTCAGAAGTCGCTCCTGGCTTGGGGGACCATATGGGACGCCGGGGGATCGAACCACGGTCCGTCCTAGGCTAGCGCAGGCAAGGCAGGCACCTTACCTCTAGCGCCACTGCCCGGCCCCGGCATTGAGATTTAAAAACAACAAATGACTCTTATTTTGGAACTTTTATAGTTGAGCATTTAACTGCCTATTCTGAGCCTTTGACTCTTTGACATGTGTGGTTTGTTTTCTGAACAGGTCATCATTTTGCAGAAAAAATACTTTCAGGAATATTGGCATTTACTGGAGTTTACCATTATGATTCTTGGAGTGGTTGATACATGTTGTGTATATCTTGTACATCTGCAGCCAGACAGCTGGTTCCTTATCCAGAGTGCAGTCATCTTGGGGTATATGCGCTTTCTCAGGCTTATTCCTTTAATCAAGGTACAACTTCACATTTTTACACATTAGGGTGGTAGTTTATCTGTGCCATTCTTTCAATGCATTAAGAAGCTTTGCAGCCCCAAAAACAAAAGAAAGGGGGGAAGGGAACGAAGAAACAGTAGTGCATTTGCCTTGCACACAGCTGACCCAGGATAGATGATGGTTCAAATCCCAGCATCCCATATGGTCCCTCAAGCCAGGAGCAATTTCTGAGCGCATAGCCAGGAGTAGGAGTAACCCCTAAACATCACCGGGTATGACCCCCCAAAAAAAGTTTTATAGCTCTGGAAGAAGGTGGTCTCTCGGGTGTTGCTGCTTTATTACTCCTCTGGCTTCCTTTGAACCAAATATTACTCTCCCCTTCTCTGACCAACCCATGTAAAAGCTCAGGGGTTCCCTGCTCTGCCTTCAACTATCTTCTGCCTGCAGCTTCTGCCTCCCATGTTCCAGAACTCCTCCCCCTGCAAGTCTCTGGGTGTGATGCTGACAGGGTCTGGGTCACAGGAGGACTCAATCCCCACTTCCCCGCTAGCAGAGAACTCCAGAGACCTTCAGAACCACGTCACTCTGAAGCAGCAGTGAGTGGCCCAGCAGAGGGGTGGCCCAGAAATACAAGCTGGGCAAGATTCAGTGCTGCTTGCTCCTCCATCAGTTTTTATGGAAAACTCTTCGCTCCACAAAATCTCTGGGTTTGGGGCTGGTGAGGTGGCGCTAGAGGTAAGCCAAGGAAGCAAGCCAAGGAAGGACCGAGGTTCGATCCCCTGGCGTCCCATATGGTCCTCCCAAGCCAGGAGCAATTTCTGAGCGCTTACCCAGGAGTAACCCCTGAGCATCAAATGGGTGTGGCCCAAAAAACCACAGAATCTCTGGGTTAAATTCTGAGTGTACATTTCATTTCTTTTTTTTTTTTTTTTTTTTTGGGCCACAGCCAGCGGTGCTCAGGGGTTACTCCTAGCTGTCTGCTCAGAAATAGCTCCTGGCAGGCACGGGGGACCATATGGGACACCGGAATTCGAACCAACCACCTTTGGTCCTGGATTGACTGCTTGCAAGGCAAACAACGCTGTGCTATCTCTCCGGGCCCGAGTGTACATTTCTAATGGTCTAGTTCTAGTTTGAGGGCCCTCTGTCTCTAGCATTCCCTCAGCTTCTCACTTGGGAGTTTCCGATGATTTCACTTGACTCTCACCCTTAAATTGTGATTATAGCCAAGATTACATTGAGGCATTATTAAAATCCTGGAAGGTGACTTAACATTAAAAAAAAAAACCGTAAATTTTATGGTCAAAGGAAGCAGAATCTCTTAGGGCCTTGCTCTGCACACTGTCATTAATCCTCTTCTCCCACAATTGTTGCCAGCCGGGAGAGTTCCTGCACACAACAGATGTGGCTCTTCTCCTGTGAGCTGAGCTTAGCATGTCCCCAGAGTCTCTGGCTGGCAACCAGCGACTATCGGGCATCCCCATGTGGTGCTACAGAGGCCTGGAGTCCACACTCGGAGGACAGCAGCCTGAGGAAGGGGCAGACCTTTATTTTCTCTCCACTTTGCCAGATTCTGATCCCAGTGCTCATTACTATGGTGGATGAGCTGATCAGAAAGCGCGGGAGCCTGTTATACAGCATCACCAAGGGTTACATCAAGGCGCAGGACGACACCAAGTACTTCATCAAATACATTTTCAGCCAAGAATCAGTCAATCAGGTCAGGCGCCAGCTCTGGGCCTTGGCGTGCGACAGGCAGGCTGGAGCGGGGCTGGGGGACTTAGTGTATGTGAATAGTCATGAGGGGTGTTCTGGGTGCTACTATGGCCTCTCCCCAGGTGTGATTCCCCAGGTGAAAGGTCACAGGGTGACACAAATGCTAGCTGTCACTATTGGATTCACTCCTGGGAGATCCGTCCTCAGAAGGTCGGCTCTACTTGTTTTTTTTTTTCTGAGCATAGAGAGCAGTTTGGCGTATGTGTGTGTGTGGGGGGGTGGGGGGCTTTATAGCTCTCCCTTGAAGTCAGAGCCAGGGCAGGAGGGGAAAGGGGAAAAGACAGAACAGGTCTTGAGGTGCTTGTCTTGCATGTGGCCAACCCTGCTTTGATTCCCAGCAATATATAGTCTTCTACCCTCCCCTTCACCTTCCAGTAATGATTGTTGAGCACAGAGTCACAGGTAAGCCCATGTCTATACACTAGAGCAGTTGGGGAGGCAGGAGGGGCAGGGCATTTGCCTTGCACTCAGTTGACCTGAATTTGAACCCCTGTATTTGAACCCCACTAGGAATGATCCCTGAGTGTAGAGCCAGGAGAAAGTCCTTAGCACCGCCAAGTGTGGCCCCAAAGCCAAAAACAAAGGAAGCCCATGTTTGTATGAGGAGGATGGGGAGAGTAAAGCCTGATGGGGAGGGAGATATTTATACAGAGGAGAGAAAAAAAATGTCCACAGAAAATGTGCTAAAAACTTATTTTGCATGATTTCACAACTTGAAATACAAGAGTCCCTTCTTGGCTTCCCAGCACATGCTGCCCCAAAGTAACCCCAAAAGAGCATGTTCAAATCCTATTTTATACACAGTCAGCCCTATTGTCACCTCTTCAACCATCAGTATTGACTCTGCCGGGAAGTTAGGATGCTTCTCCTGAGTGCTTTTGTGAGATCTGCTTCTTTATGTGCAGATGAGGGTCTAAACTAAACAGGGTCATTTATGTCTGAAGGGTATTTCTCACCCCAGGGGGTCCCTTGATCTCCCCCTTTAACTTGTAATTACCAAAGTCTTAACAGGGCTGACTTTGGTTGGGTCAGAAATTGGGGGAGCCAGAAGGTTTTGTGCTCCTTGGTGATTCTGGTTTGCAATGATAGAATCCACTGTGTGTGCAGGGCAGTGGGCAGGGTCGCCAAGCCAAATTTCTCCCCCTGAACCTCCCTCAAATGAAAAATTAAGTGAGTTTTATTCTACTATACACTTTCTCTGAGATATGAAAGCTGGTGATGGGTTGGTTTGAGAAGAGATCAAGGTGCTTTCTTGACTTCTTGCAGAAATTAGATGAGATTCTGAAAACGAACAAACTGGCTGCGGTTCAAGAACTTGGTAAGTGCCCAGTGTGTCTGATGCTTAGAGTCACCCCCAAGACTCCCCTAATCTTTCCACATCCAAAGTCCAAATGATAGAAACTGTGAGCATGGAGATTCATGGGATGGGAATAATGTGGACCAGGGGTGCAGAGTTGGGGTCTTGTGCTCTGAAGGTTGGGGGCTACTCGCTCAGAGTTGGGCAAGTCTCAGCATGGCTCCTCCCACCACTACAGACTGGGCCCGTGTGGACTGTTCCAGTTCTTTGCTGCAATGAAAGGAAACTGAGTCCTCCCTTGTGTCCCTGCCCAGTGCTGTCCATCTCTGTGCCCTGGCTGAATGTTTGCTGGCTCAGAAGCATTATCATTGCTCATTTATTTCAATGCTTAGCATGACCTCTTGGAGGTCTACACAGCCTCATTTCCCTTCTAGATGAAGAAACTGGACAGATGAACTTTCCTGGGGTTCCCTGGAATTCTCATGATGAGATAGTTAGAATGTTCAGCCCATTTACACTTGCAGGCCAACACTCACAAGCCTGTCTGGCTTAGAATCCTGAGTTGGGACAGTATTAATTTGCTTTCATTTTCTTGACATTCATCTCAAGTGAAAAAATAAGGAAGGGAGGGTTCTGAAAAGGTAGCACAGGAGTTAGGGTATTCTAACTAACTAACTAACTAACTAACTAACTAACTAACTAACTAACATGTTGTCTTGCATGTTTTAATCCCCTGAGCACAGAGCCAGAAATCAACCGCTGGTGTGAACAAAAAAATAAGCAAACAAAAAACCTGCATAACCTAAAACCAACACCTCAAACAAAGCAATGAGTGCAACCTTCTAGAACTCAGGCCTTGCTCCCAGAGTTAGGGTCACAGAGTCTCCCTAACAACTCCCCACCCCCCCCCCACACACACACTGAGGCAAGGAGGAGCATGAAGTGCAATGACCAGCCTCATGGCAGGGTGCTAAGGTTCTGCCATTGACTCGAGAGTGTGGAGGGAAAGTCCTGCCACTGCAGAATAAAGGCCCCTAATGGAGATGCGCTGGGTACCCCATAGAAAAAGAAAGGGAGAAAGAAGGGTTTCCTTGCACTCCCTCCTCCAGGGAACTTTATACAGTCCTCTCTGTAAGTGTTTTGCAGTGGGCATTGTGCTGGTGTTTAGGGATGGTCTGTAGACTCTATCCTCTTGATTTCAGAGTTCATCAAGAGTGAGTTTCGGGACATTGGTGGTGCTCTGGAGACGCGTAGTGCCATCCTCACTGTGCTCGCCAAAGCCCTTAAGAACCTCACTTTCCTTGGGTCCAGGGGCTTCATCAGCAAACAAGAGTGCGTGGGTATAAACAAGGTAACAATGTTCCTTCACATGACTGGGTCCCGTAGCCCAGCAGCCCTGCCACCCTGATGTCTCCCAAACATGGCTTATTGCCCATGGTAGAAACCTTCTAAGTTCCTGCCAACCAAAGAGACACAATTACCATGTCAAAGTCTTGGTGGACTGGATACATGTAATCAATTTGTACATGTTTTGCATGTCAGGGATGCCGGTTCGAACCCTGGCACTACATGGCCCCCCAGGAACAACCAGATAAAGTTTCCACATGAAACCCAAGAAATTTAATTGATTAAAAACTGTGAAACTGTGGGATTCCTGCTATTGATTGGGCTTTGGGGGGGGCGGTTGGGCCACACCCGGCAGTGCTCAGGGGTTACTCCTGGCTATCTGCTCAGAAATAGCCCCTGGCAGGCATGGGGGACCATATGGGACGCCGGAATTTGAACCAATGACCTTCTGCATAAAAGGCAAATGACTTACCTCCATGTTATGAGTAGCATACTTCCAGCCCTTGATTGGGCCATTTTATGAGCATGACCTTGGCCCATGCACAGTGTGGGAAGTGAGTCTCTGCCACAGTGGCTGGAGAGGCAGTCAGCAGGGGAGACCTGGGAATAGAGTCCGAGAAGCTTCTCTCTTGCCTGGAAGGGGAAGCCAGAGAGAGCTGCTTTGAGGCTGCAGCACTGCATGTAGGCCTCCAGTGTAAGGTTTATAGGGCAAATTAGACATGGGGAAGAACTAATCTTCCTCACATTTGCTTAGTGTGACCATTTGAAACGGAAGTAAGACAGAACACAGTGTGTTAACTGCATGGGAAAGATGTCTAAATCCATGGGCTAATCCACCAGTGGAAAGAGTAACAAGGAGCAAGCCTGAGTGCTGGGTACAAGGTGCGGGAGTTCAATCTACAGTTTTTGCAGGTGATGATAGGCTTGAATCCTCCCCTTGTTACCTCTTATTTGCCTTATTTCTCCATAGGTTCTTCTTTCGAAAATAAAGGACCTGAACAATTTCCCCATGGTGATTCCACCCCCAACTCCAGACAAATACCTGCATAACATCGAGTGGCTGGAAAACAAGGAGCCTCTCATTGATTTCTTCAAAGTAAAGGCCCCAGCTTCTCCATGCTTGCAAGTTCCAGCATTCTATTCTTTCCTTTTTCTCTCTTGCTGATAGAAATTAACCCTTAAATAACTGGTAGGGTGGGTTTCTGGGCCTTTGCTTCAGCCCAAGTCTTGGCAGGCCTCTGTGTGTTGGGCACTGCCTTCGTTTCATCCATCTCAGCTGAGATGTTCAGGTCCTACTTTCTCTTGGCATTCATAGCAGCACTCTGGCTTTGCTGGATTTTTCTCGAGCACCATTGTTCGTGTTTTCTTTGTCCAAATTTTTAGTCTGTTGCAGATAATTTACATGACCTTACTAAAAGCTCTGCTTCTCATGTTAGCTCAGGAGCTCTTTTCTCTTCCTTCACGAGCTCATCTGGCCATGAATGCTGACTTGAGAGACTAAACACCTTTAACTCACCTTTAACACCTCTCCTGTTTGTCCTTTTTTTTTCCTTCCTTTTTTGATATTTTGGCCACATTCAGAAATGCTCAGTGATTACTCCTGGCTCTGCCCTCAGGAATTACTCCTGATGGTGCTCAGGAGACCCTATGGGGGACTGAATCCAGCCTCTTGCAAGGTAACTGAACCTTGGCTGCCTGCAAGGTAAATGTCCTCTCCATTATACTATCTTTCTGGCCCTCAAATTTCTTTTTAAATGGGGCCCAGTACACCCAGAAAATTGTAATACATTAGCAAAATCAATCATTTAGTGTTTTTATGCTACTTGAACTCTCTGAGGCCTTAATATATTTTTCTAAGATTCCTTATAAAAGTTGACTTTTGTGTTTTATTTCCTTATTGATTTCTTTTTGTGTTTTATTTTCTTTCTTATTGATTTCTTTTTGTGTCTCATTTCCTTTCTTATTGATTTCTTCCAGCAAAAAGCCAAGATCATCTACTTGGAATATGGTACCATCTTTTGCACAGAAGGGGAAATGCCCCAAGGAATCTACTTGATTATTTCTGGGCGGGCAATTGTAAGAGACCAACAAGTACTTTCTGAAAAACGTGGTTGGGAAGATTATGATTATAATCTGAGGAGGGAATATTAAGGACCAAGCAAGCTTCCTATTTTGGGAGAATCTTTTTTTAAGGCAAATAAAGCTATTTCTACTGAAAGCGAACAAAGCAACCAACACATTAAGTGGGGTTAATGCCCCCCATAGTATCTACTGCTTACTCCACACCCTGCTCTGGGCAGAAGCATCTTTTCCTTGATGCCGGAAATTGTTGGGTACTTTCTGAAGGGCTAGTGAGAGCTTGGCCCTCCAGGATACAAGGCTTTGCCTGTGCTGGGACCTATTTTAGGGCCCCTCAAACACCACTGGGTGTAGAACTGGTGTCCCACATCCTTGGGTCTAACCAAGATTCACTGGGAGTGGCTCCTGGCGCCCACCCTCAGCACTGCTTAGGAGCCAACCCCTACCCAAATTCACTGAGAATAAATGGAGGGTTTCTGATCCTAACATCCCAATGGCAACCAGGCTTGGGGACTTCTCAGTCAGTCACTGGGCAGATATTAGATATTGATTTAGTGTCCAGCACAGGATAGAAATGTGCCTTAGTAGGGTCTGCCCCTCTCCCTCAGGCACAGAAAGAGTGGGAACAAGGAGCAAAGTGAGCAGAGAAGTGAGTTAAAGTTGATGGGAGGCCAGCTGTATCCCTATGAGGTTGTCTGTTAGAATTCCGGATCCTTTGGCCTCCTAAAGAAACTCTCCAAATTGTAAAGTCCAACCTGAAGGCAGCTCTGTTTTGCACAAGAAAGAGATGCTCAGAGACTCAAGGACCATGGAGAGGTGAAAGGCCCTCAACCCACAGCCTTTGCTGTTTGCCCTGCCCCTATTTACTCGATGGCCAGAATATCCTGTTGCAGGTGTTCATCACCTATGTCCAGGCTATGGCACACACATCTTCTGTGGAATCTCCTAGAAACATCACTCTGTCTCTTAGTTCCCTCTCCCAAGTACCCCACACAGCTTTCCCGTGTGTGGGGGTGTGTGTGTGGGGTGTCATGGCTGTCCTTGCTGCAGTCCTAGAATCCTTTCGCTGGTGTTCACCAATGTTCACTCTTCTCTGTTCAGCATCCTTCAGTGTTCTAAAGACAAAGTTCTCCTTGGTGTGGAGGCCCGTGAGTTGTGCCCTGACCCTGATGCAAGGGGTCCCCAGGAGTCACAGGGCAGGTAACTGCCTTGCTGGGGCTGCAGCAGCTCTGTCCAGGGATTTTATTTGAAGATGCTGGAAGCAGAAAGTTGCAAATAGCGAAGGACTGGAAAGTTACAGATTAGAAGATGTTCTCTGGGTGGAAAAGAGAGCTCAGGGGACTGATAAGAGGCTTCCAGCCTGTGACTACACTCTCTAGGTCCCCCGTAAAAGGAGCCAAGCACCTGTCTGTCCCGCTGGGTCCCTTTCACAGCAAGCAAGTGCATAAGGATTCCTGGCTGTGGCGAGCTGGGTGTGCGAGAATGTCCCTAAGGAGGCTCTCCTGATCACATAGTTGGATTCTAACTACAGCTCTCCCTCTGCAGCTGCACTACAGCTCAGCTCCCAGCTTAGGTGTGACAAGCAAACAAAGGGCCAACAGAGAGTCCGAGACCATGTTCACAGAGGAGTGCACCAGTGGGGACATCATCGGGGAGCTGAGCTGCCTGGTCAAGTGTGAGAACGAGTACACAGCCATCTGTGATACTTCCCTACAGGTCTCTGCTCTGTCTTGCTTGGGCCCCGAGTCAAACACAGCACCGGGAGTAGTGACCAGCAGTGACCAGCTGTTGGGGAAGGTGAAGCACAGGCCAACACACAAACACACACAGACACACACACAGAGGCATGCATACATATAGGTACATGCATATGCGCACATGTAGATACATGCAGGCACAAACCACACACATGCATAATACAGATACACACAACATATGTAAACACACACACATACAGACACATGCATGCACATGTGTCAACACAGACATGTACATGCACATGCAAATGCATGCAGAAATACATGCACGCAGATAGTACATACACACATAAACACCTGCACATGTGTATGTGTATATAGGTGCATATACACACAAGACATGCATGTTCATGTACACACATAAATGTATACTCATGCATACAAATGCAAACATGTCTGCATCCACACAAACACATGTGCACACACACACACACACACACACACACACATAAACCTTCACAGTTTCTGATAGCAACACCTTGGCCTGGTATTATGTCTCTCACTTTCCTGGGGCTATAAACCTGATGTTTTCCTCCCTGGATAAGGCTCTAAAGTGGCAACACCTAATTTTTTGAGAGTACTTTTTCTAAGCTATGAACCAGGTGAAACCAAAAGACCCTGGGTTTGGGGCCGGGCTTGTGTTTCGGTTCTGAACTAAGCTGCCCTTTCAGGTCTGCTTTATTTCCCTGGAGGATCTCTTTGAGGGCTTCGATGTCTTCTGGCCCTCCCTGGAACCTAAACTGTGGCTCAAGCTGTGTCTTTCCATTGCCCATAAGTATATTGAGTCAAGTCTTGTGAAGGTCAGTGACCTGGTGAAAATGAAAAAATTTTCGCATACACTGTTAGCTTACAAAAGGCCTTTCACAGTTTCAAGACAAAGAGAATGGCAGAACAATAACTATTCTCTTAGTCTGGTATCCAGGGCTGTCAGTTCTCGGGTCAAAGCTAATTCTCCTAGGCTCTTAAAAATAAAAGAGGGCTGGAGTGGTAGCATAGTGGGGAAAGCATTTGAAATTGTACATGGCTGGCCTGGGTTTGATCCCCACCATCCCATAAGGCCCCCAAGCCTGACAGGAGTGCTTTTTGAGTGCAGTCAGGAGTAACCCCTGAGCACCACCAAGTGTGCCCCCCAATAAATAAATAAAAAAACCAAAAGGTATCCATCAAGTTCTGTGTCAGTGGAGCCTCAAGAAGTAGCACAGATGCACCATGCAGAGTCCATGAGCTAGATTTCTCATTGAGGCCGCAGCCCTGCCTATGCCAATCTCAGACTCTGCCTTGTTGGGGTGTGTAGGGATGACTGAGCTGTGCTCCAGAACAAGGAGTAAGTGGGTTCAAGGCTGTGCCTGATCCAGGCACAAACATGATGCCCCTGCCAAGTGTGCTGTAGGTTAGGGCACTGGGGGTTGGGGAACTTACGCTCAATCATCCACATAGTCCCCTCACAGCACCCTCCCCAAAGTCCCACACACAGTTGAGGGGCCTCAGTCCTACTGCGAGACTTGGCTTGGTGCTCTGCTGGGTCTGGTCTTGGCCAATTGTCCAATTATGTTCACTTGCCTGCTTGCTGGCCACCCTGGAGCCTTCTCCTGGCTCCTGAGGGCAGTCTCTCAGATCATCCTGTGGGTGAGTGAGTACCACCCTCCCACCCTCAGGGCCCAACTGGGCAGTCACCCCAACTACGCCAACCCTTAGTTTCATTAGAGACCTTCCAAATGGGAACAGCTTCTGCCAGCTTGGTCCCAGGGCCTGAGACCCCTAATGATACCCTCAAAGCACTACCCCCCTACTCTTTCTGCACAATATGATGTTGGCCAGAAGCCATAATTTTCTTCCAGGGCCTGAGCTTCCAGAAGTGTGTACAGTTCAACAATGCCCATGTGGAAACACTCTCCAGGTACAATGAGATAGTGATCGATAGGTCCAGCCTCAAGTTGGCCATTCTTGTGTATGGCAGCGCCCAGGATAACCTGACCAAGGTGGACTATTTCGCTCCATCCATCTTACCTAACTCCTGTGAACAGGTACAGAGGCCCTGAGAGGGATGAAGTACACAGCTTGAGTGTCCTCACATTGTGCCCAAACCTGAGCCCCTTTCCCACCTGGTCACCCCCAGAAGGAGGACACCAGTCCCAAGGCTGAGTGCTCATCCTGTGCTTACTTGCTGATCCCGTGCTTCCAGTTGTATGCCAACTGTTTCAAGTTCTGTCCCTTCAGGTTACAGTGGCTCAGTCCTCTTTCATGGCTGTGTCTTAAGTCCTAATCCTGGAGCATGTAGATGCCACAGCTCCTCATCTGTCCCCTGGAGAGGGCGCCCCTGAGTCAGTGCTTGAGCCTTAGCAAATGCACCCCAAGGCACTAATAAAGGAATGAACAAATAAAGCTGTTCCCTTTCCTGTGGGGAGCAGAGTCTCCTTGTCTATCTTCCCACAGATGCGGGGGGGTGGGGAGTCAAGCTGAGGTTTCTAAGACTTCTTTCAACGGTAGTTTGCAAAGAATTTAAGGATGGTATTAGAATTGTTAAAACTCAACTGACTACTTTCAAAAAGAAGTTTGAGGGCTGGAGCAATAACACAGTGGGAAGGGCTCTTGCCTTGCATGCGGCCAAGCCGGGTTTGATCCCGGCATATTATATAATACCTCGAGCAACACCAGGAGTAAGTCCTGAGTATCGCCGGTGTGGTCCATAAACAACAAAACAAAATAAAACAAAATAAACTTGACCTGGCAGATATGGCAGTTTTCCCGTGGCTAGGACTTCTGGCTGCCATTGTGGGCAATGCCAGGGACACGAACCAGGATGGGCAAGGACTGGAAGCGCCTCCCCTGAAGAACAGGGCACATTCTTCCTTTTTACATCAAGTGACACTGGATGTTGGTGTAGTTCTGGAACTTTTTGCACTTATTGATAAGGGAGCCTGGGCAGGAAGGGGCAGGCCTGAGGCAGAAAGTGATTCTGTCTAGGTCACCTACTATCCAGAGATAGGAGTGCGGGAGACCCCAGGCCTGAGGGGAGCTGACAGTGCTTCCTTTCATCTGGTGCCTAATTGGTCCCTTCAGCAGAGACTCCTATGGCTATTCAGTTCCCTCCTGGAAACTTGGGGTGTCCCCTGAAGGTACATTTGCCCCTTTTATCCTTTCATTTCATACCTCTCAGTAATGCAGCATGCAGCCACTCTTTAAATGTCCTTGGAAAATGGAAATCTCTTTAGTAGGCTTGGAACTGGGGGGAGGGTGTGATGCAGTGATGGGGCCTAGACGGGGAAGCAGCCCCCAGAGTCTAATTGGCTTAGACACCAGGGTTAGGAGTTGGACTTCTAGGTTCAAACCTGCCCTTCACCATAGCCCCAGGTTGGCATGATGCAGGCAGAAAGCAGCTAGTGTGAGACCTGGACACACATGCTGGACATAGTGCCAGCTTCTGCTGTGTGGGGGGAGTCTGGGAGACCCAAGACAGAAGCTGTCCAACAGCTCCTGGTGCCCCACAAAGCAACGTGTGAGCATGGAGGTGACTCACTTCTGAACTCCTGGCAATTGAAGGCAGTGAGATTTCCCTTCCCTTGTGGGACATTTGTGAAAGGTCTTTTTTGTTGGTCTGAACCTTCTTGAAACCACATGGAAAAGAAGATCTGGACAAGAGAAATTCTGGAGAGGCCCAGAACTTGAGGATGACCTCTTTCTAATATTCTTTGGAAGGTTCAGAACACCCCCCCCAAGCCCCTGAGAGTTCCAGGGTTCTTCGGGGACTTTCTGGGTGTATCTGCCATATGTACCCTGGGTTTGATTGCCCAGAAAACATGAATGCTTATCCCGAGTCTGATTTTTCTCCTTTTTAGGTCCAGGGAACTTCAGAAATCAACAAGTTACTGATGATCCAGGACTCCAAGGACCCACAAGACAGCAACAGCTCCAAGGTTCTGTCTGTTGGTAAGGCTCATCCCAGGACAGGCAGGATGGCTACTGAACCTGTCATCCACCCAGTCAGCACTCACCCGGCTGCTGTACTGCAGTCACCATTCATCAAATGTGCAGGCTCCCAATCCGAGGGTTTCTTTCCTCTCTTCTGCCACCTCTCCCCCACCCCTGGGTCTCTGCTGCTGCTCTAGGTGGAGATAGACTTGTAAGCCCTGGTGTGGTGCCGACTGCAGACAACCACCAGGGCAAGAACCCGCCCAGGCTAGGGCCTAGAACCTCGATGGCGAACCTATGGCATGTGTGCCAGCATCTTCCTTCTGGCCCTCTCCAGGGGAGCCAGTCTGCTCTTTTATGGCATTCTTGGGTCTCAGGAAGCCCTGGTATGTCTGGAAGCTCAGGCCTCAGTTCCTGCCCCATTGGCTCAGAGCAAAGCACTACCCAGAGGCTAGGCCCAGTCTCTCTTGTCCTGGGGCCCGGAGGCACAAATGGTAGGTCCAGAGACAGGACACAGCAGGTACCAGTCCATGGGTTTGGGTCACATCCATGTTTCCTTTTTGGGAGGTGTCTTCTGAGTCATACCTTGCAGTGCTCAGACCTTACTCCTGGCTCTGCCTTCAGGGGACCCCCATGGTGGGCCATGGACTGAGCGGGGTCGGCCAAGTGAAAGGCAAGCACCTTCCCCACTCTATACTTTCCAAAGTCCATTTTTGTTCTTAATACTAACTGAATTGGCCAGATATAAAACAACTTTAAGCTTTTCTTAAGAAAAGGTGAGCGGAGTGGGCCAGCCTGTCTTTGCCCATCTGTCCATGGCAGGCGATGCACAAGGGAGACCCACAGCGCACCCCAGACCCTATGGCTTTCTCCTGTCTTACCCGAAGGCCCTGAACATGCCTTTACTCTAGGTTCTGCCATGCTCACTCACAGTACTGGGTTTTGGCAGGATGGAAACTGGTGATCCATGGGAGGAGGACACGGGAGCCCCATGAAAGGGGCTAAGCTGAGAGCTCAGGTATCGTCCAACATTCTGATTCAGGTTTTCTCTTTCATGCTCATGTGTAGACAACATTGAGAAGGATATGAAGTAAGAATATAGCTGAAAATGACACAGTAATCCTCACTTCTGCCAAGCACTGAGGGGGTCTGTGGCAGCAGAGAACAGGAGATCCTGGGTCAAGCTCAGACATGAGAATCTGGGAGGAATTGATTGTGCCTGGGAGGGAGGTGTCCTTGTGCCCCCTACCCCCACCCCTTTTCATTCCCACTTAGCTCCGGGGTATAGTGGTCTTTGGGACCCTATCTCTGAGCCCCAAGACCTACCTCCCTACCAGGTGGTGAGGACATGGAGGTGCCAACAAGCCCACAAGGGCATCTCTCCCAGGGATCGAGTTACTTGGAAATTCTTTCAAAGGGGCATGATGCTCTGCTCTACTAGATTATTTAAAGATTTCAAGTTTGATTTTTTTGGAGGCCTCTTGAGTAGAAATAATTAACAGGCAAGGCCAGGTGGCCCAGTGGTCAGGTCCTGTAGTGCTAGGGACCACCAGGGCACCCTGGCAGGCAGTGTTGTGTGGGGAAGATTAGTAACTAAGAGATCAAAGGCTTACAGCTCCCAAGAACCCCCAGGTTCAGTTCCTGGCACCAGTCTCCCAAACACTGCTGGGGAGGCCCCAATTCCTTACCCTTCAGCCCAAGTAAAGTTTTATAGTAAAACAAATGGGACAGCAGAATAGAAAAGCAAGTGGGCATTGAGTGTTAAAGCACGTGAGGTCATGAGTGCCTGTGCTGCCAGTACTCCTTTTTCATGTTCCTTGCCCTGGCCACTTGAGGAGTGGTGAGGTGAAGAGCCCAGTGTGGAGGCAGAGGGTGGGGGTCAGCTACAAAGGAGCTCTCATGGGAGCCCAGGGATTGTCTCATAAGTTGAATTACCATCATTGTTCGGCCCCCAACATTTCCCAGAGCAAATTTATTCCCCTCTGAGGTTGGAGGTCATCTGCCTTGCAAGCTGTTGACCTATTTAATTTCTGCATCCCTGAGCAATGCCAGGAGTGAGTTGTAAGTATAGAGCCAGGAGTAACCCCTGAGCATTGCTGGATATAACCTTCCCTTCTCTCAAAAACAAATAAAATAACAAAAAATACCCTTGAGATTGAAAACTAGAACTGAGCTCCACAACCATGAACTATTTATCAGTGAACTTGGGTCACAGCATTGTTGGGTCTTTTCTCATTTTACTTCTTAAAATCAAAGTTGGAAGTTAGGATCTGTTTTTTTATTTTTTTTTGTAAGTGGAATATTTTGTCTATTGTATTTTTTTTTAATTTTTATGTTGACCATCTTAGCTTAAATATCTTTCACAGTAGTATTTTATGTACATATTAACATTGAATCAGGAAAATTCCCATCACCAAATTTGTCCTCCCTCCACCCCCATTCCCTTCCTGTAACCCATATCCCCCATCAGCACACACACACACACACACACACACCCCGCTGCTAGAGTGGTCCCCTCTGTGTCTAGCTTACTACTAGTGATCATATATCTGTTTGGTCCTGGTACCCTCCCTTGTTTCCCCCTCTATTTGAGAGGTGGAGCTAGATAGTTCATGTTATATGGTTTTGTTTGAAGGAAAGAAAAACAATAGAATGGGGTAAGAAAATCAAATAAGCTGAAAATGGGCGGAGTCCTTCTAGAGGCTTTCAACCTTTTTTAGCTTAGAATTCCTATTTTCATCTCACCCAAAGTTTGAAAAGACTGTATGACTAACTCACTGGTCTAGGGAGAAGTACAACAGAGGCAAGAACAAGAGAAATAGGTCAAGGCAGCAATGAAGAGCTTTCTCAAAGGATGTATGCAAGAAGTGGGAGCAGCATAAACCTTGGTAGTGAAGGTTCAACTGCTTTATGATTCTTTCAAAATGTATTTAATAAACTTGAACATTTTTAGTTGGTAAAAAGTGTTTTTGTTTTAATTTTGAATTTGGGGTCACAGCTGGTTGTATTTAAAGCTTGTTCCTGGCTGCATTCAGAAACTCCTCCTAGTGGGCTCACTGGGCCATATGGAGTATCTGGGATCAAACTCAGGTGGGCTAAATAATGCAAAGCAAAAACCCTACCTATTATGTGATAGCTCTGAAAATTTTAAATACCAATTTCTCTTCAAATGGTAAGGAAAGTTTGTGGTTTTCTCTTTAAACTGTGTCAGAGATTGAGCCTAGAGTTTCACACAAAGCAGGTTCTCTACTGCCAGCTACATTCCAGCCTCAGAAATTCTGCTCTTTAGAAACCAAAAGAACCTCAGGATACTCAGCATCAGAGGAGTGGTGGCTGGAGCCTCTGCACACTGGCAAATGTGGGGGCAGAGTGCCAAGGTAAGCTTCTCTTTGGAGATGTCTGCAGAGTGAGGACCACATGCAATCTGCGACTTTGTGTCTATGTGGGTGGAGCAGGCACACTAAAATGGGGGTGGGGGAATGCCTGTGAGTCTCAGTGGAATTATCCAAGAGGTGACACAAGGAATGCCAGAGCCAATTCTACCAAAGGATTTATTTGCTGATCTTCAAGAAGCCATGTTCAGAGAGTGCACACTTGCCCCTGCCAGCTGCTTCTACAGTACACGTTCAACCCTCCTGACCTCTCCCAGGTCCAGGGCCAAGGTGCACGGCACCACTCATACCTCATCACCTCCCCTGAAGGGAACTCATGGAAATGCTTTCTTTTAGAGCATGCCGCCGGATCCTTCACCTCGGAACACGCAGCCCAGTTCCTCATCTACTGACAAGGAGCAGAGTGGAGAGGTTTCCTTTGCCACAAGTAGAGAAGATGCTCAGGATTAATACTTAGACATCTACCCAGGAATCAACAGGTCCACTTCTGCTGCTCCCCAAAATGGGGAGCAGAGAGAAGATTTGATTAGAAAAGAAAAGAAAAAAAAATAACAGACCCAACCAATTCCTGAGAGTCAGTGTGTGGTGGGCTGGATCTGTCCACCAGGCCCTTGAGGCTCACAGGAACCTGTGTCCAGGAACACACTGTGTGTTGGGGAGCTGGGGGCCCAGCTCATCCAAGGCCTAGGGCTGGGGCGTGTAGCGAAGGTACTTCTTGCCTGAAGGCAGCTCTTTGGTGAAGACGCCTTTTGGGAAGAGCTTCTTGGCTTCCTCTTCGGGGATGGTTGGAAGGACCATCACACTATCTCCGATCTGGGGAGCACACAGATAAGAATGTGGAAGTGGGAGTCTGGGAGGGTTCCTGAGAGGCAAACCAGCCTGGGAAAGCAGCTAGGGGAGCAGGAAAGAGCTAGGGGAGTGTTCCATGGGGGATGGGATCACACATCTGCACATGTAGCACTTCCTGACTGGAACTGCAAGCATTCTGAGAATTTTACATCGTTCCCATGGCAGGAGCTGCCAGATCTGACAGCCACCTCCCCACTGCTCACCCAAAACAATTGTTAAGAGGATCTTAGAAACAAAACCCCTTTAAGTCAGAAAAAGAAAGTGTTCTAGGCATTCTGTGCACCACAACTAAGAGATGAGAAAGCACCTGAAAGCTGGCCTCAAGCCCACCCCTACTCTACCCCCAAACAGCCTAGTGGGGTCCAGGCAGGAGTGGCCAGGCCTCAGACACTTACTTTCCAGTCGGCAGGGGTGGCCACCCTCTTCTCTGCGGTCAGCTGCAGGGAGACCACGACTCTGAGAATCTCGTCGAAGTTCCTGCCAGTGGTGGCTGGATAAAGGATGGAGAGTTTCAGCTTCTTGTCAGGCCCAAAAACGAAAACCTGTGGGCAGAGACCAGGAGCCATGGCAGCTCTTGCGAGTAGCCACTGTGCATTTTCAAGGCATCAAGATACCTGCCCCCCTGCCAACATCCCAGACGGGCCCTGGCAAAACATATACAGGAACATTTCTCCCAGGTAAAGGGTGGGAAAGCCTCTGGGCAGGACACAGGGTTAGCCCAGGGCATCTCAGCAGACTAGGAAAAGAAGCTCATTGTGGCAGATGAGGGGTGAAGTTTGTTCCCAGGACAAAAATGACAGAACAGCTGCTCCCCAGGTACTGTAACCACCCCACTAGTTCTAGGGGTGCCAGATGGAGACCACAGGTGGAACACAGAAGACCACAGGCGACGCTGGCACCGTGAGGCTCCTAGTGTTACCAAGCACAGCTGGGAAGGCTCCTGTGCATTGCTAGGTCTGGCCCAGGGAACTGCAGGTGCTGAGAATTGCCAAGAGCACCCCAACACCCTCATTTATCTCCCAAAAAAAGTTGTGAGTAGAGCAAGAGCCAAGTTTTCTCAGAGACACCTTTGGATAATGGTACTATGATTGTCAGTTTTGAATCATCTGGAACGGCCACTCTGCCTCAGAACCTTCTAGAGAAGCAGCATATATGCCCTCTGGCTCCCAGAACTCACCACACGAGCTGTCACAGGCATGCCCTTCTCGTCCTTCTCTGCTGGGTCCAGCATACCGAGGAGGATGGCCAGGTCCCGGTTCCTGTCATCAATGATGGGGAAAGGCAGCTTCTCTGTAGGCTCCTCACAGTTGTAAGCATTGATGTCCTAAGAGGGGGTACGGGAAGACTCAGCATCATCAGGGCAGCCTGTAGATCCCATTTGGGCCGGCCATGCATCTAGACCCTCGATGGCGAACCTATGGCACAAATGCCAGCGGTGGCACGAGAAGGCCATGCAGCTGGCACACTGGAAGGGGTCCGCAATTAAGATATGTGGCGTGATGGGAGGCGAGTGTGCCGGTGTCTGCTTTGCAGCTCACCTGGCAACAGGACCGGACTGGCCATTGTGCAGCAGTTTAGGCACTCGGGCTCAAAAAGGTTAGCCATCACTGACCTAGACCATGTGCCCTGATCACACATCTTCAACACGTGTGACCATGTTTCCTAACCATGAGTCCTAATCACACTTCACTGCATTGCCTAAGCTGTCCTGCCAAGCAAAGGAAGAGACAGGCTATGTCTCCATTACTCCTGACGGCAGGACTTTTTCATGCCCTATCGCTTGAAAGGCAGCAAACATCCCTTTACTATTCTGAGAGCCATGGGACAAGCTCAGAAACTGTCAGTGCACCAGGACCTCAGTTCCAGGTAGTGAAACCACTGGAAAGAACATAAATTCACGGAGGGTGAGGAATGAAGCCTGAGGCCACAGACATGCTGCAACTGGGCCTCATACAACCATAGAAAAAGCTGTCAAACTTTCTGAAAACTCCACATGCCTTGGAGCAAACATGAAGGATGGAGCCCGGGGCTCATCTAAAAATGGCCTGGGCTTTGCCAGCAGCTGCTCTCCCTGACCCCAAGGATTTGGCTTTGATCCCAGTGACTACTGCACAGAAGTACAGTTAGACACCAGAGCAATGTAGAAACAAGAAAGCAGCAGCAGAATTAACACCAACTAGAGACCAGGCCAGATGACACAGGGCCTACACCTGGCTGAACCTGTCCTTTGCACAGAGCCAAGTCCAAGGTGCCGAACAAGCCAGGCTGCTAGTAAAGAGACTCCATGAACTCTGAACCCAAGGTGTTTCTGCACCTCACAACAGGGCCTACCTTGCTCCAAGCAAGATGGTCCTCCACACTGTCAATAGACAGGGCGATCAGCTTCACGTTCCTCTTGGCGAACTCTGGGGCCAGCTTGGCTGCTCTGCCCAGCTCTGTGGTGCACACGGGTGTGAAGTCCCGGGGGTGGGAGAAGAGAATGCCCCATCTGCAAGGAAGAGAGGGAAACTTCCCAATAAGGAGGGGTTCATGGATCCTGCATCAAAACATAGGTTTCCATTTGGGGAGAGGTGGGAGGGAGGAGAGAGGAGGGAGGGAAGAGAGGGAGAGAGGGGGGGAGAGAGGGAGGGGAGAGGGAGAGAGAATGAGGGAGGAGGGAAAGGGAGAGGGAGAGAGAGAGGGAGGGGAGAGAGGGAAGAGAGAAGAGGAGAGAGGATAGGAGAGAAGAGAGAAGAGGAGACAGGAGAGAGAGGGAGAGAGGGGGAGAGAAGGAGGGAGGAGGGAAAGGGAGAGGGAAAGGGAGAGGGAGAGAGAGAGGGAGGGGAGAGAGGGAAGAGAGAAGAGGAGAGAGGATAGGAGAGAAGAGAGAAGAGGAGACAGGAGAGAGAGGGAGAGAGGGGGAAGAGAGAGGGAGGGGGAGAGAGAGGGGGGAGAGAGGGGAGAGAGAAGAGAGAGGAGAGGGGGGAGAGAGGGGAGAGAGGAGAGGAGAGAAGAGAGGAGAGAGAGGGGAGAAAAGAGAGGAGAGAAAAGAGGAGAGAGAGAGAGAGAGAGAGAGAGAGAGAGAGAGAGAGAGAGAGAGAGAGAGAGAGAGAGAGAGAGAGAGAGAGAGAGAGAAGTCTTGTGTGCTTCTTTGGGTTTGGGTTTGGGTTTGGGTTTTGGGCCACCCAGTGCAGTGGTGCTCAGTGGTTACTCCTGATTCTCAGGATTCACTCCTGGCTGTGCCTGGAGGACCACATGGGATTCTGGGGATCAAATCTGGGTTGGCTGCGTGCAGTGTAAATGCCCTTTCCACCGTCATATTGCTCCAGCCCTAGCATTTTTTTTAATGGTTCCAGGGATAAAACCCAGAGCCTCTCATGTCCAAGTCAAGTGTTGTATACTCAGTCCCCAATATTTCAGAGCTCCAGCGGAGGACACTTTTTGATCCTCTCATCAGCAAAAGAACCTCATTTTTCAAGTCCAATTCAAGGAAAGAAGACAGATTTGGAAAGACTTGTCATTTGAGGGTATAGTCATGATTAGTCACTCTGCCACCCTGATCCCCTTTCTCTGACAATAACACCAACACTCCTCAGACTTACTTAACACTTACTGAAACTTTGAGTAGCTTTACTGCAAACTCCCAGGAGTATCCCAGTATACTGAGTCCAAAGGCAAGCCTGACCGCAATAGGAAACACATTATGTAACCTGAAATAAACAGGCTTCTCTCCTCTATTTAGATGTCAAATTCAAGTTGACACTGGGCTTGAGTGAAGACAAAACTCCTTTGTAACACTCCTTTCCCCATGCAACCTGCCAAGTGGGTCACCTGATGTTTGTGCCTGGCCTGCTCTAACCCTGAGTTTCCACCCCTTCCTCTCTCCTCTTGTCGCAGGTTCTCACCATGCAGCTTTCTGCAGGACAGCTTCTCAGGTAAATATTAACATGGGCATCATTATTACCCAAGCTCAGAAGAACACACTTTGCCGGCTGGAAATCACTTTTCCTCCTTGGAAATAGAAGAAGCAATGCCCTCACTGGCAGAAACACAAGCCATAGTTAAGCCCTGCAAATGACTTACAAACTAGCCTCTCAACTAAGCCACCCAGGATCCCAGAGCACAGATCACAGGGCATCTCCTGCCCCTCAATCTCAGACACCAGCAGGAAAAGAAGTGACCACAGACAGGAGGGTTTGGGACAAGGTAGGGAAGGAGCCAGTACTGTTCGGGCTAGTAGAGGTTACATTTACTTTCTTTTAGAAAGGGCAGCCTGAGGAACATCCATCAGAAAAAAATCTACCTGGGTATGTATGCAGGTCTGAAATTTTCCAGTGCCGTCTTGAGGGATCTGGGGACTCAGCGCCAACACTGGGGCCAGAAATAAAGTGAGAAGGGGTGGGGGTGATTCAGAAAAGGATGTGGGTGTGAGCCTGGGCATTGGGAGTTGAGACTGTTTTCTGCTGAGTCACGTCAATAAATTAATTTTCAGCGCCTCCAGTTTTGGGGTCATAGCCTCCTCTTGCTGGGGAATACTCTCTGCCCCGCCCTAGCTTCCCACTGCAACCCTGAAAAGCAACTCAGTTACATTATCCTGAGGCCTGCCTTCCTTCCTCATTTCAGATGAGGCAGAAAGTATTTCCTTCTTGAGGGGAAGGCACCACCCTCATCCACCCCTGGAGAACAGGTTTGTGGAACAGGAAGCGGATTAATGATGGAAAGGCTGTGGGCCTCCCCCCCCCCCCCACGCCTGCACAGAGTGGGCAATGGGCTTGGAAAGAAAACATCACTGCCTCATGTCTGCTTGATAATTTTTGCTCTCGCATCGAAGAATGGAGTTTGGGGATAAATTACAATAGACCAAGAGCTGCCTGTCAGAAAGTGCTCAGATGCTTTCATGGGAAAGACACGTCACACAGCTTCAGGTATGCCTCTTTTTCTTATCTTCCTGCTACTGGTGCCTAGAAGCCACTACTGACTGGTGATGAAATCATGACAGGTACAGAAGACAGAGACAAGGCACTCCCACCCACCAAGAGCCGAGGGAAAATCAGCTTCAATATGAGCATCTGGAGGAATAATCGTCCTTATTCCACGCATCCTAAGAGTTCTTTTCCTGTGAGCTTTGCTTTTATGGAGGCAAGGGCTGCAGAAGGAAACAGGAAGGCACAAGCTTGGAAAATCCTCTAAAATCCCTTCAGAGAGCCCCTTCAGGTTGGAAGCTCAGTCATCTTCTGTTTGGCTCTATCCTAGCCTTGCAGGCCTGTTTAATCAGGGACTGAAAAAGATAAAAGTAAGAGTCTGACCAGGCATCTCTGTGAGAATCTTTTGGCTCTCTGTCATCACATAATCCATTGTATCTCTGCCAGATCGGACCAAGCAAATGCTGAATGGTGTCACCAACGCCAGCCTGAAAAACTATGCCAAGAGGCGTGCAAGGGGGATGAGTCAAGTGAAGCAGGTTTGCTGAGAAGGCGCTGTCAGTCAGATCAGCGGTTAACCCGGCTGTCCTCCAGGAGCCATGCCAGCAGTTTGGGCTTCCCAGCACAAGGCCTTGCGGGGGCGGGAAAGGATCCCTGGGAAACAAAAGGTCCCGAAGAGGGAGGGCAGCCCACGTGTCCGGCCGGTGTCCCTCCGGAAGGAAAGGCACAATGTGCTTCAGAACTCCGTGTGCTGGTCCCTCCCAAGGAAAGCACTGATCAAATCACATCCTGGACGAGTCTTTCTGGCTCCCAGCTCCAAGGCTACCGCGCTGGTGTCATGCTTTTTACAAGCTGTGCCCAGAAACTGTGTCAACGCCAGGCAAGGACACCGTGTGGGTCGCCAACTCCCAGTCGAGCCAGCTAGGCCGGGGGCCAAGGGGCCGGGAGGGCTCACCCGGTGCGGCGCGGGGCCCAGGCAACGTGCGGGAACCGAAGCAAAGACCGAGGGGAGCCTAGAAGGCCCCGCAGGCACTTACGAGTCTCCCAGGTAGTCGTGGAACCGGATGCGGCCGATGGTGGTGTTGGCCTCGAAGTTGGGAACCTCGTCTCCGAGCAGGAGCCCTCCAGGCATGGCGGCGGCGGCGCAGACGCGAATACGCGGAACGTAGAGCAAGCGTAGCGGAAAGGCCACCAGCCCGCAGCGTCTGGCGCGAAGATAAGGGCGCGCAGGCTGAGGGCGGGGCGGAGCCAGAGCGGTGCGGCTATCCCGATAGGCGGACACGCCTCAGGGGCGGGGCTAGAGTGGGCTGTCCTGATAGGCGGACTCGCCTCAGAGGCGGGGTCAGAGTGGGTCCGCTGTCCGGATAGGCGGACACGCCTCGAGGGCGGGGCCAAAGTGGAGCTTCTGTCTGGGTAGGCGGACACTAAACAGGGCGGGGCCAGAGTGGGGCCGCTGTCCGGATAGGCGGACACGCCTTAGGGGCGGGTCCATATCGGGACCTCTGTCTTAGGATAGGCCTACACGCCGCGGAGGTGGGGCCAGAGCGGGCTGCTGTCTGGGTAGGCGTATACTTAGAGGGGCGGGGCCAGGGGCGTCTAAAGAGGCTGAGCCGGGCTCTGGTGGGCGGCTCTAGAGCCGGCGGGGCCGGAGGCGAAGCCAAGGTGGGCGGGAGGACCAAGGGTGAGGGCCTGGTTTGGAACTCTGCCTGGAGTTGGGTCTTGCCCCTGGCAAGTGCATTCTAGCTCTTGCGGTCCCTAACGTGCTCCGGACCTCAGTGGCATTGCTCCTATAGACTCGCGGTCGCACAGACTTTGCCCCTGCAAGGAATTAGGGTTTGGATTTTGAAGGTGAAAAGAAGCTGGGATAGCAAGGGGGAGCACCCCCCCCCGAAGACGCATCATTGCATCATTCCAGGAGGCTCCCCCAGCCTCGCTGTCCTAAACTGTCAGTCTCGGGGTTGGAGGGGGATGTGGTAAGGCATAGAACAGCTGAGGACCTTAAGTCACAGGAAGTGGCTTTCCTATTGCAGCAGAAATCCCCGTCAGCAGGCGCATGGGGGAGTGGAACCTGCTTAGATGCCTTTCCTTCTCCTGGAAATTACTATGTTAAAAAAGAGTCAACCCAATTCTCCGGAACCCCAAATATAACATGTAAAACAAACCTAGGGGACCTATGGGTGCAAATCAATTGGGGGGTTGTCAATTCAAGGATGGAGGTGACCAGGAGGGCATCACTAACCAAGGATATATGGTAGCAGTAAATCCTAGGCAAGAGTTCAAATAAGGCCATGTACCCCCCACCCCCCTAGGTGCGCTCACAGGTAATCAGTGTAGCTGAACTGAAGCACACAGCAGGGGTAAGATGTATGGGAGCTACTACAATGTTTTTCATGTTTTTCATGCAGTAACTCTTACTCTGCTAGCTCTAGGTTAGGCCTGGCCATACAGGGGAGAAAAAAGTCCTTGCAGTTCAGACAAATATTTGCTATTGTAAGTTTTAAACACAGAGACGGGATGATTAAGAGCTGAGGGATCCAAATGACTGAGTGCAGGAAGAGGGGAAATCTGGACAGGGCTCCTCAGGAGCATAGGCACGGGACAGCAGTAAGAAAAGAGGAGATACTCTACCCTATTGTTTTAAATTATACATTAATGAGTCCTAGTGTTGGTATGGGGATGGTGAGGCCTTTCTTGGATTGGCCTGGCACCTACAGCCCCTATAGCGGGCAGGTCTGTAGGTTGCAGGGAGATGGCTGAGAAATTCACAAAACAGTCAGATGAAGTTTCAGGAGAAATCCAGCTTTATTACAAGACCCTAACTGCCATGTCCCACTTGGCTTCTAAGCTAAGAAGCCTCTTTTCTGCTGCTCTACATATCTTAGCTGTGTCTGCACTCTCTCCTTCTACTCCCCCCCAGCCTCTCTATTTTCTTTTACCCCAAACAACAGCCCCTCCTAAGTGTGGGTGGGACTGACCATCCAGTTAAGATTAGCATATGGAATTGGGGGAGGGGTAATACCCCATAATTTGGGCTTGGTTTCCATCCTAGTTGTCATGTATGTGTGCGTGTGTGAATCCTGTTTCTCTGATCTCAGCATAATTGGGGCTGGTAGGAAGGATGCTGGCAGCATTTCTAGTCATTGGTAAAAATTGGTAAAGTAATTCTAGTCTAATCTGCTTTGATTCAAAAAGTGCAAACTACTTGTAAAATCCTTTTATTGTGGGGAAGTGGAGAGAGAAGAGGGTGGTTTGAACTCAAAACATCATTCAATGTTGTGGAGCATGTCCAACAACTCTGCCACAAACCCAGAGACAGACTATTGATTGCTATTTCAGTGCCTGCTCTGGCATCTAGAACTCTCTGGCTAGAACTAACTGGCTAGAACTACCCAATTGGCTCTTGTAATGAGGCAAAGACACAAATCAGATAAATGCCTCGGTGTCAGTGTTGCCTCCCTCCCACTCTCCAAGCTATTCTACTTTAGGACTGTCTGCACTTAAAATTCTTTGGAAATAGCGACCATCAGCTTAAAACTAGAATCCCCACCCCCCAAATAAGTCTGTATTTTTGTCCCGAGCATAGTTTTCCCAGGCCAATAGCAGTTCTCAATTGTGTCACAGTTGGAGGTGCAGGATTACCCAGTGCCAAGGCCTTAACAAGCTCCTCTCAGTGATGTTGTGGGTAGGCTTTGAGCTCTATCTGCTCTTCCTACCTTCACCCTTCCTGATCCCCTCAGAAGCCATCTGAGTTTTTGGTGTTCTGGGAAGATGCAAACTTCCCAGGAGCAGAGGCTCCTGAGTTTCAGGGAGGGTTAGTTTGTGTTGTGGTTGCATAGTGCTAGATTTATTGTGCTGGATCCAACAGCCTTTATAAATGTTTGCTAATTGCAGTGAATAAATACCAGGATGAAGGAGTGGGGACTGGGGCCAAATCTGACAAAATTGTACACCCTCCTCTCTGATCAGCCCAGGACTGTTTGCTCTGGAGCTCTTTCATTGTTTCTTTGTTTGGATGTCACACTGAGTGGTGTTCAGGGACTACTCCTGGCTCTGTTCTCAGGAATTACTCTTGTTGGGGTCCAGGGGACCCTATGAGATGCCAGGGTTTGAACTCAGATTGGCCATGTGTAAAGCAAGAGCCCTCCCCATTAGCTATGGCTCTGACACCTTGCTCAGGGGCTTGAGCTGGGTTGTGAAGGTGGGTGTCAGAGGAGGAACTTAACTTCGAGAAGATCAGAGTAATGGCCCAAGCTCGCCTCATAGCAGAGGTTGCCACATTGGTT
Organism: Suncus etruscus; assembly: GCF_024139225.1. NCBI lineage: Eukaryota > Metazoa > Chordata > Mammalia > Eulipotyphla > Soricidae > Suncus > Suncus etruscus. The sequence goes on along the minus strand of NC_064854.1, from coordinate 60,329,455 downwards.
GAGGGCTGTGGGTGGGTTTTCAGGAGGAAAGGAGGCCTTTGTCTCCTTCCTGGGGCACCTACTTGAGAGGGTTTTTGAGGGGCTAAGGTGGGGGATAGTGACCTTTCTGAGTTCCACTCATTTTGTTTGTTTTGTTTTGTTTTGTTTTGTTTTGGGTCACACCTGACAGCGCTCAGGGGTTACTCCTGGCTCTATGGTCAGAAATTGCTCCTGGCAGGCACAGGGAACCATATGGGATGCCGGGATTTGAACCTCCGTCCTTCTTGATGAAAGGCAAACTCCTTACCTTCAAGCTATCTCTCCGGCCCCAGTTTCACTCATTTTGATACAGGAAGTAGGTGGAGGCCCGGAGCCCGACTCTCACAGAGTCCAACAAGCCGAGTCTTGGGGCTCCTTCATGTCCAGCACTGTGTATGGTCACCCACGCCACATTTTCTCCATCTTTACTTCATTTAAAACACACACAACTGTGGGAGGAGTGGGTGTCCAAGAGATAATTCCTATCATGCACACAACCCCCAGATCTGAGTCCCAGCATGACAGGGTCCCTTTAGTAGCACCATTAGATCCCTGGAGGCCCCATCACCATGGAGGTACCTGGATCATCCCCTTCACTGATCCTTAGCCCCTGGCACTGAACTGCCAGCCCAGTGAGCAGAGAATTTCAGAGGGGCATTGCTGGGTCTCATAAGACCCATTTGGGAATAGCATCCCCCTGGGGAAAAAAAAAAAGGAAAAATAGTTGGACTATGAACACAGTTTATGCTGTTTCAACTCTACTTTCCTGAGTCACAATCCCATCCTTTCCCCTTATCAAGATCCTTGAGCACCCAAGTCCTCTGGGTTACAGAACCTACATTGTGTCTGAGCTTGGTCTGTGTGGCAGTGGCTGTTCTGCTCCCTGTCTGTGAAGTTTGGGTTTGAGTGTCTATGGTGAAAACTTGCTGCACTGATGGGGCTGTGTTTGTACGCCAAATGGCAGGAGCTGACTCCGGTCACGAGCATTGTCCACGGAGGCTGGTGGTGCTACTCTGTTCCCTTTTCACCCTATCCTTTCCCACAGACAGAGCCAGTCAGTCATTCTGAGGGTCGTTTTTATGCCAGATTTTAGTGGTCTCTGCTGGTGGTATATAGGAGACTGATAGGAGTCAACTTCTGTGTGATATGGAAAGAGGCAAACTTGCTCAAAACATCACTGTCTCTTTCTATGGAAAAAAAAGTGGATGGTGGTGGTGAAGTGATAACACAGCAGGGAAGGCATTTGCCTTGCATGTGGCATACCCAATTTCCATCCCATAGTCCCAGATGATCCCTCTATCTGGTTAGGAGTAATTTCTGGCACAGAGTGAGGAGTAACCCCTGGATACCACTGGGTATGACTCCAAAGCAAAACCAAATCAATACATTATTTTTTAAATATATTATTTATATTATATAAAATATAAATTATTTTTTTAAACTAGAACATGGCTATTTGGTAAATTCCTCCCGATCACCTGGAGGCTGCAGAAGCTGCCCTCCTGGGTTGTGGTGTGTTCTCTCATGAACTCCAGGTGAAAAGGGACATGAACGAGTTAAAAAGTTTAAAAAGTCTCTGCATACGCCCGGAAAGCCCCCAAAAGGTTAAGGTGACAGCAACTGAAAATTCACTGAACATGTACAACCTGTTATTGTATCTGTGATAAATGTTCCAAATGTTCCCTGAAATGTAAAAGTCACTAAACTTATTAAAATCAACGGTCGTGCTGTGTTCTGTAAACTTTCCTTTGTACTGGAGTGTTAAAAAAGAATTGCTGGATTTGTGAACGAGGCTCTCAGCCTCTATGCTGAGTGCCCCTGAATATATGCTGGAACAATAAACCCCTTGCTTTTGCATGAACTTCGAGTCTTGGTGTCGTTGAACAGCTCTCTGGTCCTTTCACAGGCTTGAACCTGTAGTCCACTGTTCTTGGGGCCTCAGCTCTGGCCCCTGTCATACCCTTCTCCCAGCATAGATACTGCAGTCACCCTCGAACTTCCACATGGGCCACACTTACCTTCTGCAGGGGGTGGCTGTGGAGCCACAGAAACTGCATGGTGTCTGCCTTGTGATACTTCCCTAGTGGTGATGGGGTCCCCTCCATCATCTGGCTTTCGTAAGAGATGAGTGGAAAAGAATCACCCTTTCTTTCTTCGTTTCTTTCTTTGTTTCTTTCTTTTTTTCTTTGTTTCTTTTTTCTTTCTTTCTTTCTCTTTCTTTCTTTCTTTCTTTCTTTCTTTCTTTCTTTCTTTCTTTCTTTCTTTCTTTCTTTCTTTCTTTCTTTCTTTCTCTCTCTCTCTCTCTCATTTTGGGGCCACACCCAATAGTGCTCAGGGGTTACTCCTGGCTCTGCACTCACAAATTGCTCCTGGCAGGCATGGGAGACCATATGGGATGCTGGGGATTGAACTTGGGTCCATCCCGAGTTGGCCTCATGCAAGACAAATACCCTACAACTGTGCTATCACTCTGACCCCAAAGAATCACTTTCTAATCATGCTTCACACTGTTCTCCATCTCTCTCCCTTACACAGAGCATGGGCAGCGGTATGTTCTGGGGTCAGAGCTCCAGGGTCACTGTGAGGTTCTGGGCATGCTCCCCATGTGAGAGAGTCAGAGAGAAGCAGAGGGGCCCAACTGAGAGGGAGCCAGAGCTGGACTGGCATACTAGCCGTCTGATGCTGCTTGTGAATGGGATTGGTGAGCGGGACCTGAAGGCAGCCAAGTGGAAGGCCAGCATAGGCGGCTCCAGTATGAGCAAAGAGCCAGCTGAGCAGAAAGCTGTGAGAAGAACATTATGGAACCCAAAGTGTAGGGTCCAAAGCTAAACAGCCATCTAAACCTGAAAGATGTCAGGCAGGGCTGGGATGGAGAGAAGGGGCAGGGTGGATGGGGTGTAAGAGCAGATGAGGGCAGTGCTGGATGGACACGTTTTTCTAGTAGAAGGGTAGATTCTGCAGGTCCCCCCAATCTAGGCCATCTCCCAAAGTTTTGCTCTTCGAGGTAGGGAAAGGAATCCAACTGAGTAGAGGTGAGCTCTAACTCTAACTTGAATGGGCCTTACTCACGTTCTTCCCCTGTGGCAGTGGATGATCACTGAGCAAGTCTGGAGGTCAGAGCAGCTATGAATGGAGTTCCCAGGAACGGCTCATGCAACATTCCTTTCCTTTGTTGTTTTTGCTTGGTGACCACACCCTTCGGTGCTCAGTGCTTACTGCTGGCACTGCCTTAAGGGTCACTGCTGGCCCTTGAGGGCTTGACCTCGTTGGCTATTCATTCCAGCCCTGACATAACATTCTCACTTCCCAGAAAACTGTGTTGGAAGAAACTCCTCCCGCCCCATTACAAACTGTCCTCTTAGCTCAGCTCAACACATTAGTCCTTGGGAGGCTCATCCACCCTGAGCTGTCTGGAGTCTTCCCAGTGACTGACCATTCTCACCCAAGGTGTTGCTTAGTGCAGCAACCCAACTCTTTGGCCTTCCCAGCACTCACTAACGACCCAGTGGGGGCACTTCACATTCTTTTCATCTCTGATGTGCCTTGTTGGACCCACTGGCAGGCAGCCTACAGCTGTGTTTACCCCAATCCCCTTCCTAACAGAAATACTTTCTGCCTCCCCAGAAGAGTACATACCAGGAACGCCCCAAGTCCTTCAATGACTCAGTGAACCCGAGAGTCTGACACAAACAGCTTCCAAAAATGGGGTCAAAGGTTTAGTACACACAATCACATTATTGTGCCCTTGAGATTCAAAACAGACCCAGCCAACCGCTTCCCCTGCCCCCCCCCAGCCCCAAGTGTTGTGAGTGTGTGTGTTGGATCAAGTAATCTGCTTGGTTTCCCAGAGCCCAAGAATGCAAGCACAGGAAAGAGAAATACGAGCAGAGCCTTCTAGCTTCTCTATCTTCACCTTCATTGCCCCCACCTCTGAGCCCCACTGCCTGTGCTCACTCAACACCTGCCAAAGGGCTGGTTTCTCTATTCTGGGGGGTCTGTGTAGACTTTGTTGGCTTGGAGCAGTGAGGGCTTGGGGAGAGGAAGATCCACAGAATAGACCTTTCCCAAGGAAAATGATGCACGGCACCGTCTTTTCTTTCTTTTACCAGTGGTGGAGGCCCACTGGCCCCCAGGTACTTCATCTTCATCATCATCTTAAATACACACCCCTTCTCTGACACTTTCTCTGGTGTTTCCTTCCATGTGATCGCATGCATTGTCTCAAATGGACATGCGACATGTGCACTGTTCTCCCCCATGAATTTGTCAGTTTCCTGAAAACCTATGATACCATGTATAAGCTACAACATTCCCATCCTGTCCATCTCTGCTGGGCCTGAACCACCCAGTCACTGGCCAAAACACTTGCTCTCTTTGCAGCTATCTCCAATTTGTCCTGGGAAGGGGTGGGCTTACCAGGAGCTGTTTCCATGCCAATGAAGCCCCTCTTTTCTAGCAGCTAATTCCTGCACTTTTCCAAAGACAACAAGCCTTCAACTCATAGCTAAATCCGGTGCATACACAGTCTCTCCCATACCATTATTATTAATTTATTTCCTGTGGTGCTGCAGCTAGATCTAGAGCTCACACACAGGCAAGGCATGCACTGTATTTTCAAGTTTCACCCCAGCCCCTCCAGTAGTATTGCGAAGTGAGTTGGGTATCTGTTTCCTCTCCCTTCAGCAACTAGGCACGTAGTTCTAATGCTGGCTCACATGAGAATAAGAGCTGGATTCAGAGCTAGAAGCCAGCACACTCCCCCAGTAAGGGGCTGACGGGAAAGTGTCCCGCATGTCCTGACTTTATCTGGAAGCCTGGGACTAGGGAGGCTGAATCTCATCCCAGCCTTTGATAGTGCTGCAGGGAGCAGGAGCGAGGAGGGATTTATATGTTGACCATGAATTCCCACCCTTTCTGAATAGGCTCCCTGTTCTCTTCCATATAGTCAGCTTCTTGTCATCTTATGTTCCAGGTTGTTCTCTGAGCCATATGGCCTCATCTTCTGGCTTAGGGGCTGTTGATTACAGTGATTAGGGTCGCTGCATTACATGCTGCAGACCCTGGTTCAATCCTTGGCATCCCATGTGGTCCTACCAGGAGTGATCCCTGAGCAGAGCTAAAACTAAACCCTGAGTACCTCCAAGTGTGCCCCCCAAACCAAACCAAAGCCAACCTCAAACTTGCCAGTTTATTGCTACTTCAGCTTTCTTCTCCTGCCCCATCTCCTGACAAATTGGCCTTGGAACCTCCCCAATCAGGCACTTCTAGCTGATGACCGCTCAGATATCACCTAAGTTCTTCAGTACTGTAAACCTTCCACCCCATGTCAAACTCTCTGCTGTCTTGGGAAGACACAGCACCTTGATCTCTCCTGTCCTGAAGACTTCCTGGCTTCCCTTCCAAACTCTTCTGGGGAGGGGGACTAATGATCCTGCCATCCTCCAGAGTCCAGAATCCCCCACTGCTCCCTCCCCAATTCCTTGGAACACATGGGCTTCCACTCCCACAAAGGCTGCCAAGGGCACCTGACCCTCTACAGCTTATTCTTAGACCCTGAAGGAGGCATCCAAACTGACCCCTCCATGCCCCCAGTCTGCGTGGCTCCATTGGGGGTAATACAAGCTGTGTTACCACACTCGCTGTCCATAATCTCAGTAATCCTCACCATTGTAGGAGCTGAGATGGGCCAAGGGGCTGGCCCGGAAGACACGGTTCGCAGAGTTTTGTGAGGGTTGCCAGAAAACCTTGGGAAACAGACTTTGTGGGGAGAGACACAAAAGCAAATGGGAGGCAAGGCATTCAATTCATTCTCTGCATTCACTCACTGCAGGGGATTGCGGGGCTGGGCGGATGCTGAGGTTTCAGCCTCTCCTGTAACAAGAGTGAGCACATGCTCAACATCAGAGTGCAGCAAGGAGGTATCAGTGCAGAGCTGGGGCACAGGGACCAGAAGATAAAAGCAACCAGTCCAAAGTCATATGGGCAGTTCATCGCACAGTTAGAATTTGATTTTTTCCCCTCTGTTCCCAGCAGGGAGAATGACACAGTCACATCTGGCCTGGAATTTTATCTTTTATTATGAATTCTATTAATTTTTGTTAGCTATACCCAGCAGTGCTCAGGGCTTATTTCTTTTTTTAATTTCTTTTTTTTTAAATTATCTTTATTTAAATACCGTGATTACAAATATAATTGTAGTTGTATGATTACAGTCATGTAAAGAACACCCCCTTCACCAGTGCAGGATTCCCACCACCAATTTCCCAGATCTACCTACTCCCCACCCCACCCACACCTGTACTCGAGACAGGCTTTCTTTTTCCCTCATTCATTCACATTGTTATGATAGTTTTCAGTGTAGTTATTTCTCTAACTGCACTTATCATTCTATGTGGTGAGTTTCATGTTATTAGCTACACCTACATGGGAGGATGGGGGGAAGTAAAGGTTGGGACTGAGGCAGTAAAATATTAGAAATGAGCTTTGTAGGGCAGTATCAAGGTCCCAAAACAAGATGGATATTATGGATATATAGAATATATGCACACAATACTATCAATATGAAAACAAAGAGAACAAATTTCCACTGACTGTCCCAATATAAACAAGTGCTAGAACAGCCTGCCCTCCTCCCAGAGTGCATTACCATTAGTGTAGGGAGAGATAGGGGGAAAGCCTGTTGACCCCTAGAGTCCACCTAGACCGGTGCCCAGGGAAAGACTGAAGTCCAGGGGAGAAAAACCCTATACCTGGCAAGAACTGGTCTCCAGAATCAAGAACAAAATCGGAAGCCAGATGTCTGCCCGCCCTCCTCCCCATGCACTCCCCCCTGGATTACGGAGGGAGGGGGGAAACTGAGGACCACTAAGAGTCCACCTGAACCCACTTCTGGCCATCTGAGCTGGCACCCAGGGAAGGCCTGGAGTCAGGGGGAAAAGACAAGGACGGCTGGGGGCCTGCCAAGCCTCCCAGCACTCCCCAGGCTAGGGAGAAAAGCTCTGGTATGGGGCCTCCCCAAACCCTATACCTGGCAAGAGCTGGTCTCCAGAATCAAAGAGGAAACCGGAAGCCAGATGTCTGTCAGGGCTTATTTCTGGCTTTGTGCTCAAGGATCACTCCTAGCAGGGCTCAGGGGCTCTTAATGGGTACCAGGGATGGAAACCAGGTCTGAGGCATGAACTATAGCTCCAGGGTAAAAATGTTCTTTTTGCCCATTTCCCTTTCTTATGCTTACTCCACCTTTCCTGGGTTTTGTTTGTTTTGGGGATTTGGGTCATATTCAGTGGTGCGGGGCATGGAGGAACAATATGATGCCCAAGATTGAACCCTGGACCCCTGTGTGCCCTTCAGCCCCTCTGGACTTTTACCTGGGGATCCCAATTCCCTGTTCTGTTTCCCGGTGAGCTGACTGCAGCCTCCTTTTCCTCTGTTCTTTTCTTCCAGGCTCCAGTGCTCTCAGCTGCAGTTTGCACGTTCCTCTCAATGCACAGAAAAACTTAATTTGCCTCATCTGGGGATTATTCCTGGTTCCAGTGCCCCTGAGAGCCAGTCTCTGGTAAGAAAACAGGCCCTGGCTGCCCCCTGGTGGTCCCATGTTCCTATTGCAATGTGCTCTCCACTACGGAGCAGACAGGTGTCTTTGGACCGAAACCCTAGATTACTGCTGACTATCCTAGGGCACCCAGAGCTGTTCCTGAGGGGCCTGGTCTCATCCTCTTCCTCCCACATCCTGAGACTTGGGAACTGGCCTGTGCCAGGGGAGACGGAGCAGGGAACACGGTGTCCTGTGGAAACCCAGTGTTTCACAGCCCACGGTGATAAGCTTCCCCGGGTGGGGATGGCAGAGACAAAAGCCAACTGTTCCCTCCAGCTCTCGGCCTAGTCCTAGAATATCCTGAATGTTTCCAGCCAACATTCAGAGAAATGCCAGTCCAGGCAGAAAGAGGACTCAGAGAAAAGGAAAAACTATGTCTTTGATGGGCACTCTCGCTCATCCAACGAATTTGTGTCCTCTTCGGTGCAGTTAAGCGGAATGGGGCTTAGCTCCATCAAACAGCTCTATCATACAGTTGATCTGCAGAGGGCAGCACAGAGGGGCTGTATGACTCTGGGGCCACACAAAGTCAGTGCCAGGGTTTGGGGTAGGGGTGGGATGGTTTTGTTTAGTTTATTGATCACATCTGGCGATGCTTACTCCTGGTGGCCTCAGGGCACCAGATGGGCTGTTCCTCAACAAACCTGGGTGGACTACCTGCAAGGAAGTGTCCTTCGCGCTGTCCTATGGCTCTGGCCCAACACCAGGATTCATATACATCTAGTTCTGTAAAGACCTTTGGCAAATCCTAAGGTCCTTAGTGGGGCCAGTTCCTGCCTAGAAGAACTCGCCCTTCTCAAGATTTGCACAAGGCTGATGGGTGCATAAAGGGACTCCACCCATGCCTCTTCTTGCTCCCTCATAATCTCAGTCCCACAAATAATGCCTTGTGGTGTACCCCAAGACCCACCCATATCTGGGAGGAGTTTTGGGAACTGGATAATAGGTGTAACTACCTGCAAGACCTCCCATTTCTGGGAGGGGTCTGGAAAAGGATAGATAAACCTCTGAGCCAGGGGATTCAGGCCCTTTTGCCCTTTTGCCATTTCTCTTTTGGCCCGGCTTGGCTTCCTGGCTTTTGGATCTTTGGGCCGCATGGAGCCCAGAGGGAAGATGGCTAACAGGAGATAAGATGCAGGGCTAGCAAAATATAGCTGTGCTTGAAAGGTTGACATAGGCCACACGCCTGTGGTGGCAAGGGCATGAATAAAGATGATTCTTCCTGAAGCCTGCATGTGAGTGAGTCTTGATTACGCGGATTACCTGGGCCTGAAATTCGCCAGCTGGATGGGGATGAAGCCACGTGGCTGGGGCCTAAGCACAAAGGCCTCCATCCATCGCCATCCAGCACCATCGTTAATTAATTAATTCAACAATGCCTAACCTGGAATCACCACACACCCCCCCCCCACTGGAAGCTCTCACAGCATCCTTTGCAGGAAGCAGCTGGAAATGGGGCTTTAGCTTTAGGACAGGCCCCCCTGGGCACTGTCCACACCCCCGCTTTGCTCCTCCGTCTTCTGCAATGTACGAGGATGGTTTTCTTGAATTTTCTCTTGAAGGAGAGAAAATGTTCTAGACGCCCACGAATGGAAAATGCACCCCTTAACTGGGCGGGTTCCTGCCAGCTGTGTGCCCTGGATGACTAATGAGAGACCCCCACTCAGGGGGGTCCCAGCCCCCCATTTACATATGACTGCCACCCCAAAAGCCCCTGGTCAGGGGATTTCCAGGATCTGAGAAGCTGCCACTCTGGGCCTCGGGTTGGGAGCAGGACACTACCTGAGCACGGAGGGCATTTCCACCATTTCCACCGCACCCTGGGTGAAGATTCCAGATGCAGTCGCCCGCAGAATTCTGAGCCATGGGGAGCCAGGGTTATGTGGCCCTGACTAGGGCAGAGCAGGGGGATGTATGAGGTAAGCAGACCCAAAGAGTCAGGGGTCCCCGTGCAATAGGGGGGCATGTCTGGGAGCTCAGAAGAGGGATCCCCACTCCATGGGTGGTTCAGCAAGATGAGATGCACTTGGTTGTATTTATTTATTTATTTATTTATTTATTCATTTATTTATTTTGGTTTTTGGTCCACCCTGTTGGTGCTCAGAGTTTACTCCTGGCTCTGCACTCAGAAGTTATTCCTGGTAGGCTTAAGGGACCAATGGGATGCAGGGATCAAATCCAGGTTAGCTGCATGCAAGGCCAAGGCCCTATCCACTGTGCTATCACTTTGGTCTGAAAGTTGGTTTTTAGATGTGCTTCAGCTCTGTACTTATCTTGCACCTGATGCTGTTCTGGCAGGGTCAGTGAACCTTGGCACTGCCTTTCAGTATGGCCACTGATGAACAAGGGATAAAAAGTGCCTCAAAAGAACTGACTGGCTTTCTATAGAGGATGGACTAGACGGCATTCCCACCAGCAGTGGATAAGAGTTCCTTTCTCTCCACATCCCGGCCAGCACTGATTGTTCTCATTCTTTGTGATGTGCACCAATCTCTGCGGTGTGAGGTGGTATCTAATCATTGTTTTGATTTGCATCTCCCTGATGATTAGTGATGAGGAGCATTTTTTCATGTGCCTTTTGGCCATTTGTATTTCTTTTTTATCAAAGTGTCTGTTCATTTCTTCTCCCCATTTTTTTATGGGATTAGATGTTTTTTTCTTGTAAAGTTCTGTCAGTGCCCTATATATTTTGATATTAGCCCCTTATCTGAAGGGTGTTGGGTGAATAGTTTCTCCCACTCAATTGGTGACTCTTGTATTCTGGGCACTATTTCTTTTGAGGTGCAGAAGCTTCTCAGTTTAATGTATTCCCATCTGTTGATCTCTGCTTCACTTGTTTGGAAAGTGCAGTTTCCTCCTTGAAGATGCCTTTAGTCTCAATGTCATGGAGTGTTTTACCGACGTGTTGTTCTATATACCTTATGGTATCAGGTCTGATATCAAGGTCTTTAATCCATTTGGATTTTACCTTCATACATGATGTTAACTGAAGGTCTATGTTCGCTTTTTTGCAAGTGGCTAACCAGTTCTGCCAGCACCACTTGTTGAAGAGATTTTCTCTGCTCCATATGGAGATTCCTCCAAAATCTGGAAATTGAGCTCCCATTCAACCCAGTTATTTCACTCCTAGGGATATACCCTAAGAATACAAGAATACAACACAAAAACCCCTTCCTCACACCTATTTATTGCAGCACTATTCACAATAGCCAGGCTCTGGAAACAACCAAGATGCCCTTCAACAGACGAATGGCTAAAGAAACTATGGTACATATACACAATGGAATATTATGCAGCCATCAGGAGAGATGAAGTCATGAAATTTTCCTATACATGGATGTACATGGAATCTATCATGCTGAGTGAAATAAGTCAGAGGGAGAGAGAGACACAGAATAGTCTCACTCATCTATGGGTTTTAAGAAAAATAAAAGTCATTTTTGTAACAATCCTCAGAGACTATGAGAGGAGGGCTGGAACACCAGCTCACTTCATGAAGCTCACCACAAAGAGTGGTGAATATGCTATATAAATAACTACACAGAGAACTACCATAATCATGTGAATGAATGAGGGAACGGGAAAGCCTGTCTGGAGTACAGGTGGGGGTGGGGTGGGATGGAGGGAGATTTGGGACATTGGTGGTGGGAATGTTGCACTGGTGAAGGGTGGGGTTCTTTACATGACTGAAACCTAATCACAATCATTTATGTAATCAAGATGTTTAAATAAAGGAAAAAATGAAAAAAAAAAGAAAAGATAAGGCCTCCCAATGCTTACCACAGGCTGTGTTCTTTACACTGATTGTATAGAAAGAGGAGGAACAGTAAATGCTTCCCATATATACCTCAAACCAGGTCCTTTGCCTGGTCTGTATTGTGAATGGGGGGGCAAAAAAAAAAAAAAAAGAACTGGCTGGCAGAAAGAGTGGGGGAGAGGTCATTGCAAATCACCTCAGCTTGACAAAGGGGGTTCTTCAGGAAAATAAAGAGAAAGAGAGAAAAGCTGAGTAATGGGGCTTCCCCTTATGTAAAATCAATCCTCACACACCATATTTTCAATCCCAGGTGAACAGGTCTAAAGCAGGTAGCCACAAAGAATTAATCAACCAAGCCATCAGGAGAGAATCATGGAATCACTTTGCTTCTTGCTTCATCTTCTCACCACTCACCAAATCAGACTGACCTATTTCATGAAGCCAGTACAAATTCACCAGGAAGGGGAAAGTCAAGCGAGATCCAGGTGAACTTTTACTATCAAAGGAATAGATGAAAAGTAAAGAGGAAGTTAAGGGAACACCTTTATTTTGGGTAAAGGCTTCTGGGGAAATGTATAATGTTAGGTTTTTAATGGTTCTCAGCTATCCTAGTGTTTTCTAACTGCTGTGATGCTTGATTGTGTTTAACAACTTATTCTCAAATTATGTCTGCAAAAATATTCTAAAGTCTTGTCCACAGAAGTCTGTGAAAAAGGAACTTGTATGCTATACTCTTAGTACAGTGCTCATTGTAAGAATGTTCTAGCAAATTTATTGTCAAATTGTATATATATAAATATATCTGCAGAAATGTTCTTATTATTTTGTTTAGAGAAGTTTATGGGAAAGGGACTTTGATGCTATAAACACATATTACAGTGCTTGATGTAAGAAAGTTTAAGAATTTTCAAATTAAGTATATATGAAGAAAGGTTCTTTTTTTTTTTTTTTTTGGTTTTTGGTTTTTGGGTCACACCTGGCAACACTCAGGGCTCAGAAATTGCTCCTGGCAGGCTCAGGGGACCATATAGGATGCCAGAATTCGAACCATCAACTTTCTGCATGCAAGGCAAATGCCTTGCCTCCATGCTATCTCTCTGGCCCCATGAAGAAAGGTTCTAATGTTTATGTTCAGAAAAGTCTTTGAAAAAAATGTGATATGTATAAGACATAGATATGGAAAAAGCTGATTGTTTTGAGAATGATGTTTGCACAATGTAATTTATGATTTTTTTTACAGCTCACCACCTTACTGCTAAAAGATTTTTTTCTTTTATTTCCCCAACTTTTACTGTGCCTATGCAAATTAACAAGCACTCTGGGGATTTATTTTACATCTGTGACTACTTATCTAGCCCTTCTCAATTTTTTTTGTTTGTTTTTGTTTTTGTTTTTGGGCCACACCCGGCGGTGCTCAGGGATTATTCCTGGCTGTCTGCTCAGAAATAGCTCCTGGCAGGCACGGGGGACCATATGGGACACCGGGATTCAAACCAACCACCTTTGGTCCTGGATCAGCTGCTTGCAAGGCAAACACTGCTGTGCTATCTCTCCGGGCCCTTCTCAATTTTTTTTAACAGAAAAGGTGAAATTGTTAGATGACAACTAGCTATTATCCAAAACAAAGACTTTTCCCAACTTTTTCTTCCTTTTCTCCTACCTCTTTGATATGTAAAAGTCCACCTGCATCTTACTTGATCTTTTCTCTCCTGGTGAATTTGTACTGGTTTGGTAAAAAAAAAAAAAAAAAAAAAAAAAAGTCTTGGGTTGGCACACAAAGAGACCACATGGCAAGAAACCAAGAGACTCCATGATTCTCTGCAGACTGACTTGGTCTATTAATTCTTTATGCCTATCTGCTTCAGACCCATTCACCTGGGGTTGGAAATATGGTGTGTGGAGTGATGTCAGAAAGTGAGGTGATTTTACACCTTAGTGACATGGTGTGTAACTTTCTCCGTGACTTCACTCCAGGGGTAGGCAGGACAGGTAGGGTCACTGCCAAATCTCAGGAGGCTATGGGGCTGCACTGTGATGTTCTTCCATGATGGAAAGTTCTAGCACCTGGATCTCAGACGATTTTGCCTGGGCAGACTCAGAATGAGCAAGTCTTGTGAGCTTACTTGGGCCTGTCACAACTGTGGCATCCAGAGAAACTGAAATGAATGTGTTGGTGTTGGGGACAGCCCCTCCCCAGACAGAGGCAGATAGCACATCTGGACAGTGTGCTGAAATGCAGGTGTGTGTGGGCTGGCTGCAGGAGAATCACCTTGGGGAAGAGGAAGAGAGAGAAAGAGAGAGAGAAAGGGAGAGAGAAGGAGAGGAAAAGAAATAGGGAAAAAGTGGGGAGAGGGGAGTGGATGGGAGAAGAAAGAATGGGAAAGGAGGAGGAGAGAGTGAGAAGAGAGGAGAGAGGAGAGGAAAGAGGTCAGATCCCTTCTCTCAGGCCTCCCTGCTCTTTAATTAATATCACAGAGCCTAGCCAGGACTGAGTGGAGCTGGCACAAGGTGGGGAGATGAGGGCTGGCAGAACCATGGGTAGAGCCAGTGGACCTCAAACTATGGCCCGCGGGCCACATATTGTATTTGTATCTGTTTTGTTTCTTCATTGCAAAATAAGATATATACAGTGTGCATAAGAATTCGTTCATAAGTTTTGTTTTTACTATAGTCAGACCCTCCAATGGTCTGAGGGACAGTGAACTGGCCCCCTGTTTAAAAAGTTTGAGGACCCCTGCCAAGATCTATTTCTTAGCATTGGGGGTGGGGATTCATGTGGGTCTAATTTTTCTGGCTGAGAAGGTGGAATTTTGGAGGTTGGAGAGAAAGGGCAGGCAGTAGTTAGGGGTGTCTGTGGAGGAATAGCTCTTGAGCATCCATGACCCAAGTGTCTGCACCTACTAGGCATGACAGGATAGTGGGGACTCAGGCTGTTGGGGAAATCCTCTGGTGGAGCAGAGGCCAATCAACGTGGGATCTATGGCAGCTCCAGAGAAAAAAGTAGATTTTAATCAACTGTGATGTTCTTGGGATTAAATGACAAACCATACCCTTCATCACCCCCACCTTAATATTTCTTGGCACAGGAAATGAAACTTGCAATCTGAGATGAATGATGAGGGTAAATTTTTCAAGACAAACAAGTAAAAATGCTAGCTAAAGCTTGGTGCAGTTCTTACCCCAGCCACAATACAAAAACAAAACAAAACAAAAATCAAGAATCCTCAAATTGGTTTGGACAAGCACTTGTGTGCATAATTAGGCAGATAACCTTTGAAGAAGCAGATTTATTATTGATGAACCACGCCCAACTGAGAAAGTATTTTGAAATATAAAGAAACAATCCCAAGGCTAGGCTATCAAACCATTTTTTAGAGGGAGGGCACACATAACTGTACTCAGGGCTTACTCCTGACTCTATGCTCAGGGGTCACTCTTGGCAGGGCTCAGGGAACCATATGGGGGTGCCAGAGATGGAACCCAGTTATGCCACATGAAAAGCACCTGATATACTAACTCTCAGGTCCTAATTTGAAAGACTTTTTTTTTGTTTTTGTTTTTGGGTCATATCTGGCAGCGCTCAGGGATTACTCCTGGCTCTGTGCTCAGAAATTGCTCCTAGCGAGTCCGGGGACCATATGGGGTGCCAGGATTTGAACCACCGTCCTTCTGCATGCAAGGCAAACGCACTACCTCCATTCTATCTCTCTGGCCCCTAGTTTGAAAGACTTTTGAAAACAAACATAAAGCAATTATTTCACAACTTTTACATTCAGGAGATTTTCCCCCACCCCCCCTCATTATGACACATTTGACCAAACACAGGAATATATTCTTCTAAGTTATTTTGAGGTTTTTGGTGTGTACTGTCAAAAACTGTGTACCTAGAGAGAAGGAGAGATGGTTCTACTTCAAACTATTAGGAAAAAGGGGTGGGGGAATGCTTAAACTTGAATGTACTACCAGGAAACACTACTGGAAAATTCTGCTAGGTATGCAGGAAGAGTTTCCGTAGTTTGCTTTCTGCAGGATGGTTTGAACACAGTATTGTCATAGGTCTCAGTTAATGACAAAAGTTAAATTTGTTCCATGGTAGTAGTGAGAACCATTAAAGACCTGACTAGTGGACAGATAGACAGTTCAGCCCAATTATATTGGATTTAGTTAAAAATTTGCTCTACAGACAACTGTGTATGATTTGAGGGTGGGGCTATACCCAGCAGTGCTTACTATCTCTTAAGGATCTCTCTCCTTGGCAGGCTCAGGGGAATCAAACCAGGATGGCTGTGTGCAAGGTCAGTGCCTTAACAGTCTGTCCCATCTTTCAGGCCCAACTTTAAACTATCTTCTCTGGACACATTCTCTAAAATGTCCCCTGTTCCTGTTTCATCCACTACATGACCCCACTTTTTACTCAGGTCTAGGAATCTCTTTCCCACCCTAGATTCTGTCTGACAAATGTCTCACTCCTAGCATTTAGAGTTCTTGAATAAATGTTTGTTTAAATTATTTTCCAAGATAATTCAAGAGCATTCATTCAGCCCAACATATTTTCAGAATCACTGTTCTGTGGTTGGCTCTAGTAACTATAGAAATGAGTCTTCAGTAGTGTGGGCTGGGAAGAGAGCTCCAGGGCAGAGTGCATACTTTGCATGATGGCAATCCCTGTTTGATCCCTGACACCATATATGGTTCCCTCAGCCCAAAGCCAGGTGTGCCCCTAAACATTGCTGGGATACCCTTCCCTCCTCTCTTCAAGAGCTGTACAACACTCTTGAAATTTTGCGATTTGGTTCTGATTCATGTTGGGAAAAACAAGTGTGCTTCTCATAGGATTCCTACCTGCAGCCCATCTGCCTGATTGGTTAGTGTTGCATGGTCCGGTAGTGATGAAAATTTGCAAAAGGCCTTGGGAAATAAAATGTTTCCTGGTCCTACTTTAAGGGATATCGGGCCTATATTATTACTGATGGCACAGGAAAGGCATGCTCTGGATTATCTTGGGCTGTGTTTAGGGTACCAGAGGGGATACTTTAACTTAGTTTATTTTTTTTAACTTTGTTTATTGATTGATTGATTGTTGGACCACACCCAGCGGTGCTCAGGGATTACTCCTGGCTCTGCACTCAGAAATAGCCCCTGGCAAGCTGGGGGACCATATGGGATGCCGAGAATTGAACCGTGTCCCTCTTGGGTAGGCCACATGCAAGGCAAATGCTCCACTGCTGTGCTCTCTCTCCGGCCCCAGTTTATTTCTTATTTTCATTTTTGGGTGTGTGTGTGATATATCAGCTATGCTTGGGATTTATTCTTGGCTCTGCACTCAGGGATTACTTATGGTGGGTTTAGAGGACCATATGGGAAGCCAGGAACCAAACCTGATATGGCCATCTACAATCACTGTTCTATCACTCCAGCTAGAGTTTATTTTGTAAACTTTACTGAAATACAGTGTTTACATAGTTACTTTTTGGTAATATTAATGATTTTGGCAAATTGACCATACCATTTAAATCAGTACCCCAGAAACATCCCTCTTTTCCTCTTCTGCCCCTCCCCAAAATAACAACTGTGTGACTCTGAAGAGCAAAAAAGATACCTATAGCTAAAGTTTTGTTTTTTTATTTCACTTCATTTTATATTTTGTTTCCAGACCATACCTGACCACATTCAGGACTAACTCTGGGTTCTGAGGGATCATTCCTGGTGGGATTTAGGAGATCATATGGGGTGTTGGGGATCAAACCTGGGTCTACCATGTGCAAGGCAAATGCCCTACCCACTATGCTATTGCTCTGGCCCCCACAACTAGTGTTTAAAATTAGCATTCTTCAAACAATTTTTTTTCTTTTTGGTTTTTGGACCACACCTGGTGACGTGCTCAGAAGTGGCTCCTGGCTTGGAAGACCATATGGGACGCTGGGGGATTGAACCGCGGTCCGTCTTAGGCTAGTGCTGGCAAGGCAGCTTGTGCTTGTGCTACACAAAGACAACTGCTTTAAACAATAGGAGTCATGCATGTGCTTTTTTAACCTTTTTTTTTTTTTTGAAGTGGGTTGTTGACCCTGGCCCAGTAGAGCTTCATTTTCTATTGCTGCTATAACATTACTACTGACTTAGAGTAATTATGGCATCAGTTCTGGAAGTCAGAAATTGAAGTCAGCTTTAGCAAGTGTAATTCAAGGTGTCAGAAAGCCTGGATTTCTCCATAGGTTGATGTAGGGGAGAATTATTTACTTATATTTTCCCCTTTTAGAGATTGTATTTCCTGGATTTGGGCCTTTGGTTACACCTTTTTGTAACCTTTGTTTCATGTCGTAGCCCCTTCTTTATCTCTGACTTTATTTCCTTAAGGGCCCTTCTTATTATATTGAGCTCACTTATGTAATTGTAGATAATCTTCCCATGTCAAGTCCCTTAAGAATCAACACATCTAAAAAATGACATATATGTAGATTCTATGATGAGAAGATGCACATCTTTTTGTTTGTTTGGTTTGGGTTTGAGTTTTTGGGCCACACCCAAAAACTCAGGGGTTACTCCTGACTGTGCTAGAAATATCTCCTGGTTTGGGGAACCATATGGGATGCTGGGGATCGAACCTGGGTCCATCCTGGGTCAGCCGTGTGCAAGGCAAATTCCCTACTACTGTGCTATTGCTATAGCCCTGAGATGTACATCTTTTGGGGGTCCTTATTTGGACTAACATAGTTGTGTTATAGTGCCACATTAATGTACAGTGTACATTTTTTGTGTGTTTGTTTTTGGGTCACACATGGCGGCACTCAGGGCTTACTCCTGGCACTGCACTCAGAAATCGCTCTTGGCAGGCACGGGGATACCATATGGGATCCGGGATTTGAATCATCATCCATCCTGGATAGGCTCCAGGCAAGGCAAACACCCTACCGATGTGCTATCTCTCAGGCCCCCAGTGTAAATTATTTATATGCGTCAGGTGCAAGTCACCTGATCTACATAAATAGTGTGATGGAAGAAACATGGTTTGGAGTAAGCTCATCAGAAGGAAGCTGTGGGGCCTGGGATAAATTATACTTTCCTTTTATTTTTAATTGGTGATATAAGGGTATTGGACTATCTCAGGATGGCAAATTGCTAGTAGACACACTGTCAGGCCTTCCTTTTACACTCATGGCAGGGATTGATATTTAAGGCTTTCATATGCTGTGTCCTCAGTATTGCAGACCACTACTGTCAGGTGGCCATGAGTGATAATAGAAATAAAATTGATCTCTTGAAACAAAGCAACTTCTAAAGATAGTATCCTATGCTGTTAAAACTTACACACCTAGAACTTAATGACCTGTTGCTGGATACTGAATGCTTAAAGTCAGTTGAGTTCCTTTTTTGTGTGTGCATGGTTTTTTTTTTTGTTGTTGTTTGTTTGTTTGTTTGTTTTTAAATCATATCCTGCAATGCTCAGGACTTACTCGTGGGGAATGCTTTGGAAACATATGGGTACCAGAAATTGAAGCTGGATTTGTTGCGTGCAAGGCAAGCACCTTACCTGCTGTCCTATCTCTCTGGCTCAGTTTCCCTTCCATGTATTCTCTGCCCCATTTTCTTTAAAACAGTGGTTCTACCAACCAGAAAAAATGGTTGAAAACCACTGATCTGTACCTGCTAATTTTACTAATAACTTTTATTTCTTCTTCCTTTTCCTCTCAAGGAAGCAGCTAGGAACAAAGAGAAATAAAAGACCTGAAAATTCTTTAGTCTGTCTTGCTACCTGTTTATGCGAACTGCCTTCACTGAAACCCTACCAGCACACTTGACATTGCAGAAGTGCTGGGCTGCATTATGTAGGTATGTGAATCTGTCCCTCTAACTGAACTAATCTGCTTACAGTTAGACTGACCTTCCCTTATCTCACCCACTGTGCCCAGGGGAGTTTGCTGCTGTCTAATGCACAAGGAACACAGGAGCCAGCCCTAATTTATCAGATTCATAAATTATCAAGAGCTCTCAAAAGTGCTGTCAGCCAGACATACCCAGTCTTTGTGAAATGTCTCTGAGGACACATGGAAAACATTGAAAGGTGTTTAGCTTGGCCCATGAAACCAGGTGAGAACTCACTTCTACTGGGAGGAAGATAATATGAAGCAAGACTGGACTTGGGCCGCTCACAGGAGCTGAGTCAGGCCCTAGACAAACCTCAGAATAGTTCAGTGATAAAGTTGGGTGATATGTGATTTTTGGAAAGCAACATGGGAAATGAAAGGGACTTTTCTGTTGTTCCTTATCAGATTCTGCTCAGTCTTGCTGAATCTTGTCTTTCTCAACAATATTTTATGTGTAATATTTTCCAGAGAGACCTTTTTTCCTCATTCTAACATTCCTCTATTAAAGTGGAACTTCAGATTATTTCATCTCATGACCACAGGTCAGTGCACTCTGTGCTGGTAATTTCTGTTGCCATAGAGGCAGAGGCATGATGTATGGCATGTGCTGTGTGGGCCAGGCCACCTTCCCTTTGATGTGAAGCCCCCTCCTCTGGCATCAGTCAGGCCTTATCACACAGTCCCTACATGGCAGTGCCAGGGTTGGGGGTGGCTGTTCTAGTCACAGGCTTATTTGCCTTGACCAGTATAGCAATATACAAATGTCACAAATTTCCTTGACTATGAATGTTCACAGACTTGCACAAACTCTCATCTCAGCATTATCTTCACCATTTCCTAGGTCTTAGAACCTAAGTGTTTCTTAGGTCTTAGAAACTAGTGTTTCTTCACACACTAATGAGGGTTCTTTGCTGGCTGCTGCAAGGCTCTCAAAGGGGATGAGTGGCAGTTTCCCTGTGGTGGAAATCTAGGGAGATCTAGCTCTCCACAGAGAGCTGTACTCTAGTATGTGTTTGTAGGTGTCCAACAAATTCCCATTCACAGACTATAAATAAGGGATTTTCTTTATGATCGCTTCGAACATGAAGGCCAAAGAGGACATTTTACCTTTGCTTCCTTACCTCTGTAAGGAGTGAGGGGTAGTATAGGGAACACAGGATGGAGAGAGAATGCAGAGAGGCCCAGTTCAGCTCCCTTTACAAATCAGTCATTGCCCAGGGAGGCCTTCTAGGTAGGCTTTTTTTGTTTTGCTTTGTTTTTTTTTTTGTTTTCTTTTTTTTTTGGGGGGGGTTCACACCCAGCAGTGCTCAGGGGTTACTCCTGGCTCCACGCTCAGAAATCACTCCTGGCAGGCTCAGGGGACCATATGGGATGCCGGGACTTGAACCACTGTCCTTTTGCATGAAAGGCAAACACCTTACCTCCATGCTAGGCAGGCTTTTTAAGAGAACCTATATGCTTCCTTAGAGGAAGAACAAGGTCTCATTGTGGTGATAAGTCCAAAGAGAGAAGGAAGTTAATAAGTCAGTGTGGTCGTCAGAGCTTTGTTCCCTCACCCCTAATAATAGCTGCATGTTAATTCTCAAAACCTTGAACATGTGACCTTGTAGGCCAAAAGCAATTTTTAAAAGCTAACTTGTAACTTGGACTTGAATCACATTTGATTTAATGCTTTAGTACTAAGACTTTTTTTTTCTTCCACTTTTGATGATAGATTTTCTGATTTGTTAGGAGGTGTTTTCATTTTTTTGTTGTTTGTAGACACACTTGGTGGTTCTCAGGGGTCACCTCTAGCAGTAGTACTCAGTAGATCATATGGTGCTAGGAATTGAAACCAAGTTTACTGCATGCCAAACATTTATCCATTTGAATGATTTCTCCAGTCCTTGTGTGTTTTTAATTTTTGCTGACCATACCAATGAGATGGATTTATACTTTAAAAAATTCCAAAAAAAATTCCTCTGCTGCATTTTTTCTTAAAAATTTCAAAATGAAAAAACAATTCAAAATGATTTAGTTAATACCTGCAAGAGGTAGCTCTTCTAATACAGTGTCAATTTTGTACTAATTTATTTTTTTATTAAAATGAACACCCTACAATGTAAAAATGAATTGTAAATCTTAAACTAAGAAAAATGGGAGGCCAGGGAGATAGTATAATGGATAGGGCACTTATCAGCTGACCTAGATTTGCTTCCTAATACCCCAAGCATTCCCCTAAACACTGCCAGGAGTAAGCCCTGCTGATGGGTGTGCCCCCAAACACACAAAAAGAGCTGGAAGACTGGTTAAATAAATGGGAAAGGTCTTGGAGAGAAGAAGGGGGAGGTGTAGCAATTATGTAAATTTAAAAAAAGGTGCAATGGGAAGGAATTAGACACTGATGCTATTATATATTCGGGAGTGAAAACAAAAAAGTGTTACTTTTTGTCCAAATGAAGATATTAAAATAAAATTTATTCCAATACCTCCCAAAGGCTGGAAATTGTACTTTTTGTTTTGTGGTCATTCATTTGGGGGGTTTGGGATGGCAGTCAGGAAGAAGACTGAAGGGGCTTCATGGCTGTCTCCTCTGCCTTTCCTGGGGCTCTATAGGCACAGAAGGAGGGTTGGTAACTGTCTTCCCTCTCTCTAATGCTGAAGCTGTGCATCAGAACCAGTATTTCATTGGTGTAGCACTTTATTCTGGTTGAGAGGGAACACAGATGCTTCATACAGACAGACCCATACATTGGTGCCTAACTAAGGATCCTGAGAAATGATGAGCAGTTGGGTTTTTTTTATTATTTATTTAAAGAAAATGTATCACATTGCTGACAAAACTGATCATAATACAGTTTTTCAGGATGACAGAAAGCAAATTTATTAAGAAATAGAGTTCTCTTCTTTCTCTCTCTCTCTCCTCTCTTCTCTCTCTCCTCTCTCGCACCTGACGGACTCAGGAGACCATATTGGACGCCAGAATTGAAATCAAAGACAACCCAGGGTCTTGACCTCTTTAGTGTGTGTGGATTATTTCCTACATTGACTTTTGCTTTCAGACCCTCATGTCTCCAGTATTCTGGCTTTGGAGCTTGAGACTTGATTTAATAAGGATGGGTTGGAGCCATAGTACAGCTGGGAAGGCATTGGTCTTGCATGTGGCTACCACAGGTTAAAAAAAAAGGAAATAGAAATAGAATAGAGAATTAAAAAAATGGAAAAAAAGGGGAGAGAGTTCATTAGCAGTTATATTTGTGAAAATTATTGTATCACCTATAAAGTCATTAATGCAATAGCCGAAGGTTTAGTATGTTCCCATTTATTCTTTTCAATATATATTTTCTTGCCTTTGAAATACATTCCACTATACTTAAGTGTCATACTTGAAATTTTTTGTTTTAGAAGGGCACTGTTAATACTAAATGAGGACCTGCTTTGTGCTTTGGTCCGATATTCAGGGATCACTCCTGCCTCAAAAGACTTGAACACAGACCCTGCGTGCATGTATAGGGGGCAGATCTTCAGTAGAAGTTGGGATTCATGGAAATATTAAAATATTTTAGATGTTCTTATAATTTATGAGAAATAACAGGATACAGACCTTGTGTTCTCATGAATATATCTAATAATATGTTGATATTAATAATATTCCTAACTGGCCTCCCTGCCTCTAGATCAGTGCTTCTCAATTATTTTCTGTCATGCCCCCCCCCAGGAAGAAGTAAACATTTTTGCGCCCCCCCCATGCAACTGTAAATAGTATCTTTATTAAAAAAACTTTAATCTACAAAAAATATATAAAATAATTTGAGCTGATTTTTGTCTGGATTAATGCCTACAATGAGCACGTTTTGCAATGCATAGCTTTTGGAAGCGAGGTTTGAAGCAGGACATAGCAACTCTCAGTTCCAGAGACATACAGAGACATAAACACGGGGCTTAACTTGTTATGACAGTGTTTGCCGAGGTCAAACGCGCCACCCTTTACGGAGCCTCGAGCCCCCCCGGGGGGTGTGCCCTACTATTTGAGAACCACTGCTCTAGATAAACTGAATTCTAATTCCAAGGTTTGTGAAAGTCGAAGAACTCTTTTTATGATTTATGCCTCATAGTCCTCAGCTCTGACAAAGACCTGGTTTAGAGTATTCAGTGAGAAGTCTCACTGATCTTTATTTTGAGCTATTTTGCAGGGATTTTGTTTTATTTTGGTGGGAGAATAGGAAGTAAGGGCCAAAGATCTCAAAGGACTCAATGGACTAAGTGCATTTGAAATTTGACTCCTGAACTTGGTTATGTTTTTTGGGGGGTGGGGGAGCATTCCAACTGTACTCAGGACTTAATTTTGGTTCTCAGCTCAAGGATTATATAGGGTGCCAGGATTAAACTGAGGTCGGCCACATGCAAGTTAAGCATCTTCCTCACTATTCTGTCACCTTAGCCCCATATATTTGCTCTTTAGAGCAAACTTACTTTTAAGTAAGTTATGGGGAAAGGTATACGTTCAATATTCTGAAGAAAAAAAATGCACTTTTTTCCTCCCTCCCTCCCTTCCATCCTCCCTCCCTTCCTTCCTTTCTCCCTACCACTCTCCCTCCCTCCCAACAATGCTTAGAGGTTACTCCTGGCTCTGTAGTGAGGGATCACTCCTGGTGGCACAAGTGATGCTGGGGATCTAACCCAGGTTGGTTAGAAAGTACCTCATCCACTATACTATCTCTCTGGCCCTGGGCACACTTTTTCCTTATACCACCATCTGTGATTCTAGGAAGGCTCAGAGTCCATTTTTCCTAATATCAAGTATACTTTCTTTTTCTTTTTAAAAACAAAACTTTATTTATTGGTTGATTGATTGATTGGTTTCTGGGCCATACCTTGTGGCTCTCAGGGGTTACTCCTGGTTCTGCACTCAGAAATCACCCCTGGCAGGCTGGGGGACCAAATGGGATGCTGGGAATCAAACCGGGTCCTTCCCAGGTTGGCCACATGCAAGGCAAATGCCCTGCAGCCCTCTCCGGACCGTAGCAAGTATACTTTCATAGTTTACAAGTATAGGCGAGCTAGTAAGGAATATCTGTAATGCCATAAGAAAGATTTTTCACTCACAAACCACAGTGTTTCCATGTCCCTAGGTTTTCCCCACTGGAAACTGTTCTTATTAGCTGGTGAGATCATCCTTTGTCAACTCACCTAATTACATTGAGCCCAGTTAACATTGCTTTTGTGGCACTGGGAGATAGCACAAGTGGCTGAGCACATGTGTAGCATGTGTAAAGTCTGAGTTCAGCCACCCCCCCCCAGCACTTGAGTACTGAACTATCAGATTGCACTTAAGGACTGTGTACCCCTAGGAATGACCCTGGACCCCTAACGCAGTTGTGGTTCCTTAAAACAAATGCACTTATGGCCCGCCACTCTCCCTTTGCCTTCAGGATAAAGTTCAGACTCTTCACTGATTTGTAAGAAGGAACACAAAAAGTTACCATGGTGAAAGATTTCTTTGGCTATGGGATTTATTTGATAAATTGTGCAATAAAGACTTTCTTTTTACATGATCTATGTGAAGCTAACCTGTTACTAGATTTTTTGGGTTCTAGAAATTAATACTAATTACATGTCACATGCACAGAATTAGTGGACCAAATGAACCAAAACTTAAAGGACAGCGAGGAATGACTATTTTCACACCTTGATAGTAGGAATAAGTAAAACTGTGTGGTTGAAACTGCAACAGGAGATAAGAGAAACTGGTACAGTAATATCTTTCTGAAAATACTACTGTGTTAAATTCTTTTTTAAAAAAGAGAGAATATGTCACATTCACTGTGTAACCATTGAAAAGAAAAGGGTATATCTGGCCTTTGGACCCTGGAATATTGTCACCTGGAGTGGGAAAAAACATAGACTAATATATAGAGAAAGATCATGCTTAGGTAAAAGTTTACATATGCCTCTATCCCTCTATCCCAGAGATACTATATGTTAGAGACCGGCTGTTTTTAAGGAAGGGACTTAGAGAATTTTTGTTGGTCTTTTTTTTTTTTTTTTGGTTTTTCGGCCACATCTGGTGAAGTTCAGGGGTTACTCCTGCTATACACTCAGAAATTGCTCCTGTCTTGGGGGACCATATGGAATGCCAGGGGATCGAACCTAGGTTCATCCTAGGCTAGTGTGGGCAAGCCTTACTGCTTGAGCCACCTCTCTGGCCCCTGGTGGTCTTTTCCTAATGTTACTTCTGATGTTTTAAAAATGTGTTAAAAATAAGCCCATCTGCAGTTTACAGAAACAGTTCTATTTTTTGTTTTGTTTTGGGGCCACACCTGTCAGCGCTCAGGGGTAATTACTTTGACTCTGCTCTCAGAAATGACTTCTGGCAAGCTCGGCCCCATTTGGAATTTTGGGAATCAAACCTGGGTCAGCCAGGTGCAAGGCAAATGCCCTCTCCCCTGTTCTATCACTTCGGTCCTGAAGACAATTCTATTTACAAAGATTAAGGTTCACACTCTGGAGCTTTGGAATCTGTCTTCACACAAACTCTCATAAAATAATGGAAGGATTGTAGCAGGATTTAAGCATTATTGCCTTATTAATGGCTAAAATGCTGTGATATCACTAAGTCCCTCTTAATGGCTATTTACTTAGCTAATGAGTATTTTTAATGATTTTCTTTTATAGTATTGATTATGAAGGGTGGACTGAGTGAGCAGGTGTGAATTTGTCTGCACCAAGCTGAGAAAGCAGAGGTAAGTAGGTAGTGTGGGCTCTGTATTTATAGAAACTGAGAATGCCATGGGGTTGGCACAAACTTGAGTGGGTGGGAACTAACAAGTGAACAAGCAAATACATGAATATATTCATTGGAGTTGTAAGGAGCATTTCTTCAAATGCTCAAGGTAAAAAAGATGAAGGGTGATGCTCAACTTCAGTGTGATAGTGTTGAACAAGGATCTGTGGCCCAGACTGAAAGAGCAGAGGTGGGATATGGTAGTGGGGCCTAGAAGGTGAAGCAGAACTCATCTTTATCATCGTGTCCTCTTTTGAGGGATGAGGCCAGTGCCTGGCAAATTACAGTCATCTTCCATAGATCAGTGAATAAATGAGCCATTTGGACAGTGATGTTTCCACATGATCTTATTTCCAGAAGCTTTTTATATAAAACTAATATTGAAAACTGCCTTTGTATTTGCTCTGATTACATGCATGCCAGGCACCATTTCTTTTTTTTTTTTGGTTTTTGGTTTTTGGGTCACACCCAACAGTGCTCAGAGGCTACTTCTGGCTCTATGCTCAGAAGTTGCCCCCGGCAGGCTCAGGGAACCATATGGGATGCTGGGATTTGAACCACAGTCCTGCATGCAAGGCAAATGCCCTACCACTGTGCCATCTCTCCGGCCCCCAACCAGGCACCATTTCTAACATTTTATTGAAAAAGTCTATGAAGCATATGATAAATAATAATTTGGGATTGAAAAATATTTACATGTATCTCTAAATTGAATTATAGATGCCAAATAAACGAAACAAAATCTCCTTGTATTTTCTTTGGGCTCTTTAGCTTATTTGTAAATTTGATTCAATTGCAGAAAGTCTTGAAAAATTAAGTAAACTTTTTTCTTTTTTAGTCACTGGATTTTTTTGAATGAGCATTTGAAGAATAACTTCTGTATAACAATACAGAATGGCCAACATTGATTATACAAACCCATTGTTTCCTAAACAACTCATTTGCTCCTCATAAAACTGCAGTCCTGGTTGGAATCCTCACTTTACCAGCAAAGCAGTCTCAGGGGCCTGAGTGAAGAACTTGCTGAAACATCTCAGGTTGGCCACAGATATATATTTTTAAAGTTTATTTCATTGAAACAATAGTGATTTACAAAGTCTTTCAAAGTTGAATTTCAGGTGTGAGTCAAGGCCATTCCCACCACCAGTGTCAACTTCCCTCCGCCAAGGGCCCTAGAGTGCATCCTATCTCTGGCCGGCCAGTGTAATGGCCCTTTGAATTTAGATTGTTGAAGTTTAAGTCCCTTAATTCTGTTATCATTAACTTTGGCTTGAATGTTTAGTTCTGTCTTTATTTACTTCCCCGCCAATACATCCGAGACCTGGCCACAGATATTCTAGCAGTCTGGATGGAATATTTACTCATTTAGGACACTGAAAATTGTTCATTTTGTTTAACTGGTGGTGAAGGAATGAACTTCTCTTGTCTATCACTTAATGCCTTTAAAATCACACATCTAGTGATGAACAGAGCCAGTTTGCTCCTGAATAGCTCTAGAGATGGAATCTAAACAGAGACTCACAGGGGAAATCTCTAAAAAATCTCTAAAAAAAATCCCTCCTAATAACAAAGTGGCCCCAAGACCTTTGAAATTCTGTAAGGACTGATAGGCTTATCTTTCATTCTATCTTTATCCTTCTCTGAATGACTTTGGGCTGCCAGGTAACCTGAACTAAAACAGCAAGGCACGAGAAAGTTGACTGTGACTAATGCCTGTGGTCTGTGAGTGTGCATGAGTAGCTCATACTTGGTCATAGTATTTAGGCCCTGAGGTTATCAGTATTAAACTCTCTATCAAACGTTCCAGTTTTAGGGCATGGGTCTCTAAAATGAGAATTAGCCATGACCAGATGACCTGTAGCCTCAGTGCTATAAATCTGTGTTGGACAAAAGGTCACAGGATAGTACCTGGGAGGAGAGAGGAAGGAAGTTTGACTGGGCTGGCTGGATCCAGGGTTCCAAGTGCAACACAGGGTCTCCCACCCCCACATCATTTTATTTAACTTGTTGATTAGAAAGAAAATGGGTAGTCATTTCTAAGTCTCTTTCTCAGTATCACTCTCTTTTTCTTTGATGTGGTCGTGGTTACTTTAGTCTTATTTTTTATCTTTTCCCATGCCAGCTCTCTTAGTTCCTGTCCTGAAGTGAGTGTTTATCCTTAGGGTAAAAGAAAGGCAGGCTGGACTTCCCAGACCCTCCCACAGCAGTGGAAATACTTCCTCTGAGTTTCCAGCTTTTTCGGCTTTGTGGGTACTACCTTGGTTTCAGTTGAAAAAGGGGAGAACAGTGCCGTGGTCAACCTCAGGGAGGTGTTGCCAGCTCACTCCTACCCAGAAGCTGCCCACCGACACTGGTTTTCCCCTGCCCCTCTTCTGGAGATGAGAATCTTCTAATAGCCTGTCTGTCCACCCACCCACCTTGGGCAGCATGGTCTGCACTGTATCATGTGTCACATTTCTTTCTGTAGCCTCCTTGCTTTTTCAGATGTGGATGAGGTCTGCCTTCCACACTTCTCTGGCATGGACCCCTTTTGAGTAACTGGTGCTTGTTCACAATAGTTTGAGCAAAGTATTGGTTAGGCTGCTCTGTGCTTCCAGTTATTTCCAGATTTATGTGTTTGAATCTGGCACGCCATCGCCACCTGGATCTTGCACAAAACACACCAAAAAAGTGTCAACGATGTTTGTTTATAGCCATAGGTTTCTGAAAGAAGACCTTGACAGTGCCTGGAAAATTTGATTTGATACTGAGATTGTTACAAGGTATACACTAGTGCTTTTTTTTTGTTTTGTTTTGTTTTGTTTTGTTTTTGGGCCACACCCGACAGCGCTCAAGGATTACTCCTAGCTCTATGCTAAGAAATTGCTCCTGGCAGGCTCAGGGGACCATATGGGATGGTGGGGATCAAACCAGTTCCACCCTGGGTCAGCCGCAAGCAAGGCAAACGTCCTCCTGCTGTGCTATCGCTCCATCCCAGTACCCTTTTCTTGTATAGATATTCTGCTAAATCTTGCTCTCAGACTCTGAGGGGGCCTTTCACATGGTACTTAGGTGGTTCAGGGACCTTTATAGTGATTCTCAATCAACAAGTGGCTCCATATGAGGGTCCAGATATGCACTGTTTGTGTCCTGCAGTGCCAGGTATCAAAGCTGGACTGCCCTCATCAAGTCGCATGCCTTAACCCCTGTATGGTCTCTGGCCCCACCCCAGGTTTCTTAAAGGATGCATTGTTGAAAGAACAGCAAAGTGGGCCAGGGAGATAGTCTACATCTACAAGTTAGGGTGCATCCTTGCAAATACCCAGCTTTGTCTCTGGTACCAGAAGGCATGAACAACACCATATCCTCAGGCTCTGGGATCACCAAATGGCCAGTTGGCTGAGAACTACTGCCTGTGAGTGATCCCTGCCCCCCCAAAACTACTTAAGAGCCCACCTCAAAAAGGAAATGACACATAACATTTAAAACAGGACATAATTGGAAACTACGCCTGCCCAGTGGGGCCTGACAGTGGAAAATTGTGAGTGCTGCCTGTGTGTGTCTGTCTACTATCCTGTTGTGTGAACCTCTTGGGAATGGGCCGAAAAGAGGCTCCAGAAAACTCGCTTTCCCAGAGGCCCATTCTAGGGCGGGAACACCAAGGAACTGCTCCATAACGTGAAAACCGGCTATACTTTGCAGAAGTCAGGTCCCCTGTTTGTGATGTTAGGCTGGGAAAATCCACGAAACTACGGCTGCCCAGTGGGGCCCAACTGTGAAAAATTGTGAGTGCTGTCTGTGTGTGTCTGTCTACTATCCTGTTGCGTGAACCTCTTGGGAGTGGGCCGAAAAGAGGCTCCAGCAGAGCACTTTGCTCTGCTTCGCTATTCGGCCGTGCGCTCTTTCTAAGAAAAGGATACCATCGCAACAAGAAGAAAAAAATCACACTAAGAACTGTGCTGGATCACTGAAGCCCAGCATTTCTCTCCGGACTGTCTTCTCTGCTGCTTGCTCGGGCCTAAGATTTGATCCTTTGTGAGGCTTCATCCATGGAGGACTCCCCTCCCTTGGAAGCAAATCGACCCATCCAGAAAGGGCAGAGTCAGAGGAGTGTGCTGCCTGCATTATTTAGCCAATGAATACCACCACAAAACGTAGAAAAACCCACAATACAAGTGTGACAATGGGGAAACAACGCAGGCCAGCATCAGACATAGAGAATGAAGATGACAATTCTGATGACCAGATAATGACCAACCAACTAATCAACCTCTCAGATAAGGACTTTATACAAGCAGTATAGAAGATGCTCAAAGAACTCAAAGAAACCATGGATGGAGTTGAACAGAACACTAATAAGAACCAAGAAAATATGAAGACAGAAATCACAAAACTCCAAACTGAAATAACATGTCAACTAACAGGCCTGAAAAACTCAGTAAACGAAGTGAATGACAAAATGGATAAGCTGTGGGACAGGGTATCAGAAGCTGAGAATAGACTTGGTGCTGTGGAAGATGAGATAAATAACAATTCCATACAGTGGGAGAGATTGGACAAAAAACTTAAAGCAAATGAAAAGACAATGGAAAAATTAGTCAAAGAATGGGAACAGATGAAAATAGAAGTCAATGATAAGCTCAACAGAAACAACTTAAGAATCACTGGAGTCCCAGAGACCCAGGAAGAAAATTTCCAGGAAGAATCAACGGTCAAGAACATCATTAAAGAGAAACTTCCAGAGCTAAAGAATATATGTGATCAAATCCTGCATGCTCAAAGAGTAACAACCAAAAGAAAACCCAGAAAAACTACCCCAAGACACATCCTAGTCACAATGACGAATTCCACAGATAGAGTCAGAATTCTGAAAACAGCAAGATCAAAAGGGGAAATTACATTTAAGGGAGCATCCTTGAGATTTACAGCAGACCTGTCACCAGAAACACTCAAGGTCAGAAAGCAGTGGTGGGATATTGTGACAAGACTGAATGAAATGAATGCATCACCTAGAATACTGTACCCAGCAAAACTCACTTTCCGGTTTGACAGAAGAATACATGGTTTCACAGACAAAAAACAGCTCAGAAACTTTACAGACTCAAAACCAGTCTTAAGAGAAAAACTGAAAGACCTAATTTAAGACAAGATCACCAAAAGACACACCAAATTTCGATATAAAGATGGCATTAAATCCCAGGACAATTCTTTCTCTCAACGTCAATGGACTAAATGCACCAGTTAAGAGACATAGAGTGACTAAATGGATCAAAAAACTCAATCCAACCTTCTGCTGCCTACAAGAAACGCACCTGAATAGTCAGAACAAACATAGACTCAAAATAAAAGGCTGGAGAAAAATTATCCAAGCAAAAACACCCATAAAAAAGCTGGAGTAGCCATACTAATATCAGATAATGCAAACTTTATACTCAGGAAGGTTGTAAGGGACAAAGATGGACATTTTATATTAATCAAGGGGTATGTAGAACAGGAAGAAATCACTCTCCTAAACATATATGCACCGAATGAGGGGCCAGCAAAATATTTAATACAACTGTTGACAAATCTGAAAAATAATATCAATAACAACACAATAATTGTGGGGGACATCAACACGGCTTTGTCAACAATGGATAGGTCAACCAGATTGAAACCCAACAAGAATATACTAGACCTGAGGAGAGAAATGGAAGAAAGAGGCCTAGTGGATATATATAGGACACTCCATCCCCAGAAACCTGGATACACATTCTTCTCCAATGTACATGGGACATTCTCCAGGATAGACTACATGCTGGCACACAAAACATAACTCCATAATATCAAGAGGATAGAAATTTTGCAGACTACCTAAAAGCTTCTAGAAACCATAGACTCATACAGCAAGGTGGCAGGCTACAAAATTAACACACAAAAATCAAGGGCCTTTCTATACACCAAGAGTAATAAGGAAGAAATTGACACTTAGAAAACAACCCCATTCACAATAGTGCCACACAAACTCAAGTATTTTGAAATCAACTTGACTAAAAATGTGAAGGACCTATACAAGGAAAACTATAAAACTCTGCTCCAAGAAATAAGAGAGGACACACAGAAATGGAATCGCATACCCTGCTCATTGATTGGCAGGATTAGCATCATCAAAATGGCAATACTCCCCAAGGCATTATACAGATTTAATGTGATCCCTCTAAAGATACCCATGACATTCTTCAAAGAAGTGGATCAGGCACTTTTAAAATTCGTTTGGAACAATAAACACCCTAGAATAGCTAAAGCAATCATTGGGAAAAAGAATATGGGAGGAATTACTTTCCCTAACTTTAAACTTTACTACAAAGCAAAGCAATAGTTATCAAAACAGCATGGTATTGGAATAAGGACAGGCCCTCAGATCAGTGGAATAGGCTTGAATACTCAGAAAATGTTCCCCAGACATACAATCAGCTAATTTTTTTTTTGATTTTTTGGGCCACACCCGGCAGTGCTCAGGGGTTACTCCTGGCTGTCTGCTCAGAAATAGCTCCTGGCAGGCACGGGGGACCATATGGGACACCGGGATTCGAACCGACCACCTTTGGTCCTGGATCGGCTGCTTGCAAGGCAAACGCCACTGTGCTATCTCTCCGGGCCCTA
Source organism: Suncus etruscus (assembly GCF_024139225.1). Classification (NCBI taxonomy): domain Eukaryota; kingdom Metazoa; phylum Chordata; class Mammalia; order Eulipotyphla; family Soricidae; genus Suncus; species Suncus etruscus. The sequence goes on along the minus strand of NC_064854.1, from coordinate 60,296,840 downwards.
ATCAGCTAATTTTTGATAAAGAAGCAGGAAATCCTAAATGGAGCAGGGAAAGCCTCTTCAACAAGTGATGTTGGCACAACTGGCTAGCCACTTGCAAAAAATTGAACTTAGACCCCCAGGTAACATCATGTACGAAGGTAAAATCCAAATGGATTAAAGACCTCGATATTAGACCCAAAGCTATAAGATATATAGAACAACACATAGGCAAAACACTCCACGACATTGAGACTACAGGCATAGAAGGAAACTGCACTCTCCAAGCAAGTGAAAGCAGAGATTAACAGATGGGAATATATTAAGCTGAGAAGCTTCTGCACCTCAAAGGAAATAGTGCCCAGGATACAAGAGCCACCCACTGAGTGGGAGAAACTATTCACCCAATACTCATCAAACAAGGGGCTAATCTCCAAAATATACAAGGCACTGATAGAACTTTACAAGAAAAAAACATCTAATCCAATCAAAAAATGGGGAGAAGTAATGAACAGACACCTTGACAAAGAAGAAATACAAATGGCCAAAAGACACATGAATAAATACTCCACATCACTAATCATCACGGAGATCCAAATCAAAACAACGATGAGTTACCACCTCACACCTCACACCACAGAGAATGGCACAGATCACAAAGAATGTGTTGGCGGGGATGTGGAGAGAAAGGAACTCTTATCCACAGCTGGTGGGAATGCCGTCTAGTTCAACCTTTATGGACAGTGATATGAAGATTCCTCCAAAAACTGGAAATCGAGCTCCCATACAATCCAGTTATACCACTCCTAGGAATATACCCTAGGAACACAAAAATGCAGTACAAAAACCCCTTCCTTACACCTATATTCATTGCAGCACTATTTACCATAGCAAGACTCTGGAAGCAACCCAGATGCCCTTCAGTGGACGAATGGCTAAAGATACTGTGGTACATATACACAAGGAATATTATGCAGCTGTCAGGAGAGATGAAGTCATGAAATTTTCCTATACATGGATGTACACGGAATCTATTATGCTGAGTGAAATAAGTTAGAGAGGGAAATAAAAACGCAGAATGGTCTCACTCATCTATGGGTTTTAAGAAAAATGAAAGACATTCTTGCAATAATAATTTTCAGACACAAAAGAGAAAATAGCTGGAAGTTACAGCTCACCTCAGGAAGCTCACCACAAAGAGTGATGTTAGAGGAATAAGTACATTTTGAACTGTCCTAATAATGAGAATGTATGAGGGAAATGGAAAGCCTGTCTAGAGTACAGGCGGGGGTCGGGTGGGGAGGAGGAAGACTTGGGACATTGGTGATGGGAATGTTGCACTGGTGATGGGTGGTGTTCTTTACATGACTGAAACCCAAACACAATTATGTATGTAATCAAGGTGTTTAAATAAAAAAAAAAGATAAAAAAAAAAACAGGACATAATTTACTTGATAAAGCTGCAGCAGGGTTTGAGAGAATCAACTATTAGAGTTGATTCAAGGTTTTACACTGGTTTTTACTTCTGGTTTTACTCTGGGGGGAAAAATGCTATCAAATATCATCTCTTATTCTAGAGCAGCCTTTCAGGAAAGGATGTGCAGAGTGTTGTCATACTGTAAAATCACTTTTTTCTTTCACCTTTTTTGAGTTAATTAGCACCAGTACCCTTAATTACATTAGCCTTGACCCTCAGGAGATTTATGTTAAACTCTGGCTAATAAAAAGTGGCAGGGAAAACAGCAGAGAGCAAGAAGCTTGGCTGATTCAGTAAGATACAAGAATCTGCTCAACAACACCTGGCCAAAAAACACTTTTCCCCCATGACCCTGCCTGGTTTTTTGTGCGAAACTGCAAGCTGAGACCCCACACTGAGGACACTCTTCCTAAGTGACAGCAGGATGGAAACGAACAGATGTGCTGGGAAACCACAACTTACAGAGACTCAAACCTTTGTGATCCTTTATGAAACCTGAATCACACTACCCTTGAGGGGCACTTTTTTTTTAAGGGGTAAGTTTGAGGGGCCAGAGTGATAGCACAATGGGGAAGGCATCTGCTTTGCATGCAGCTGACCCAGGTTTTGATGCTGGCATCCCTTTTTGTCCTGCTAAGAGTCATTTCTAAATGCAGAGCCAGGCATAACACCTGAGTGCCACCGAATGTGGCCCCCAAACCAAAAATAAGTTTGGGCTTTCCTGATTGACTACTTTAATTTTTTTGTTTGTTTGTTTGTTTTGTTTTTGGGCCATACTCAGTGATGCTCAGGAATTCCTCCTGGCTATGTGCTTAGAAATCACTCCTGGCTTGGGGGACCATGTGGGACGCCAGGATTCAAACCACCGTCTGTCCCTGGATCAACTGCATGCAAGGTAAATGCCCTATCACTCTGGCCCCTGACTACTTTAAATTTTTTAATCAGCTATGCCTGAAATGTTATTGTTTCCTAACTTTTTAATTTGAAATCTTGTTTAATTAATTTTAACATTTCTTCTAACTGATGTGAGAATTCAGAGCTTAAAATGTTCCTTGAGATGTTGCTTAATTTTATTCTAAAGGCTTAATCTAGAATATTAACTTGATTGAAATTTAATTTATAAATATTAAATTTATAAATTTATAAATATTAAAAGTCTTTTTAAATTTTTTTGCAAGATATAGTTTTTGAACTAAATGTAGCAGTGGTCAGGGATTACTTCTGGCTCTGCACACAGAAAATCTCTTATGGGATGCCAGGGACAGAATTTGGGTCAGTTGTGAGCAAGGCAAGCACCTTAGTCATTGTGCTATTGCTCCAGCCCTTGCAAGACAGTTATTTTTTATTGAAAACTTAGAAATATGTGAAGAGGCAGAAGGAAAGGAAAAGAGAACATGAGCTTGAAAGAGCAGCAAACAAGCAGAGACAGGTTCATGTTCTAGGGAGCACATCCATAGCCAGGGGTTCAATCAAGGCCTTCCACATGCGAAGTACATGCTCCAGCATTTGAGCTCTATTTCTTTGCACAAAAGTAGGTTCATTTTAGGGAACAAGTATAGGAATTTTGATGCCTATATACACTATTTATCTACCAGCCTTGCTATAAAACAGATTTTCATTGTCCGAAATATAACCTTATTCCCCTTTGCTGGTATAGCCTATGCCATGAATGTAATCACTGTGAATTAATGTTGTCTTCTTTAGAATTTTATCTAAGTGGAAAAACATAGCATTTTGTTTTCATTAAGTAGAATGTTTTGTTGTTTGTTTTAGTTTTTGCATCCCTATGATGCTCAGGAATTACTCCTGACCATACAGGATGAAAGAAATCATACCCAGTTCAGGGGTGTGCAAGAAAGGCTGAAAACCACTGAAATCTCTCTCAAAACAGATTAGCATTTCATGAAACAGTTCATTTAACTTTACACCTCTTGAAATGTTTGAGTTTTCAGCTTTCAGCTATTATGAGTAAAACTCTTACTGACATTTTTTAGAGAGATCTATATGAGAACACGTTTCTGATTTTCTTGATTAATTTTGTTTGCTTGTTTTTTTTGTTTTTGGGCCACACCCGGCGGTGCTCAGGGATTACTCCTGGCTGTCTGCTCAGAAATAGCTCCTGGCAGGCACAGGGGACCATATGGGACACCAGGATTCGAACCAACCACCTTTGGTCCTGGATTGACTGCTTGCAAGGCAAACGCCGCTGTGCTATCTCTCCGGGCCCTTCTTGATTAATTTCTAACGTGTAGAATTTTTAGGTCATATGATTGTATGTTTAACATTATAGGAAATGACTCAAATGTTTTTAGAAATAATTATGTCATTTCCAATTTCCATCTGTAGTCCATGAGCGATTCAGTTGCTCCACCTCATCAATATTGTTCTTGTCAGTCTTTTTTTTTTTTTTTTTTGTGGTTTTTTTTGGGTCACACCTGGCAGTGCTCAGGGGTTACTCCTGGCTCCATGCTCAGAAATTGCTCCTGGCAGGCACGGGGGACCATATGGGATGCCGGGATTCGAACCGATGACCTTCTGCATGAAAGGCAAACGCCTTACCTCCATGCTATCTCTCCGGCCCCTGTTCTTGTCAGTCTTGAAAACTGTAGCCTTCTGAAGAGGAGTTATGCAATCTGTGGCTTTCTGTTTCAAATCCTGGTGACTAACAAGAACAGCTTATATATTCTAACAGCTTATATATTCTTATAGTATTTGTATAATTTTGGTGACATGACTATTATTTTGCTTATAAAATTATATTTTATATATTAAACTATATTTTTATAAGCAAAATAAAAACTTCCTTTGTATTCCATTGTAAGGTTCTTTTCACACTCTGTCTACAACATTTTTGTCTATGATGAAGAGAAGGATATTTAATTTTAAATTCAGTTTATCTTTTATGAAATATGCTTTTTGTATTTTCTGCAGAGATCTTTGCCTACCCTAACACTCTGATAAGATAGTCCATTTTATTTTTCATGTATGGTATAAAAGGGTTTATTTTTTCCTCGCCACATAGATGTCAGTTGTTTAGAAACATTTGTTGATTTTTCTTTCCTAATGAATTTTTTGTCACCTTTGTAAAAACAAATTGGTCACATGTCTGCTGATGTACAATGTCTGAGTTTTGAACTACAGTAGGACTTTATTCCATCATTACACTTTCTTATTACTGTTCTCATTTTTTTGGACATTATATACAGAAATCTTATTTTTCCAGAATTTTTAAAGTTTGGCTAACCCTGGTCTTTAACTTTTTTTGAGGGATGTATTTGGGTTAAACCTGGCAGTACTCAGGGGGTTAGTCCTGGATCTGCACTCCGCAATCACTCCTGGCATTACTCTGGGGACTATATGAGATACTGGAGATAGAACCCGAGTTGACCACATGCAAGGCAAGCTAGCTCTGGTCCCACATTTTTATATAAATTTTATAATTCTGTCAGTTTCTACCATAAAGTGCTGATTGGAGTTGCATTCACTCTGTAGGTAAGTGTAGAGAAAGTTAATTTCACTTTTTTGAGGGGGCTCACAGCCGGCAGTGCTCAAGAGTTATTCCTAGCTCTTCACTCAGGAATCATTCCTAGAAGGCTTAGGAAACCATAGAGGATGGTGGGGATCAAATGCTGGGTTGGCTGCATGCAAGGCAAGCATGCTCTCTGCTGTATTATCGCTCAGGCCTTGAGAATTGAGTTAAAAAATATTTTTTTTTCTGGTTTATGGGCCACACCTGATGACACTCAGGGGTTACTCCTGGCTATGCGCTCAGAAATCGCTCCTGGCTTGGGGGACCATATGGGACGCCGGGGGATCAAACTGCGGTCTGTCCTAGGCTAGAATGCACTATGGCCTGTGCCACCGCTACAGCCCCTGAGAGTAGACATCTTCTTTTTTTTTTTTTTTTTTTTTTTAAGGTGTCTCTGTCCCTGTCTCTGTCCTAGCCCTGTGCTGCACTAAAAGGAGCAGCTCTTGGGAGACTGATTCACAGTTGCTCCAAGTTGGGTCAGAAGTTGAGGCTGCCAAGAACAGATGCAGAGGTGCAGCGTGCAGGGATACTGTTCCCTGTTCTGGTCCTGAGGGTCAAGGCTCTTTTTCTATCTCCAAGGAGCAGCTCCAGCAGGGTCGGTGCTGACCCAACCCTATCCTGCAGACCTGGGCCCTGTGCCAGAGTTAGGGGGCCTGGGGCAAGCTGGGGTCCTGAGTGGGTCCAGAAACAACTGGAGTGGCATTGGGGATCACTAGCCTGGCAGCAGTAGGAATTTAGACTCCACAGAGACCACAGAATAGGCTTGACATAGGCCTAACCCCAGCTACTGTCCAGCAGAAAAGGAAGGAAGGAAGGAAGGAGAAAGGAAGAAAAGGAAGGAAGTGAAAGAAAGAAAGAAAGAAAGAAAGAAAGAAAGAAAGAAAGAGAGAGAGAAGAAAGAAAGGAAGGAAGGAAGGAAGTGAAAGAAAGAAAGAAAGAAAGAAAGGAAAGAAAGAAAGAAAGAAAGAAAGAGGGGGGCAGGAGAGATACCATGGAGGTAGGGCCTTTGCCTTGCATGCAGAAGAACGGTGGTTCAAATCCCAGCATCCCATATGGTCCCCCGAGCCTGCCAGGAGAGATTTCTGAGCACAGAGCCAGGAATAACCCCCGAGTGATGCTGGGTGTGACCCAAAAACCAAAAGAAAAAAAAGAAAGGAGGAAGGAAGGAAGGAAGGAAGGAAGGAAGGAAGGAAGGAAGGAAGGAAGGAAGGAAGGAAGGGAGGGAGGGAGGGAGGGAGGAAGGAAGGAAGGAGGAAGGAAGGAGAGAGAAAGAGAAAAAGAAAAGAAAGGAAGGGAGGACTGGAGGGAGGGAAGAAAGGAAAGCTCCTTTGAGGTGAAATGAGGATGAGCAAGGGGGTGAGGAAGGAAGGCAGGGAGGGGGTGAGGAAGGAAGGCAGGGAGGGACAAGGCTAGGAAGTAAGGGAGGGATGAGGAGAGAAGGGCTGAAGAGGGGAAGGAGTGGAGGGACAAGGAAGGTAGGGGAGAGGAGGACGAGAGGGAAGAGGAGGGGGAGAAAGAAGAAGAACAAGGAGGAAAAGGATGTGGAGGGTAAAGGGAGATGAGGTAAGGAGAGGCAGAAAGGAGGGAGGAAGAATGAGAGCAGACATCTTAATGAGAATTCTAAACCCTTAATGTAGTTTATTCATTTATTTAGCTATCTAAACATATCTATTGGAGAAATAGTACAGTGGTTAAGGTGCATGCCTTCAATTTTTTTTGGGGGGGCCACACCCGGTGACGCTGAGGGGTTACTCCTGGCTATGCACTCAGAAGTCACTCCTGGCTTGGGGGACCATATGGGACGTGGGGGGGGGGATCGAACCGCGGTCCATCCAAGGCTAGCGCAGGCAAGGCAGGCACCTTACCTCTAGCGCCACCGCCCGGTCCAACATACCTTCAATTTTTGCAACACATGATGGCCTGAGGATTGTTGGCTGCAGCCCTGGAGATCCCTGAGCATCCTTGACCCATGTTCAGGTTCTGGCCTGGTTGGGAGGGAGAGAGGGAAAGAGAGAGGAAGAGGGAGAGGGGGGGAAGATGAAGAGAGGGAGGGAAAAGAGTAAGAGGAGAGAGAGAGAGAGAGAGAGAGAGAGAGAGAGAGAGAGAGAGAGAGAGAGAGAGAGAGAGAGAGAGAGAGAGAGAGTGTATGGGGTGGGTTCTTGCCTGCACATAGCTCACTCGGGTTCTGTTCCCATCACCCTGAACACAGTCAGGAGTCACCAAACAATGACAAATTCTGATCTAGTTGGCTAAGAGTTGCTGGGAGGGGGCTACTGGGCATTCTAACTCTTGGGAAACTGGTCTTTCACAAATTCTCAAGTGTATAGTTCATTTTCATTGTATCAATATTGCACATTTTGCTAAATTATTCCCATTTCATAGTGACTAGGAAACCCACAGAATGGGAGAAACTATTCACCCAATACCCATCAGATAAGAGTCTAATATCAAAGATATACACGGGAATGACAGAACTTAACAAGAAAAAAAATCTAACCCCATCATAAAATGGGAAGAAAAAATGAACAGACAATTCCTCAAAGAAGAACTACAACTGACCAAAAGACACATGAAAAAATGCTCCACATCACTAATGATAAAGGAGATGCAAATCAAAACAACAATTAGCTACCATCTCACGCCACAGAGAATAATACACATCACAAAGAACAAAAACAACCAGTGCTGGTAAGGATATGGGAAGAAAGAAACTCTCATATACTGCTGGTGGAAATGCTATCTAGACCAGTTTTTATGGAAAACAATATGAAGATTCCTCAAAAAACTGGAAATTAAGCTCCCATATGATCCAGCTATTCCACTCCTAGGGATATACCCTAGGAACACAAAAAAATACAATACAAAAAAATGCCTTCTGCACATCTATAGTCATTGCAGCGCTATTTACCATAGCCAAAATCTGGAAACAACCCAGACGCCTCACAACAGATGAGTGGCTAAAGAAATTGTGGTATATATACACAATGGAATACTATGCAGCTGTCAGAAAAAATGAAGTCATGAAATTTTCTATACATGGATGGATGTGAAAACTAGAATGCTAAGTGGAATATGTCAAAGGGAGAGAGATAGACACAGAATAGTCTCATCTGTGGGATTTAATAAAAATAAAAGATAGTATTGTTATAATACCCAGAGAAAATAGAGATGAGGGCTGGAAAGACTGGCCCATGATATGAAGCTTACTACAAAAGAGTGGTGAGGTCAGTTAAGAAATAATTATCATCTATCATGACAATGGTAATGATATTGGGGCATTGGTGATGGGAAGGCTGCACTTGAAATGACTAATTAATTCATATTTAAATATTAAATTAAAAATAGTTTATATTTAAATATTAAAACACCCTTTTATCTGAGATTAACCCCATTTGATTATAGTATATGTTTGACTGGATTTGATATGATTATGGTTGAGGCATTCATATATTTTTCTGAGGAAAATTTACTGGATTTTGTTTTCCTATCAATTTAATATTGACCTGATGAATGGATTTGGAAATTTTTTCCTTCACTATTTTTTTCAAATGGTATATATAAAAGGATATGCTTTATTCTTCTTAAATATTTGAAAGAAGTCATAAGTGAAACCATTTGACTTTGGAATTTTTTTTGAAGCAAAGATTTTTTTTTCAATAAATTCAGTCCTTTGAAGTGGTGTGTGTGTGTGTGTGTGTGTGTGTGTGTGTGTGTGTGTGTGTGTGTGTGCTGCTAAATTTTGTCTTTTAAGAGTTGTCCATGTTTGTATTGGGATTAAGTGTTGTTTTTTTTTTTTTTTTACCTTTTTAAAAATGTACTTTGGGGGATGGTTTGGGCTTACATCTGATGATACTTAGGAGTCAATCCTGGTTTCATACTTAGAGATCACTCCTGATGGTGCTTGGGAGGACCATATGAAATCCTGGATTGCTCACATGCAAGTAAGTCCCTTCCTGATGTCCTATCTCTACAGGTCCCAAATGTCTGTTTTGTATTCCTTTCATTCCTTACATTAATAATTACTTCTCCCTTTCTCATATCTCTAGAGGCTCATCAATTGTATTCATCTTTTTTAAGAGCCAACTTTGTGTTATGTTATAGTTAATGCAAAATGTTTCTGATTTCTGGGACTGAAGATATAATACAATGGGTAAGACTCTTACCTAGCATGTGGTTGACCCAGGTTCAAACCCTGGCATCCCATATGGTTCATTACCTGAGCATTGTCAGGTGTGAATCCTGAACGTTGCCAGGTGTGCCCTAAAAAACAAAATTTTCCTAATTTTCCTTCAGAGTTTTTTGAATTGTACATTATTTAGACAAGATGTATCTTTTTTTTTTTTTTTTTTTTTTTTTTTTTGGTTTTTGGGTCTCACCCGGCAGTGCTCAGGAGTTAATCCTGGCTCCATGCTCAGAAGTCGCTCCTGGAGAGCACGGGGGACCATATGGGACGCCGGGATTCGAACCGATGACCTTTTGCATGAGAGGCAAACGCCTTACCTCCATGCTATCTCTCCGGCCCCCAAGATGTATCTTTTATAGATTTCTTCCACTTAAGCCTTTTGTTACTTAAATTTAACAAGTTTGGGATAACAAAAATTAAAAGTTAAATCTATTTATGTTATATGAATAAGCATATAGTCAGCTATATGTGTACCTCAAAAAGTATGCTGTTATAATGGTTCATTTGATGGTGGGGTATTGAGGCTTGTGCATGTCAGGTATATCCAGTTAACTTCTGGTCTCATTTCAGCCCCAAAGAAATATGTGAAGATTAGAAATGATTGGTTGTGTGGCCGGAGAGATAGCATGGAGTAGGGCATTTGCCTTGCATACAGAAGGACAGTGGTTTGAACCCCAGCATCCCATATGGTCCCCCGAGCCTGCTGGGGGCGATTTCTGAGCATAGAGCCAGGAGTGGTCCCTGAGCGCTGCCGAGCATGACCCCCAAAAAACAAACAAACAAACAAAAAGAAATGATTGGTTGTTTGTGCTGCTCAATTATTTAATGTTTTTTTGATTTTCTGTCATTTACTGGGAGCAGTATTAAATTCCAGTTACATAGACATAGATCTTCTTGAAGTTCTATTTATTTCAGTCATGTATTTTGAAACTATTAGTATAAATGTAGGATGGTTAGATTTCCTTAATGTTTTGGCTCTTTCATTAATGCAGCATTCTTTATTTTTATTTATATTTATTTTATTTATTTTTATTTTTATTTATTTTTGAACTGTATGAATACTAAGGCTGTTGCAAGATAGTTGGCAGAAAGAGAATCCTAACAACTATGCAAAGAGCTCATTATTTAGCAAATAATAAAGATAACAAATATTTGTGAGGATGTGGAGAAAATGCATTCCTGGGGCAACGTGAACTGGTATACTCACTAATTTGAGAACTAGGCATATATATATATATGGCTGTTTCTATTCCCAGGAATGTCACAGAGACATTTTTAAGGACATGTTCAAACAGGTATTTAGCCAAAGTAGCTGTGGTATCAAGAAATTGGAGGCAAATGAAATGACCACTGATTTCCAAGGTAGTGGATAAAAATAAGTTATCTTTAATAATATTTGACAGAGTTCAGAAACGTAATAAGTCAATGTCACCTAAACATTATAATACAGTCTCCAAATTAACCCAAACACATCACCCAAATACTCCTAGTAGGAAACATGTGAATATGAAACAGAGGAAAGAAATGGGGTTGTGGAGTCAATTTTTTTTCTCTTTTCATTTTTTCTTCAGCCTTGAAATCAAAGTCTCAGCACCACAAAGTCTGGTGACCAGTCTTTGGAATTTTTTTTTTTACCAATAGGTGCTTCTAATAGTTTCTTTTCCTACTGCCCCCCACTTTAACGTTATTTAAAGAAAATGCATTACATTGTTGACCATAATACACTTGTTTCCAGATTAAGTGAAAGCAAAGATATTGAAAAAAAGAAAAAAGAAAGTTTTAAAATTAAAAAAGAAAAAGAACAGTAGCAAGCACATTTGTGAAAACTACTGTATCTCTAATGAAGTAGTTAATGCAATGCCAGTTTAGTAAGCTTTTGTTAACTGTCCATTCTGTTAAATGGTTTGTTCCTGAAGTTTGGTCAGATTGGTGTCCCCAAGGTGAATCATAGAGGGACAATGAGGTGGGGCAACAGGAAAATGGTGATTCTGGGTGATGGAGGCAGCAGGCCTGGCTTTGGCAGGATGGGGATGGCAGAATTGGAGATTTCATATAATGGTTTGCTGATTCTTCAGGTTGTGGCTTATTTAAATGGCTTTATTGCACCTTCTGAAAAAATTTTCTTCAGTGTTCATTACAAGTCCTCAGGATTATCATTTCTAAATTGATAGTTTTGGTGAAGATATTTAATATTTTTTATCTTTGGTTTGTCCCTCATAACCCACTTTAATGTACCGGTGATATGTAAAAATGCCATGTCACATAAGATTTTTTTAACTCCTATCTACAATGGGAGGGGGGTGCTGTTACTGCTCTTCTCTCTCTGGTGCTGGTCTGGTGACTCCAGCCAAGTTTCATTTTCTTCAGAGATCTTTCACTTGATATATTTGGTGATTCTGTCACTGGAGGAGTATCTACCATAGATCACAAAGTATTTGGTAAATGATTAGTATATTTCAGTATTGTTTCAATACTGTTTCAGAAACAATATTGTTTCAGAAAAAATTACATCATTATATTTCCCTCTAAGAATTTCAGAGAACATAATAGCCAGAACTTGTGGTCACAAATGACTTCTTTATACTTTAGTATCTGAACCTAAGACATAATAGCAGATATGATATCAAAACCAACAATTTCAGGGCTTTCAGTGGGTTAGTAATAATATTTTGAAACAAATGCACAAATGCACACTGGGAGAATTTTGAAGCCTTTGGCTAGTGGGCTTCCTGTATGGACAAAACAAGATGGACCCAGAAGAAGTTAGGTGTCCTGTCCAGGAAATCAATAGTGGAGGTGGGGTTGGAATCCAGAGGCCTGCAACTGGGTGTATGCTCTCGCCTCCTACACAGCAGCCTTCTAGCACAGATTGGTTGAAACAAGTGGAAAATGTTAATCATGGTTTCAGATTCTTGGCTGATTCCAACTTTGGTAGAATAGTACCTTAGTGGATGTAGATATATTTTTCTTACTAAGTTTAGGTCTACAATTTTTTCACTTGTATTTCTAGAAACATAATAAGGTAAACACATTCAAGAAAAAAATAACAAAATAAATGCTGGAAACACTTGAAATCAAATCAGATGTCTACTTTAAAAATGTACACATCAGCCAGTAAGTGTTTGGGAAAAATGAAGCTCAGCTATGAGTATGAGCTGAAACTGAGGTTTATTGGTTCATTGAAAAAAAATTATAAATTTCACTTTCAATTTTTAAATATGGATAACCTCTGAAATGTTGCATTTGTACAGCTCTCATCATAAAAATAAACCAATTAGACATATTTATGCTAAATAAGCTTTACATAAAGATTAAAAATAAATATATTTGACAACCACAGTTTCCATCTAGGCTATACTAAGTGGAAAAATGATAGCTATCTTTTTTAGGCCTAGTTCCTAAGAATGATTTTTTTTTTCCCTAATGAGCCTCTAATAACTTTGCTGTTTCAGATTATCTCTAAGAACTTGGAGGTTAGTCATTAATCTATTCCTTTCATTGCCTTTCCTTTGAAGAAATATATGGATATAGCCCCCAAGTCTAAGAACACAGACTGTGCTAATCTGAAAAAAAAACAACAATAGACCTTTCTGGTAAATTAATTTGTATCCTCTAAAATATCTTCATTACTATTTGCTTATTAATTCTTAATACCATATATCTTAATATCTTATATCTTATACTCTGAATACCTTATTTAAAACATAAGTTTCGAACTTATCCTTTTAGTATCAAATTGGGTTAATTTGTTATTTATGATAAAAGGCAAAAGGAGTACTGGCTAAGGATTGTTTATCAATTTTGCTATTGTGGATGTGGTGAGTAGCAAAGAAAACATCATTACTGCTACCATTATTGAGTAATCATCCAACTAGGGTGTCGTGAGAAGTACATATATTCATGATCACATTTGCTCTATACTTAAAAAAACAAACTGGCCTGCTCAGGTGTGTAATGTTTTATTGGGATATACCTACATTCTTGTTGATGTATTTATTGCCTGTGGTTTTATTTATTTTTTTTTGGAAGGGGGTCACACCTGGCAGCACTCAGGGGTGACTCCTGGCTCTACGCTCAGAAATCACTCCTGGCAGGCTCGGGGGACCATATGGGATGCCAGGATTTTAACCACCGACCTTCTGCATGCAAAGCAAACACCTTACCTCCATGCTATCTCTTCGGCTCCAACCTGTGGTTATTTTTGAGTAGTTGAGGCAGCCTGGCTTTTCACAGGATGTTTCTTGATTATTTAAATAGGGCCTGTGATCTTCTGTTTGCTGTGTAATCATATGACATTTGAAGTCAACAAGTGGAAGAAGACTGGCTTAAAAAGATGGCATTTTCTTTGTTAAAAAAGGGGGTGGTGGTTAAACTATGTGCATGACAATACTAAGACAATAGTGATTTTTTCACCATGTGGACATTTGTATAGCTAGTAGAAAAAAAACACTTAAATACACCACTGTAGTAGTCAACATATTCAAAAGTTGTTTCACTTAGTCATGTCCTGATTTTGACAGAACACTGATGGAGCATGTGGTATTGGAATATTGTGTGCATGAGAGACTATTATTAACAGTACTGCAAATTATGTGCCTGAAATAATAATAGAAAGGCCATTAAAACATCAAACCCAGAATATATACCGTATTTTCCGGAATATAAGACAACTTTTGAAACAAAAAAAAAAGTCAACCGAAAATCAGGGGTCAACTTATACGCCGAGTATATCCCGAAAAATGTTTCAATATGCCACTAAATGAAAATTGTCTGAATATTGCCACAAAACGAATTTTCCAACTCAATCCTGCACCAATCACTGCAAGGCTGCTCGGACCGCCTCTCTAGCTCAGCCAATCCAAGCAGGCTTTTTATGCATGCAAATTAGACAATGTTCTGGACCTGAATCTACACTGTAAAAAGCCTGCTCAGATTGGCCAGAGTCAGAGAGGAAGTCTATGACAGTATAACCTTTGAACCTTTGCTTGTTGTGATTGGTTCACTGTGGTGCATACAGTTGCAGCACAGGAACATTCTGTCTGATACAGTGAATATAGGTCTAAGTCTATGTTTTAACTGCAAAATTAGGGGGTCATCTTATACACCAGAAAATACGGTAGATAAAGCAGAAAAATCTATCTGATTAAATATTGACCCTTTAAGCAAACATCTCATGTTCTAGGGATGCCATGAACGTTAGATGTGCTGGTTTTTAAGGAATGCGATTTTACATGGGAAAAAAAAAAGATGGATCAATAGTTGACCTTTCTTGTGCTTACAGCCTGTTACCTCAAAACTGGGGGCGGGCATTGGTGGTGGGAATATTGCACTGTTTATGACAAACTCAATTACAATCATGCTTGTAATCATGGTGCTTAAATAAAGGTTTTATATTGAGAGTTGATATCAATAAAACTATATATTTTGAAACTGATAAATGCCAAGCTTTCAAGTAGAAAATATTAGAACACCTGAGTTTAACATCTTTCCAGTATCTAAAAACTTTTCTAGTGACCTCAGTAATGATATCAATGAATGATATGCAGACATAGATATGTGTTCATGTGTAATGGATAAACTTTTGGAAAATCTATAAACTAATGTTTTCAAGTGACCAACAATGTTTTATGTTCTATCCAAAATTATGTTGAGTAGAAGATCCTACAACTTTTAAATGACAGTATAGTGAATTTATTAATAAATTTATCCATTTAGTATTTATGTAATGGTAATTGGACTTGAACATGTTCCTTGCCCCCCCCCCCCGTAATGGCAATTGAACTGGACACCCCCCTGTAATGGCAAGTATATAAGGGAAAACTTTGACATTTGGGGGGGGTAGGGTAGAGTCTGGAGCAGAGCCTGCCTGTCTTTGGGGGGGTGGGAGATAAAGCATAGGGAGATGCTGCCTGCTTTGTCTCTATCCCTGTGGTATTTTCCTCTCACTTCTCCCTCTATTTCTCTCCTCTCTCCCTCACTCCCTTCCCCTTTCTTTCTCCCTCCTCCTCCTCCTCCTCTGCTCCCTCTTCCCTCTCCCCTTTCATTTTCCCCCCATCTCTCACCTTCCTCCCACCCCTCTTTCCCCAACTCCAGATCTACAGGCCTTCCCTGACCCTCTTTGACTGGTGAATTACATCTATTTCTCTCAGAACTCCCAGGCAGCAGCGGCAGAATTCAGACTTCAGGAGGAATAAAAGAATATTTAGTTTCTACCTGTCTCTCTCCCCCAGGCAGCTACATATTTTTGTCCATGGGTGAGCACCTCACACCACCTGGCAGCCAGGTTCCCCAGACCTTACAGCTGTGCAGCATGTGGCCCTTGAAGCCTTGGGTCTGTGCAGCTAATTGCCGTGTGGTAGACTTGCAAATAACTGCAGTAAGTTGCAGTCTAGTATGCAATCAAATGAAAATTCCGACAATTATCTGAAAATATGAAAACGTACCTATTAATTCCACTTCTAGCCCATTCAAAACATCACAACAGATTGAGGACATCGAAGAAGTGAATCTATTAAAAAGAGATCAAGAAGCATTTAAAAGATTTTTAATTTAAAAAGACCTTGGATAAATATATTTTAAGTCTTTAGATTTAATTATCTCTGTGGTAAAATTCATATTAAACTAAAGCTCTTAAGATTCTTCAAAAATTTCAGGGACCGGAGAGATAGCATGGAGGTAGGACATTTGTCTTCCATGCAGAAGGACGATGGTTTGAATCCCGGCATCCCATATGGTCTGGGGCAATTTCTGAGCACAGAGTCAGGAGTAACCCCTGAGCAAAGCCGGATGTGACCCCCCCAAAAAAAAAACAAAAAGAAAAATAAAAAGATTCTTCAAAAATTTCTTTGCTTTTTGAGCCACACCCAGTAGTGCTGGAGGGACTATAGGAAGTATCAGAGATTGAACACAGGTTGATCATGTGCATGGCAAATGCCCTACCTACTGTACTTGTGTTCTCTGTGTACCCTCCCTCCCCAAGATTCCTCAATGTTTAAAGTACAAAGAGATTCTGAGCTTCTGGGTATTTAAGATTATAACTTCTGCAGAATGACTGTAGAAATGCCTCTCACTGTTTCTGTATTTAGGAAGCAGAAAAACTCAACCGTCTTTCCTCTGCTGCTTAATGAAGTTTTCTCAGCCCCCTTTTTATTCCATTCATGTTTTTTTTTCTCTTACAAGGAGGATCTTGTGCTGCTAAGGATCATGTTGTGCTGTAAACTGGAATGGGGTCAGCCATTTATGTGCCTTAATCCTCTACCATTTCTCTCTGTTGGTGCACAAGGTTTTTACATGCTGCTAATTAGAGAAAAGAGATCTGGGATAGAACCTGGGTGTCTGGGAGAGTTTAGTTTAGTTTACTGCAGTACTGGATTCTGCCCCTAGGTCTGGAGTGTTGCATAACTGCCCTTTTTGTATCTGAGTTTGTGAGACACTGGAAATCAGATAACAAAAAATTTATTTGGCCACGTGGGGGAATGGAAACAAGATATGCATGCATGAGCTATATCCTAAGCCTTCTCTCTTTCATACATATGAAATTGAACCCTTTTGTAGACTCAGCTATAGACGTTAAACATGGGCCCTGGAATTCGATTATTAGTCTTAATCTAACAGCACTCAACTTATAGAAATGCTCAGTGAATATTAGCTATTCTTGTGGTTACTTGGGAAGATGGCAACTTTCTCTCCATCATCAAATCTAACCTGAATTACCCTCCTGTTGGAAATATAAAATGGGACCCTTGAGAGTCAGTGAACAGAGACAGGTTGCATTGGATGTTATCCCACAGACTCTACTTAAGCTGAAGTTTTGATGGACATACAGTTCTTGGAATAAAGCCTTAGGTTGTCTGAAACAGGGATTTAATAAGGAACTAAACTTATCAAGCCAAAAAGTAGGCTTGGAGTTAAGGTTAACATATTAACGAATCTGCCTTGTAGAAAAAGACAAAGAAGGAAACTTACCTCATTTAGCCTTAGTTTAAGTGGAGGGAAAAAAAAAAGTCTCCCCAGAGAATTTATAACCACAAGCCAGTCCTTTCTGAGGTTTGCGCATAAATGGAAAGTTTGAATTGCTAAAAAGAAACGGTGAGCATATATGTTGTTATTATACATTTATTAAATAAAAGTGCCTATAAAGTAATAAATAAAATAATAAGTTTATGAAATATCTTTTACCCTTTTGGTGATCAAAATTAAATATGTAGATTAGATTTTAAGTATGCATACTAGTACAGGTACTTGCTTTGAAAGGTATACTTGAGTTCAATACCTGTCAACACATATACTTCCCAGAGTACTGCCAAGTGTGATTACCTCCCCTGCCCCACATTACCCACTATTAGAGCAGGCCTTTCCTTTAGACCTTTCAAAATTCTTCTCAGGTAAGATAATTTGGCATTGAAGCAGTACTACCCAGGTCATGAGGAAAAACACGTTTCACACATAAAAACAATTAATGAAATTAGTCCCACATAAATACCCCTTCTCTTTTGTAAAGCCAAAGAAGCAGTTGTGCACTTTAATTAGAAGGTACTAATGAGTCAAAGTTCTCCTAAGAGGGACCAGTAGTATGGCAGTGAGGGCTCATACTTAGCATGTATTTAGTCTGGGTTCTTGGCATCACACGTGGTTATCCAACATTGCCCTTGTATTGAACTACTGTCCTGGCTTGCTGTGAATTGCATCACCAGAGTCCTTTGACCCCCAAAAGTAACAGTTAAGAGTCAAGTAACAGAGCTTGAAAGTACAGCTGATACTAAGAAGATCATATCAGATGCTGGGAATTAAATCTAGGTCAGTTCTGTACAAGGCAATCATCCTAACTTCTCTGTATTATCAATATTGTCCCAAATCTTGGCTCTTTTAAATGGTCACCTGGTCATTACAGAGGACCATAGGTGGTGCTAGAACTGGGTTAGCTGGCCACATGCAAGGAAGGTGCCTTAACTCTATCCTATGATCTAAGGTTGGTGTTTTTCCTTCTTAGCTCAGACTTTATTTTAGATTAGGAAGGAAGGAAATAAGTAGAAGAATCCCCTAAACTAATTCAAATAGAGTCGCAAGGTTTGCATGTGTGATTTTTGCAGAAAGGGTATAACCCAAGGATGACTTAGAGTGTTAGGAGGGGGTAATAAGTACAATGATAATGAACTTTAGATGTACAGGCAGTGGGAATGTATAAAATATTCCTTTCCAAATTGTTTCATTTTGCCCTGTCCCACCTCAATGTCTGAGCAGAGGAGCTATTTCATGTGGTAGAGTTGAGTTATCTTCAGGAATTAATCACCTGTTTCTTCATGTCTCCATTTAAATTATATTGGGAAAGCAGCTTATTAGTACAAAGCAGAAAAGATTTAGCCCAGAAGGGGAGTAGACACTTTCTGAAAGCAACTTTCCTGACATCCAGATGAAGTAGCAGGAGAGTGAAGTGGGAAGATAAAGATCCCGGGGGTGGGTGTTTGAATCACCATGCCTTAAAATATCAAAGTCAATTCAAGAGAAGGTAGAGGAAAACAAGAATGAAAGGAAAATCAGGGTTGGAACAAAAGAGGGTGAACGTGAGGGGTTTGGGTCTAAAACCCCAATGGAATATTATGTGAAGTGCTGGTGTACATCCGGCTCTAATGAAAAGTACACAGTTCAGATCACTAATCTCTGACATCTCAGATCAAAGTCCAGCTGACAGGAGAGTTCTACTCAGCAGTACTCTTTCCAGTTTTGTTGTCTCCTTCCTGTTCCTGAAAAAAGCACCTTTTAGATCTGCTGCCAGCAGTTCTCTCTAGACTGGCACTTCATGACCTGAGCCAGTTAGGTACTTGCAACATTTCTGGGGATACAGGGAGGCAGGACAAATTCTTGGAATACAGGAAGGAGGTAACTGCTGTGTTCTGCGCAGGCCCAGGAAAAGCTTTTAGCCATGAAAATAAAACTGTGCAAAGACTTTAAAGGCAGTAGGGAGAGTCACTAACTAGTATGGCGTCCATGAAAGATTCTGGAAATACAGGTTGGCAAAAGCCTACTTTAGAGCCATTGTTTCAGAGAAGGGATCCAAAATATGAACCTTCCAAGAGCACTCCTAGTGATTCTGATACTACCAGGCTTTGAGAAAATTGCCATTTAATTCTTTTTGGAGCACTGCAAGTTCACTACCTCACAATGCAGCCATTTAAAAAAAATATCTTTATTTAAACACCTTGATTACAAACTTGATTAGGTTTTAGTCATATAAAGAACACTCCCCTTCATCAGTGCAACATTCCCATTCCCAATATCCCAAATCTTCCTCCTCCCCACTCCATTCCCGCCTTCTAGATAGGCTTTCCAGTTCCCTCATTCATTCACATGGTTATGATAGTTCTCAGTGTAGTTATTTCTCTAATTTCACTAACCACTCTTTGGGGTGAGCTTCATGTCGTGAGCTGGACCTTCTAGCCTCCCTCTCTTTGTCTCTGAGGATTATTGAAAAAAAGTCTTATTTTTTTTAAAACCCATAGATGAGGAACACTATTCTGTGTCTATCTCTCTCCCTCTGACTTATTTCACTCAGCTTAATAGATTCCATGTACATCCATGTTTAGGAAAATTTCATGAGTTCATCTCTCCTGACAGCTGCATAATATTCTGTTGTGTATATGTACCACAGTTTCTTTAGCCATTCATCTGTTGAAGGGCATCTTGGTTGTTTCCAGAGTCTGGTTACTGTGAATAGTGAATGCAGCCATTTCTTAATAGATCTGTGTATATGCTATACAGAGTTTTGATGGTCAGATGAATAGGGCAGGGATAACAAAGAGTCAGAGGATGACAAGTTTTGAAAAGAACTTGGAGCTCCATTGAGTGACTGACTTGTTAATTGTATATTGTGACATGGAAGCCTGAGGGGCCCCTAAAAGTATTAAGGCTCAAGGTCAGAGAAGATAGTGTAAGGAGAGCTAAAACAAACTCAAATGTGGCTTTGGAGCATCAGAACCAATATCTCTGTCAGAAGTCGAAGAGGAGTGTCAGAACCATTGAAGACCAGCATTCTGCTGCCTGGACTGGGGCTATGGGGCAAGGAAAGCAAAGATAATGCTGGGTTCTCAGGTCCTAAGGTGCTGACCTGAGTGGAGACATAAGGATCAAGAGCAGGAAGATTCATCTGTTTCCTGCATCTGTCTCTGTCCCCACCAGTGGGGCACAGAATATGCTCTCAGCATGTTTGGGGAATGAATAGCCACTAGCAATCTCTTTGCCTCCTTGCTTTAGTTTAGAGGGGCCCAGAGCAGAGTGGACCTGAGACGAAGGTCCCATCTGCAGTTCTTTAATGAAGGGCTTGCAGGGCGAGAGCAAAACAAATGCAGGCTGATTGGTATGTGCATCTGTCATGCCTGCAATGGGCTCCTATGAGTGATGAGAAATGGTACTGTGCTTTAATCTCCTACTGCCATCATTTGCTAAACTTGTCATAGTTTTAAATGACTTTTAAGTCATTGCACACTAAACTTGCACTATTGATGCTATGAAACATTTCACTGTCCTTATTGACTGGAGAGATTTGATCTTAACCAACCTCCCTGCAGTCTGCAGCACTAGGTTTATTGAGAAATACTGTCAGTCTGACCTCCAGTGATAAAGTGATAAAATGATCTCTTTGTAATTTTGATATTGGGCCACACCCGACTATTCTCAGGGGTCACTCCTGGCTCTGCATTTAGGTACTTGGTGAAACCACCAGGATATTGAGCTTGAGTCAGCTGTGTTCAAAGCAAGGACTTACCCAATGTACTATTTGGACCCAATAAAATGATTTCTAAAGTCATCATTTTAGTAATTAATGCCTTATTTGTTAATAAATTAACTTTTGGGCTGGAGTGATAACACAGCGGTAGGGCATTTGCCTTGCAGGCAGCCAACACAGGACGGATCCTGATTCGAATCCTGGCATCACATATGGGATCCTGAGCCTGCCAGGAGCGATTTCTGAGCCCAGAGCCAGGAGTAACTCCTGAGCACCACTGGGTGTGGCTCCCCCCCAAAAAGTATCAAAACAAAAATTAACTCTTTCCAACTTTCTGGGCCACCCTTGAGAGCTGACATGAATCTATTCATTTGTTCACTCATCTATGACTATTTGTGTGACTTCTAATCAGGATAGTGCAAGCAACCTGTGTGAAGCTGAGATTAGAACCTTGGCCTACCAACTGTGCCATTTGGGCCCTCTCCCACCCATTACACAGGGGGCCAGAGAAGACAGTCCAGTAAGGAAGATTCTTGTCTTGCACGTGGCTCACCTGAGACACACACACACACACACACACACACACACACACACACACACGTGCGCTCACATCCCATATAGTCCCCCGGGCACTGCTGGGAATTATTCCTAAGAATAGAGCCAGAGCATTGATGGGTGTGGCCCCAAACAAACAAAAATGCACAAGAACTCTGAGGAAGATGGGAAATGGGAGGAAAGAGGAAAGGCCTAGATGTTCTCCTTGATGCTATATATTAAAGGTTTAAAAGATTGTTTAGAGGAGGATCTTTTTGTTTTCTTGGCACACCATCTACCAACATTCTCTTTCTGGAATGGTTTCTGCTTTTTCCTGCCAAGCTAAGCCTAGAGAGAGATGTTCAGTTATCTAATAAAACACAAGACTCAAAGACTTCATTTTCCTTAGTTCTCTTCTAGGATTAAGTCAGGGAAGGGATAAAATTGGTCACAAGTGACCCAGTACTTGGTTACCGGTGCAATGAGAAATTTAGAAAAATAGT
This sequence comes from Suncus etruscus, assembly GCF_024139225.1. Lineage (NCBI taxonomy): Eukaryota > Metazoa > Chordata > Mammalia > Eulipotyphla > Soricidae > Suncus > Suncus etruscus. The sequence continues at coordinate 60,274,919 of NC_064854.1, read as the reverse complement.
ACACTTTTATGACTGTCAGTTCACAGTCACTCAAATCAGAACTGGAATGCCACAAAAACAACTCCCTGTTAGCCCAGAGAAAAAAAAAGACAGTAAAGGGGAAATTCAGATTAGTCACAAAGAAGTCCCCCGCCTGCCTGCCTGCGAAGGCTGTTGCACTAAAGTGGAGAGAGTCCGCTCTGCCCTTTCAATCGCCTCTTCTCTCTTCCCAGGACCTGCTTGGCTTCTCATCAAAACAGCCTTTCTCTGCCCTCTTCTCCTTTGTGAAGAGGAGGTTCCCCTTGGTTGCAATTGGTACCTTCCTTCCCTACACACAGAGTGAAGATGGAAGGGATCCAGCCCCAAGAGGGGTCAGTGGATAAGGCACCGAAGCAGAGGTTCCTGAGGTCCAAGTTTTTGCTGTTCTCCCTCATTCAGGGCCTGGGGCTGCTCCTATTTCTTCTCTATGTCTACCTGCACTTCTCTGCCTCCCAGGTAAGCAGCACTTCTCAACTCTGTGCAGCTACTCGGAAGTGGTCTGGTGCCCAGATGTTGAGTTCTTTCCCTCTCTAGTATTGGCAAGATAATTCAGCATCCTCCTGTCTCTTCCTTCCTTCTTTTCAGTTATGGCAAGGTAGGGCAGGGCCACTGTTTCCGGACTGTTCTTTCTCCTATGCACGTTACAAGAATTTGGTTTGATGCTTCATCAGGAAAGGCAGAGGAAGTCTGCAGAGACCCTTCTTTCCTTCCCTGCTGAATTCAGAACCTTCACCCCTAATCTCATTTCCCTGGCCACTTGAGGGGGCTGGCTCTGCTGAACGGTCAGTGGTGCCTGGCAGGCTACAGGTGCTTAGGAATGGGGCAACCCAGCTGGCAGACAGCACTGCTTCCATGCCATCCTCTCTAGGGTCCCCATTAGGAGATTCAAGTTTCTTTTATGCATTTGTTTGGTCCATTGGTTCCATTATGAAAAATGCTTTTTTTGTTTTGTTTGTTTGTTTGTTTGTTTGTTTTGCTAAAGAGGTGTTTTTCTTGGCTCCTGGGCTGGGCTGATCCTGTCATCCTGGTTAGAAGTCTCCCTAGGAGTCTACTATTTCCCAATGACCTCCTCCTAGTTAAAGCAGGACAAGATGAGCAGAGACCTAGGAAATGCCTGGGCTTGTCTTTGCCCTCAGGAAATAGGGGGTTTTGATGTTCAGAGGCTTGTGAGGATATGGTTGTGATTACTGTGCTCATGTCTTCTAATTCAATGTGGAAGGCTAATGCCATGCTCAAGTCTGTAGCCCAGAAGTTGTGTTGTGGGTTCTTTGGTTATTTTTTGACCACACCCGAGAAATCAGGGACCATATGGGATGCTGTGTATTCAACCCAGTCAGTTGCATGCATGACAAATGCCCTCCCCATTGTCCTGTTGATCCAGCTCTGGTGTGTTGTGTTTTGTGTGGTAGTTTAGTTTTCTCTCTCTCTCTCTCTCTCTCTCTCTCTCTCTCTCTCTCTCTCTCTCTCTCTCTCTCTAAACATATGGAATTTAAAATATACCTGAATTGCTTACAATTTACCAGTCTAACTACATCTATTACAGAAGAATGGTAACAAGCATGATTTCACATAATAGACTTCCTTGGATAAAATAATTGCTTGCATGGCTGGTTCTGTAAAATTAGACAAAACTGTGAAAGTCCTTTTCAGAAATCAACTTTCCCTTTAGGTCAGTTTATTTAGTAACCTCTGGGTTGATTTCTCACCACTGGGTTTTGTTTTCTTGGCATCTGTGAAAAGCGGAAGCTTTTGTTTTAGAAATTCAGAAAAAAGAATAAGCCTCATGCATTCTTCATATAATCCACTTCCCTATTTGATTGTTTTTAAACATGAGGTTTGTCTAACAATACCTTGTAACCATATAGCATATCTATTCATAAAACAGGCACAAATTTTGCAAATTAGAACTTGTTTTGTCTCAGCTTACATAGCAGGGTTGGGGTAAATAAAATTTGCATGTATATTTGGATATAAGGATATCTTGGTCCCCAAAACCTATGCTCAGTTTGTGCTTGTTTCAAGTATCAGACTTCTAGTCTTATTTGGGACTTAATGTGATAAGCATGTGAATTATACCCATGTACCAGGGCTATGGAAGTAGGTCCATTAACAATCTGCATGTGCTCATGATTTATTGCTTCAACCAATTAATCATTTGCACACTCTGCCACTGTTAAAGCTTCCAATTATTTTTGGATGGGTAAAGCTCCAGGGACCCTTGCTGGAAGTTGGTGCAGTGAATGGCCTCATCTCTTCAGCCCCAAATGTTTAACATCTTGGAACATTTTACAACTAAGAATGAAGTGAAGGTCCCTGGGAATTAGTTTGTGATAGGTATTCAGAATTAGCATTGTAGTTCCTATCACTTGGAACTTTATGTAATCTGCCCATTTCTTTTTTTAAAATTTTTATTGTTAACTTATCTTTATTTAAATACCGTGATTACAAATATTATTGTAGTTGTATGATTACAGTCATGTAAAGAACACCCTCCTTCACCAGTGCAAGATTCCCCTGCCTATTTCATTTAAATAAATTTCATTTTATGACAAGATGTTTTAAATTATAGATGAATTGGCCATTTGGGCATTTTAAAAGTAGCACTAGAAAATTTTTAAACCCCCATTGTTAATTTAGTATATTTTTAATTTTGGGGGCAGGCTATATCAATCCCAGTGATGTTTAGGGGTCCATTTAGTACTGGGTGGGGGTTAATTTAGGCCTCCTGAGATAAAGCATGCTCTCGAACCCATTGAGCCAACTTTCTGGCCCAAGCATTTGAAATACATATTTGTTTATTTAGAAGCTCTTTAAAAAGTTACAGAACATTGTATGTAAGAAAAAGCAACTCACTGAAAGACATGAGGACAACCATTTACTTTAGCTCTAGTGGGTGCCTAAAGGCTTTCTGGTCAGAACAGCAAATTCCTCTGAATTGTTGAACATGAGTTTGGGGAAGTGGTAAAAGATGAGGGAAAATGAGAGGTAAAGGCCGTTCACTAAGGGTCTGTCTTAAGACCATATCCCTAAGGAAGGTGTTGCATTCTATCTAATGTTACAGAAAACCCAGAGCACTTTTGCTTCTCTCCACGTTTTACTTCTATTGAAAGTTACGGCCTAGCACTAGGGGGTGCCACAGTAAAACAAACGCAGACTTTTTAGCCAGAACACAAGATCTTTCCCTGAGGAGCCTCAGAAAACTCTAAGGCTTTGCTTATTTACCTCCAAGAGGACAAACAATACTGTAGTGATATGAGATAATATTTCTACTAAAGTGGTATGTATGTACAGACCTTGGAATACTCAAATTGCTTTTATTCTGCCTACACTGTCCTTTCCCAGTCCATTTCTTTGGAAATAACCGGTACCCTTTACTCTGCAGAGAACCTTGCAGCTTCCCACTCACCTGAAAGCGCCCCAGGTGTTCAGGAAAATGACTGTTGAGTCTCACTAGGTGAGAGGAGTTCATAGCTGCAAAGGGAAGAAAATACCTGGGTGAATTCCCTCAATGACCTGAGTATTTTTATTCATTCTCAAAATTGGAGTTTTGTTAAGGAGCATTCAGAAATGTTGAGATGATTCTTCATGGACTGTTATCACAGATGCTGCCATTAAAGTATTCATCTTGTGCAATAGAACACACATCCAGATACCAGAGAGATTGATTCTATCTAGAGTTTTTGAGCTTTGTTGTTGTTGTTGTTTTTGTTTGATTGATTCTATCTAGAGTTCTTGAACATTTTGGGGTTTTTGTTTGTTTGTTTGTTTGTTTTTGGGCCACACTCAGTGATGCCCATGGGTTACTACTGGCTATACGCTCAGAAATCTCTCCTGGCTCAGGGGACCATATGGGACTCCGGGAATTGAATCCAGGTCTGTCCTGGGATAGCTGCTATTGCTCCGGCCCCACTGAACATTATTTTTAACTGCTCATGGCCACATTAGAGAACAAGAAGATTTATAAGAATGAAAAAGGCTCTGAAAGAGAAATCAAAAGTGACACTCTGACTTGCAGCACAGAAATGTATACTTACCTGTGCTTTTTCCATTACTGCAAATTTCAGTTACTGTGACAACTATAGCCTAAGAATATTACATACAGTAAAGTGTTTTAAGACACCATCTCTAAACAAAACAGTATTACTGTGCCTGTTTTATAAATGACACTAAATTTATCATAGCATGTATGTTTAGGAAGAACCACAGTACATATTAGGTTTGGAATTGCATGGATTCAGGAATTCATGTTGGTTTTGGAGCAGAAATCGCTGTTTAGTAGAGATATATGATCTAATTGCCCAGACTTACACCATGTGATGCTTGGACTATATGTGGTGCTAGGGATAGAGCCAGCGTCAGCAATGTCCAATATAGCCGTTAAGTGCCTTAACTCCCTTCTTTTTTTGGAGGGACGAGGGGGAGGGGTCACACCCGGCAGCGCTCAGGGGTTACTTTTTTTTTTTTTTTTTTTTTTTTTTTTTGGTTTTTGGGCCACACCCGTTTGACGCTCAGGGGTTACTCCTGGCTATGTGCTCAGAAATCGCCCCTGGCTTGGGGGAACCATATGGGACGCCGGGGGATCGAACCGCTGTCCGTTCCTTGGCTAGCGCTTGTAAGGCAGGCACCTTACCTCCAGCGCCACCGCCCGGCCCCAGGGGTTACTTTTATGCTCAGAAATCGCTCCTGCTTGGGGGACCATATGAGATGCTGGGGATTAACCCAGGTCCATCCTGGGTCAGCCATATGCAAGACAAGTGCATATTGCTCTGGCCCCAACATTGATCATGTTTTAACATCTTTTCCCATTTTCACTTGGGGAAAACAGGACACCTCCTGGTGACACTCAGCCAAACATACCAGTGGTTCAATGTAAGGGACAAGGATTTGGTGCTCCCTGGGATGGAGCCTGGGTCCTCTGATCCTGCTGTACCCACTTTCTGACTCAGAATCTTGGAGAGGGTAGACATGTTGGTGCCTGTTAACAGTGAGACAAACATGAGGGTTTCTCTGAGATTTGCTGCTGACACCGTGACTTGAAGCAATAAGAATTATGTAAAAAGACTACTTTTCTAGAAAAATTGGGGAAGAGATTTCTCAACTGTGATAAAGATATATATATGTAAAGATATATATATATATATATATATATATTTATCTTTTGGTTTGGGGACATACTTGGCAGTGCTGAGGATCATTTAGGGTGCAAGTCAAGCACCCTCCCTGGTCCCTATCTGCTGTGCTATCCATCCAGCCCTAAAGATTTTTATATTTAAAGGAGTATCTACAGACAGATTTTTAGCATCTGATCTTTAATTAGATGTCCTGACTAAAGGTGCAGGGAGTTTCATCACCCAGGGAGTGGAATCTCTGCTCCCACTCTGATGTCTGCCCACACAGGAAGAATTCCCTTCTCTTTTAAGTAGTGTAGGAAGGAGGAGAGCCTCAATGAGTCACAGCTGGGCTCAAAAATGATGGTTCCGGGCCAAGCACATGGAAACACATAACTTGAGCTGCCAATGGAACCTGGAACAGCTCTCAAAGAGCACATCACCCTCTCTCTTTAACCCCCTGTTCACAGGACTCTGTCCCCTGTTCACTGTATCCTAATGACCAACTGGCAAGTTCTGTAACTTCACGCATCTAAAAGGTCCCTGTTCTGGGATTTATCATTTTTGGGTGGTTTTGCAAAAATCTCTGAAAGACAAAACAACTTTTCAATGTTTCCAAAGTACCCTAATAAAGTGGGAAAGGAATGAGGTAGTAGGCACTGTTAGCTTTAATTTCTTCTGAAATATAAAACAGCAGGTAATGAAAAGTCAGTCTCACCCCCAATTCCTGACTTCAAGGTTCTAATTTCTTCTCCAGAGGCATTTTTTTTTTCATTGTCTTTCAGATAAACCATTAGCCATGTAAGCATTTTTCAATGCAAATAGCAATATACTTTATAATTTAACTCCTTAGCTCTTTTTACACTGAATATTTCTGTAGGTTCATACTGAGTTTTCAGTTCTTTTAAACATCAAATAACTGGGCCCGGAGAGATAGCACAGCGGCGTTTGCCTTGCAAGCATCTGATCCAGGACCAAAGGTGGTTGGTTCGAATCCCGGTGTCCCATATGGTCCCCCGTGCTTGCCAGAAGCTATTTCTGAGCAGACAGCCAGGAGTAACCCCTGAGCACTGCCAGGTGTGGCCCCCCCCAAAAAAAATAAATAAAATAAACATCAAATAACTACATTTTATGTTTTACCTACCAGGATTCTTCTTTCCATTGTGTTACTTCTTTTTGACTACTATGTACTGAACTTTTTTTTTTGACCACACCTAGCAGTGCTCAGGGTTTTACTCCTGGCTCTGCACTCAGGCAGATTCCTGACAGACTTGGGGGAACCTATACCCTTCTCCCTGTACTATTGTTCTGGCTCCTGATGTACTCAACTTTAAAGTTAGCTCTTTAAAGATCTGAGACGTGTGCAGGGAAAGAGTCAGTGTTTGAAAAAAAAAAAAAGTTTTTCTCTTTTGGTAAAGCAAATAGCTTTTACTAAAAAAAAATTCAGAGAAATGAGGAAGGGGTAGATATATGTTCAGGAGAGCCTAAACTTCTACAGATGGAAAAAAGGCCTTTAAAAGGCTACTTTACATTCTACTGAAAAGTCTGATTAGGCCACTCATTAGACCCAACACTACTGAAAGCAAGGAGACAGATGAGGAGGATATTCCAATCATTCCATGCTTGAAATCCTATTAGAAACAACTCTGTAAATTCATGCAGCCAGTTATCTTGTTAAGAAAGGCCAGTCCATAGACTTCTGGATTTCTTAAAGACTCTGTCATCCAAAACTCATATCTAAACAGTGTCATCCAAAGCTCATGTCTAAACAGTGACCAAAGATGAGTTTGGCAGAAATGAGAAAAGATCGCAAAAGCTTGTGTGAAACAGTAGAAGGTTTCTCACTTAGTTTGGGGGGACATCTCATTCCGGGAGCTGATAGGCAGTGTGGATCTGTCTTTCTTTAGAGAAAGAAGCCTTTCCTCAGACAAAATTTCTGGTTCTGGGATAGACTTGTCAATTCTGTTGGTTTTGTTTTTCTAAAAACATATCCTTTTTTCACTTCTCAGAGGTCATCTCAGAATTCATCAGTTCAGAGTATAAAAGTCCAGTTTACCAGTAAGTATCTTAATTTCTTCCAGAACCTTCTCTCCTGACACCACACATCTTTGTTGTTGGAATCTGCATATTTCATAGAAGGTATTGTCACTGGATAAGTCCAGAAGAGAACTGAAACATAAGAATGGTTAGATATCACATGAGGAAACCATGATTTAATCCATAACCATTCCTAGGATAAGCACCACTGGTTTCTAGATCAAGATGCACCTGTTTTTAAGGACATCCTAAATCTTCAGGGAAGTCTCCCTTGCCCTCTCCATAACATGCCCTATGGGCCCAAGCAAGAGTTACTAATTCTTTCATCTGGCAAGAGCCATGATGTCATTCAGGATATGGAAAGAAAAGGAATGGAAGCGGAGGCATTTGGGAACTTCCCTCCCCCACTCTGCCTATCCTTAGTTCATCTTCCTCTTTTCTTTGTGGGAGGGAACCTTCCAGGAAAATCCACAGGGCAGAGGAGAGGGAAGCTATGCTGAGACAAGGACACAGTGCCTGGCAATCTTGGAATGGAAGGGAGGGTAAGGGACATGCCTGCCTCCCTTCCCCTATGTTGCATCTACCTTACCAACCAGGAAAGCAAACACTAAAGTGGCCAATTGCTCCTGGCTCTCAAGGACAGGATTCTAAGCACTTCTGTTCCTGCCAGGAGCTGACTACCTGCTGAATCCTAGCCTAACAATTCCCCGGTAGCTTTGCTTGTTCCTTCCACTTGAGGGCTGAATAGAACTGTGCTCTCTCGAATTCTTCTCACAATTTCTCCTACCTGTCTATATATATTGGAAAGTCATTCCCTGATGCTCTAAGGATTTTTTTTTTGTTCTTGCCTTCCCCTCCTTAGGGTGTGAGGATGAGAAAGGCTTCATCATCACCCCCTCAATTAACAGCTCTATAAAGTTGGAGAACAACTCCATCGTCATCAACTGTGACGGCTTCTACCTCATCTCTCTGAAGGGCTACTTCTCCCAGAAGCTCAGCCTAGCTCTCCTCTACCGCCAGGAGCAAGAACCCCTCTTCTACAGTGAAGTTTCCTCTGTCAATTTCCTCACAGTGGCCTGGCTGGCTTACAAGGACAGAGTTTTCTTAAATGTGACCACTGACAGCACCTCCTGCAAAGACATCCAGGTGAACGGTGGCGAACTGATTCTCATTCACCAAAACCCTGGTGAATACTGTGCCAACTAATGTGCAGCAGGCAAGAGTTGGGGGCTCTTGCTTGTGAGTGGAGTGTTGTTCTCGGCATGTGGGACATGGCCACGAGCAGATCCTTTTGCTCCAGAAATGTAAGACTTGTCCCATCTGTCAGTTCACTTTATCCTCATCTCATCTCAGGCACCTTTAAAAGACATGTCTATCTTCCTACCTAGAGTCTGGAAGAGCTAAATAAAAGCAACAATATAATAAGCTCTGTGTGGCTTGATCTAGGCCAGTTTCCCTGGAGGACCCTGGGTACGGCTTCACTGAACTGGACTATTGCCTGCTACATCACTCCGGATATGCCCAATTCAGCAAAAGCTGTGAAGGCACTGAATGAGAAGTCAGCAGATGACACTGGTTTCTGACTAGTTCATTCATTAACGAAGGGACCTTGGGCAAGTAATTTTCATTTTTGAACCATTCTTCTTTTGTGAAAATACATACTACTACTTGGTACTACCTGCTGTGAATCAAGATGTGTAATCTCTTCAATGAACAACCAAATCCCTTTCCTCTGCTTTCTTGGTGATTTAAGTTTATATTTGTTTTAAAGCAAATTGGACAGATCCCATATTTAAAACCATAATTTTGTATTTAGCGTTTTCCTGCTTTCAGAGTTTACATGAAAACAAATAAATGACCTCAGAATTTACTATTACTGGGTAAGAATGGTAGAATCATTTATCTTCTCTTCTTTTATTGTTTGATTTTGAGTGACATGCATTGGTACTTAGGAATATTGGATGGAACTTGGGTCTACAAAACAAGTGCCTCTTATCTTCTACATTATTTCTCCAACCCGTTTCTTCCTTTTGGTTTGAATCTGGATCTCACTCATGCAAAGCATGTACTGAGACTGCTGTGTTCTCTCTACACCCTGATAATCTTATTTTCATTACAGTAACTGGATGCACATTTTTTCAAATACATAATTAACAAATTACTATACTTGGCACAATGTTAAGCAAATAACAATGAACAGTACATTTATGTGTGAATGAAAAACGTGTCTTAAAACAGCAGGGGCAGAGAAATGATGTTGCTACTGCTACTAACTGATTCAATGTGGTGCCACCTGTCATTTTTTACTCTAGTGATGCCATAGCTGAAGGATGGTATCTTCACTGATATCTGATTATTACAATGCTGACTGCCTTCAATTCAGGTCCATCCCTCCTCCCTCTACACTGTGACTGATTTTGGTCTAGATGAGTTGTATGGAAATAGCTCCCAAAGTCTAAATTGTCACTTTTCTGATGGTAACTATTTTCTATGGAAATCATATTTTGTTAGACAAATCTCACAAACCATCAATATCTGTTTACAGACAAGCAATTACATCATGCTAAAATGCACCATAACTTCATTGTCCATCCAAAAAGTTCTATACAGGATGGAAGTGCTGTTTTTTGCAGAGATGGAGTTCAGCCAGGGACTTATTGCAGGAGACTTTTGTGAGAGAAGTTTCTGCCAGTTGGCATTGTTGCAGGTCAGCCCCTGAGAGGTTGACTGATGGAGGGATGGAGGATGAGGTCTTTCCCCTCCAGCTCGGAGCACGCGTCTGCCACCCTGTCCAGCCGATGGTTCTGAGGTGAAACGGTGGGTAAACAGCTCTCAGACAGTCAGGCTTGTGGAAATATTAGCTTTATTCGGTGGACAAGACTGAAGTCCAAAGACTCAGCATAAGTTCCAGACAAAAGCCTCTCGCCTTCCACAGACCCTTGTTTTTATCCCCCAGAATCAGGTACCACCCAATGGTGGGATCAAATACCACCCAATGGTGGAAGCAGAATCAGGTACCACCCTAGGATGGGGGCAGAATGCCAGGTCACACCCTAGGGTAGGGCACAATCACCAATCAGGGTAGGGTCAGTAACATAATAATCCCCTAAAATATTTACATACACAACAGGTATTAGTTTAGAAAAACTGTGATTTCCATCTGGTTTGGCTGACATGAGAACTCACTTCTGTATCATCCCTAAAGACTTACTGGGAGGGAGTGAAATTAGCTAAAGCACTCAAAACAGCATGTCTCAAACACAGTCTAGACACACAGACAGTTGGGTTGATACTCACATTCCATAAGAAGATCTTGTCTGGAAGAATCAATTTCCCTGCCAAAGTTAAGTGCTTTGAAAATTCTCAAATTATAATTAGAGCTCATCATAGGATTTTTTGCCAGAATATCTCAGTGGCTCTGGCATACCCAGTCACTTCCTTACTAAAAGCTTCCTTCTGATGGGTAGAGGGGCACTGATGCCCGGGGAACCTAGTGAAGAAAATGAAGCTATGCTAGGAGGGTAAAAGTAAAAATAAGAGACACAATACAGGTGCCCTTCAGGAACATAGTTTGGCAAGTGAAAATTTTTTAAACTTGAGGGTATAGAAAGCTCAGTTCAATTAATTTCTTGCTTCAGGTTCCCAATGCTATACTAGGGAACCTGGCGGGGTTGTGAGCTGTACAAAGGCAGCAAAATAAAATGACTGGCATGGGCCCATAATTAGAATCAAGGGGCTATCAATTTACATTGAAACTTTATCAGTGTGTCCTTAGGTTAGTTGCTTCATTCTAGATCTCATGCTCATAGCTCTGTTCCACTATCATGCCAATGGGAAGCTTGTTGCACCAGGCCACCTATAGAAGGCTCTAATTTCAGTTCACAGTTCATGATAGTTTGGAGATATTTAATTATCTATCGATGAAACATGTATAACCACAGTCTCTACGACATAGGATCTTTTTCAGAAGAGCCTCAGAGTGTAGTGAAAGATGAGTAAACGAAATATCTCATATTCTCAGCAAAGATTTGTATTAACTAGGGAGTACATTTATTATTTGATATTCTACTAGCCTAATAAAGGTTTCAAAATACCAAAACAGACTTTCCATTCTACAGATGAGAGAGCAAGGCTTCACACATACAGAGTTCTAACTGTGCACCCAGTTTTCTGTTTAATAACCCCAGTTGCTCCTGTGGTTCCGGTGGGCCCCATGGGCTAAGTCCAAACCAAAGGGACTTGAGTCATTTCCTAGCCCCAAGGCTCCTCTCCTCCCAGACAAAGGCATCTGTGATGCCTTCTTCAGCCTGGCTCTACACTGGATTTTGCTAGGTGTCCTCTCCACCACTCTGCACCAGCCATAAGGTCCCTGCAACTTTGACTCTTTATAGCAGCTAGGACTCCTCAACTAAAACACTTGGGAAAAGAAGTAACTTTCATATAGAACTACTCACAGAACCCTACTAGGATACAAAAATTTCTGGATTCTTTCTGGAGCTTTTGCAAATTTGGCCCAAGACAGTAGAATTGTCTAAGAGCTACAATGGAACAACAGGTGGAAAGGAGACTTTCAGTCTCCTGACAAGAACAAAAACAGGCCCTGGAGACCCATGCGTAGGTGGGAACTCAGTAGCAGGAAAAGGAGGTGTGGGCTAGAGGAGTAGGACTCCCACACTCAGTGTCTCCTGTGTGTCACCATCCCCTTGGACCAGGTTGCTAAGCCTGATTTACCCTCAGTGCTATTGCTAATTCAAGTTCCTAAGAGGCTGCTTAAATGCTTGGCATTAGTAAGGTAAGAGTTCTTTGTTACCAAGAAGACCAATAAAAATCCATCTAACCAGGGAATGGGGTTTCCATCAAGAGTGCTTGTCTCCATGGAGCAGTGTCTCCCCTTCTGCAGGAAACCTAAGCCTTCTCTCACTTCTCTCACTTCTAGTTTGGAATACTGTATAACTTAGTAGTTGTTGGTTTTATTTTGTTTGTTTGTTTTCTTTTTGTTTTTCAGGCCACACCCATTTGATGCTCAGGGGTTACTCCTGGCTAAGCGCTCAGAAATTGCCCCTGGCTTAGGGGGACCATATGGGACGCCGGGGGATCGAACCGTGGTCTCGATCTTTCCTTGGCTAGCGCTTGCAAGGCAGACACCTTACCTCTAGCACCACCTCCTTGGCCCCAACTTAGTAGTTGTTACTCAACTTCTCTGGATTGTTCTGCCCTGGTTTATCAAAGCTCATGACAAAGCTGTTGTAAGATCAAAATCAAAGTTGAAAAAGTTTGATCAAGTACAAAGCATTCAGAAAAGCTGAGAGGAAGGACCATGATCTGTAGCAAACCTCTGTCAGGCAGGGCCTGCAGCTGTGGTACCTGGACACAGGAACTCAGGGGCAGTGGGAGAAGAACAAGCAGGCTGGGGACACAGAGAGGCAGCTTCAAGGGTAGCACATGCACTTTCTCTGCAGGAAGCCTCAGTTCAACCTCAGTACTGCTCAGACTGACTCCCCAGCATCTCCACCCATGCACCAAGGGAGAGGGCCCCAAAACAAACAAAAGAAACAGATATAATGGATCCCTGGGGCCTCCTCAGGGGGATACACTAAGCTTAACAGATCAGGACAGCTCAAAGCTAGGTGTGTGCAAAGCCGCAGAGAAAGCTAAGGCTAGAATAGATGCCAGTAGTAAGACAAATCAGACGTTCTCATAACAAGGAACCTTCAGGACGCAGTCCAAGAATCCTCATAGTCACCTGAGTTTTTACTATTAAAAATGAGAAGATGAGCACAGGAAGCAGACAGGTCTGGAAAGGATGAAGGAAGTGAGCAGAATGAGAGCAAACAAACCTTGTGGAAAAGACATGCCACAAAGAAATAAGGCCAAGAGTCATCACCCTGCAGTAGACTGTCCTCAAGGAAAGGGATGATGAGAAAGAAAAGGAAGAACATGGAAGAAGGATTAGTGGAGCCAAGTGAGCCCACAGCAAATGGCTTCAGAGTTCAGGTGGTTCGGTCACTGGGGGAAGTAATTATGCAGGGTTCTCCCCAACCAGCCCCTCAAATAGGGAGCTACACCCAGACAGGGACAACTCAGAGTGAACCCCAACACATTTGGGATTTCTGCTTTTCCACTTCTCTCTGTTCCTGTTTCAGAAGCTTGTGGGGGTCTAGGTGATGGAATGCGGGAGGACCCTACCCCACATGCATCAGGTGGGAATGTAAAGTGGGCCAACCTCTGTGGGAAACAATATGGAGATGCCTCAAAACATTGCAAATAGAACTCTCCGTGTTCCAGCAATGACTTTGGTTTTCTATTCCCAGAACACAAATACATGAACCCTGAGACATTTGCACATGCCAAGGCACCTACAAAAGCTGAATCTTGGAGGACACTGTGCTAGATATGGTTACAAATGGCAACTATACAGCTACAACCTTCTGCAACAACAAGGAAGGAAGTAGAGAGGGTCAGGCTATGTGAAGTAAGTCAAAAGGAGGAAAACAAACACCAGATTATCTTCTTCCTATGTGGGATATAAAGAAACAAAGTCCATGTACAATGTTCAGTGAAAATTAATCTTAGACTCTGATGACTTCACAACTGAAGTTTCCAGGGAAAGGAGATGTGCTAACAGGTGGTGTGGTGGGATTTGGCACTGTGATGGTGGGTGTGGTGGCAACATGGCACCCAAAACTTTCCAGACATTTACACCCTTGTAAACTGATGTGGGTTCAATAACAGTATCCACAAAATGAGAGGATGGTGCTGTATGTAGGGAAATGAGGGGGCAGCTTGAGAATCAAGCTGGTGGATGCCTTAATTGTTCTTTTCTATACTCAAGACAGCTCAGGGTGCAGGCTGAAGAGGCTCCACTTCCTGAGAGTTCTGAAAGGGGCCCTGTCATGCTAACATGCTGTAGTACCTGAGTTTTGAGTGTAATCTCAAGCATCCAAGCCCCTACATTTGGGGAGTGGGCCTGCTGAGGGGGGCACCCCTTCGCCCAGTGGAGAGGCTGCTTCTCTCCAGATACGTTCACCATCAGGTCCACTGTTCCGGGGTCTGAGAAGACACTCCCTAAGGCCCCCCTTCCCGCCAAACATACTCAGCTTCCTTCCTTGCTGGGTCTGGCCTCATGTGCGTGTCTTTGAGAATCCTCTGCATTCGACCTTCTCTCCCATACTCTAACTCAAAAACACGCATACATGTAGACAGCATTGTCCCTTAAAAATCAGGGTCCCTATTCACCTTATCAGGACTTCCTGGAGCTGCTGCCCCCCCACATGCTCTGTGCATAAGAAAATATGCATATGCATGCTTAAGAGAGAAATAAAAAGGAAAGGTTCTTGTCAGAAAATGGCAAACATCTAAAAATAAAGCTTTCCTTCATATCCCCTACACAGACATGATGCAAGCTTATCAAGTTGAGCAAGAATTGACGTTTTCTGACACAATTTCTGGTCCCCTGATCTTTCTTTGTTCTTTCCCATCAATGTTTTTCACTATGTGAGTTCTGGGAAGTGCCCCTTAGGTGAGATTTGTTGAACAAGTATCACAGATGTGTTCTGGAAATCTCATGATTCTTTCATTTTATATATATAGACAGCTGTTCTTTAGATTTTATGGTGTGGTGAAGAGACAAAGGAGATAGTAATGAGACAGATGCATCCCTGGAATGAATGAAGATCTAGTAGTTGACTGAAGAGTGATGCTAAAATTGAGCAGAAAATATGTGTTAGCAGCCTTAAGATTATGCATATTCAGATAACTCAGTGTTCTTTTATCCAAACACATTTTTTTCTTTTCTTTTTTTTCTTTGTGTGTGCGTGAGTGCATGAGTGTGTGTGTGTGTGTGTGTGTGTGTGTGTGTGTTTGAGCCACACCTGGTGGTGCTCCTAGTTCTATTCTCAGCAATTCCCTCCTGACAGACTCGGGAGACCATATGGGATGCTGGGGATAGGACCCGGGTCCATCCTGGTTTGGCTGGGTGCAAGGCAAATGCCCTACCACTGTGCTATTGTTCCAGCCCCAGCACTTTTTTTCACTATTTTTTTCTATTCTGATACAGATTAGAGCAGCTAAGTCATATATATTGAGCTAATCATGTAGTCATAGTTTCCAGGAGAGGATTCATAGTCTTTGTGTAAAAATGAAGGTGATCACTCTTGGGAAGCTGTGAATTACTGGGGAAATAAAACATGAGTCTTTTTTCCCCCCATAGATTAAGTTGTTCATGATTGAGTTACCCTTGTATAATGTACAACAACAACAACCTCACCAATATACATTTCCAGCCACCAATGCCCCCAGTTTCCCTCTCCCCCTCCCCATGCCCTCTCCCCTTCCTGTTTCTGGAGCATATCTCTCTCTTTGTTTCTCTTCCTCTTTCTCTTCTTTAGTTTTTTTTCCTTTTAGACACTTTGATTTGCAGTACAGTGCACATTTTCTGCCAACAATGTCCCCAGTTTCCCTACCATCTACTCTCCCCTGCATGCCTCTGGACAGTATTTTATTTCTCCCTCTCTTCTTTTTTGACTCCGTGGTTTGCACTATTGTTAATGAAGGGCATCGTGCATGTCATATTATCCCCTTTTAGCACCCAGTTCTTGTCCAGAATGATCAGTTCCAACTATCTTTGTCATAGTGACCCTTCTCTACTCTAGCTGCACACTCTGCTCTTTGTGCCAAGCTTCCTACCATGAACTTGTCCTCCTGATCCTCATCTCTATTGTCTCTGAATATTAATTACCATAAAACATGAGTTTTAAAGTGCAAACAAAGCAAAGACTTTATCTCAGACCGCACACTTTATTTTTATTTTTTTGATTTTGGGGGACGCTCAGAAGTTATTCCCGGCTACGTGCTCAGAAATTGCTCCTGGCTTGGGGGACCATATGGGACACTGGGGGATCGAACCACGGTACATCCTAGGTTAGCGTGTGCAAGGCAAACGCCCTACCACTTGTTCCACCACACCAGCCCCCACACACTTTATTTGACCTTAGTTCTCATATTCATGTTTTGTGTGATGACCAGTTACTTTTCTGAAACAGAAATATTACACATCCACTTAAACCACATTAAGGATTCCTTGAGTCAATTGTGCTGGCTGGGTTCAAACATGGTGACTGCATTTGTTTTTTTCTACTAAAGTCCAGTTTCATATATAAGCAGAACCATCATACCAAATACAATCTTTTGTGTTTGGCTTACTTAGCATAATGTTTCCAAGGCATGTCTGTATTTTAGCATACAATATATTCTTTTTTTTTTTTTTTTTTTTTTTGGTTTTTGGGTCACACCCAGCGGTGCTCAGGGGTTACTCCTGACTATCTGCTCAGAAATAGCTCCTGGCAGGCACGGGAGACCATATGGGACACCGGGATTCGAACCAACCACCTTAGGTCCTGGATCGGCTGATTGCAAGGCAAACACCGCTGTGCTATCTCTCTGGGCCCATACAATATATTCTTATATAAGAAACAATACCACTTATTTGTATACTTAGTAATTTGCTTTCCTCACTTATCTATTAATATGCATTTGGGTTTCTGAGGGCCTGGAGAGTGGAGAACAGTTGCTCTGATAGAGTCACTGTTCTCAGGGTGCTGCAAGGAGGCATCAGGGTGTGTATCCTGATTTGACCTGGATAACAAACACCCCTACAGTGTCACAGCAAAGGACCATTTCAATCTAAGAACTGTACCTTCTAAGCCTGTGGAAAGCCATCTCTGAACAGCTCCTGCTTGCTCACAGCCTTTCACCACAGATTGGCTCATCCTTTTCTTTTTCTTTCTTTTTTTTTTTTCTGGGCCACACCCGTTCGATGCTCAGGGGTTACTCCTGGCTAAGGGCTCAGAAATTGCCCCTGGCTTGGTGGGGGGGGGGCCATATGGGATGCCAGGGGATCGAACTATGGTCCTTCCTTGGCTAGCGCTTGCAAGGCAGACACCTTACCTCTAGCGCCACCTCGCCGGCCCCTGGCTCATTCTTTTCATGGCCTCTGTGGGAGTTGAAATTTCTCTGAATAGTTACTGTATAGACTGAAGCCACACCTCTGACATGAGGCAATGCTTTTCACTCAGGAAAAGGACCACAGCACAGGTTGAGCCCAGGCAAAACAACAAGCATGTTCACAAGGTCAGGCAATCAATCCTTCTAAGCTGACTTAGAGCTAGCTGTATCTGCAGTTCAAGCCAATTTAGAATTTACCAGATGAGTACTTGTTGTTGACTTATTATAAAATAAAGAGTCCTAATGTTGGTGTGGGGAGATGGGTCCTTTCTGTGCTCGACCCAGCTCCCGCAGCCCCTATGGTCTGGCAGGTCTGAAGGTTGCAGGGTGAGGGTGGAGAGATTTACAAAGCAGTCTGATGAAGTTTCAGGAGTCAGCCATCTTTATTTCACAGTCCCTACCACCATGTACGCCTCCTCACATGGCCTACATACTAAGCCTTTTCCTAGCAGCTACTTCTCTACTCCTACTGGGCTCTCTTGGCCTCTGTCTCCCTTTCAGCTGCTTTGACCAGGCTTCCTAACTGGCTTCCAGGCTGACTAACTCCCTTTGGTGATGTTACTGCTGCTACTTCTTTGATGATACTGAGTTGCTAATGTTGAATCTGATGCTGTATCTCTGATGATGATGGCTCTCTCCCCTAATGATGCCTGTCACTTCTCTTTCTAACTCTCCTTCTTATCCCCACTCTCTCCCCATGCAGACTCCTCTACCTGCCCACTCCAGGTGTGGGCAGTTCTGATCATTCAGTTGGGATAAATTAGGTGGGGAGGGGATACCCACAAGTACTGAGCCTACAGGTAGATTTACTCCCTGACAGATGTTGACTCCCACCATCCCTGCAGCCTTTAGGACAGAAAGGGTGACAGTGAGTGTGTGCTATGGAGACCCATAGGAGAACAGCAAACCTAAAGGGTCATCTGGTCAGCTCCTGCCCCTGGCCTTCAGAGAGAGGCATGTGCCTTCTGCCAGTGCCCTCACCACATGAGCACCTGACTTCTCAGGGCTAGTAGTGTTTTGGTGCCTTCCCCATGGAACAGTCCTGCTTGAACACCACCTGAGGATTTAACAAACGGGGAGTAGTTTTCATTCCCAGACACAACCATTCTCCACTCCACACAGCCTCTCTCTAGCCTGTTCTCCTGGCCCAGGTACACATGCTGACATGGCACAATAGTCACAAGGTACAGCTGGCTGGTCCTATGATGAGAATTTCTGAGTGTCCCTTCCCAGACTCTCCCCTGGTGGCCTCTGCCCCAGCCTCATCCATTTCCCCAGCAGCCATTCCTGTCCTCGTGCCTTCTTCACTGCAGTCAGGTGGCCACCAACACTTTTCAGGAAGCAGTGATCCTGGCTGCAAATTCCTTCCTTTCCACTCTTCTCACCCTGGTAGCTGCATTGTGGACAAGGAGAGTAAGGAAGACATTGCTGGAACCCTAGCATGGGTAATGGGCTAGTGAGAAAAGGGAGATGAGCTCAAGGGATGATTGGGGCAAAAGAAAGAGAAAGACATGTTGACTGATGGACTGGGAGAAATGAAGGATTTGCCAGGACAAGGACTCTAAAGGAAGGATTCTGCTCCACAGGCATTCACTGAACACAAATTTGGGTATGCAGATCGGCAAGATTTCCAAGTGAGGATGATCCCCAGGAACTTGACATGTGGCCCCGCAGCTTTAGAGAGTGGGGGGGGGTCCACCTCCAAATGATGGCAATTTACAGTCACTCTCTTAATAAAAATCATACCAGAACATGAAGTTGAGCCCCTGCTATAGCCTTATGGCAGCTATAGCCTTCTTGATTTGCCTTCGCATATGCAAGCAAGCACTAAAATCATTTGTTCAGAAAAAGGACACATGGGTGGGGGTGCTTGGGGTCCTACTCTGGGGGTACTTAACTATAGGGAGCACCCTGGGATTACATGATTACTTGGAAACTCTGGACTGGGTGTTCGCTTATTGGTGATTTGGAGGGACTTGTGGCTGTGCTCAGCTGACTTGAAACTGAGCAACCCATGAACCACTCAGAAAGAAAAAATAAGTTAGGAAATACTTCCTGTAGTTCAATACAAGAATAAAAAAGATTTTCACTTCCTTATGAGAAGACTTATGAGTGCTTGAAATCATCTTTGCTGCTTTTTCTTTTTATGTTGTTTTGTTTTGGAGTTCATTTCTGACCCCCTAAAAAAACCTTAAAAGTAAAGGAGAAGGGCCTGAAAAGACAGTACAGCAGGTAGCATTTTTCTGCATGCAACTGAAATGGATTTAATTTTTGCACCCCATGTTACCCCAAGCCCCACCAGGAGTGATCCCTGATTACACCAGAAGTCAGCCCTGAGCACTGTTGGGTGTGGCCTGACTACAACAACAAGTTCAAAGAGGAGCTCTCTGCTTGGCCACAGTAGCTCTTCTGCCCTCATTACCTGCTTTATCCCCAGAGACCAACCCAGAGTGAGGTGCTCCAGGAAGCTGGTGTGGGCACACAGTCTGCTCAATGGCACAAAATACAAATTGCTCAGTATATTGTGTAGCATTCTCTTCCCCTAAGCTTTTTCAGAACACCCACTCCAGTCAGATACCTCAGATACAGAGATAAACAGTGTCAAGCCCCTTTGAGGCCTGCCATTTCTCAGAGGCACCTTTGCTATCCTGCAGTTATCAAGCCAAGGAAGGGAAGAGTGAACAACCCATTGCTACTATATGAGAGCAAAACTGAGAGCAATAGGAGCTGACAGCTGCTGGCTACATTACCACTGGCACCTCTCTTCCCTTGCACTAGGTAGGATTCCACTCATTGCATTCACTTCCTTAATAAGGATGCCACTTTGTGGCAAGTCTTACATTATACCTAGTTGGATGTACATCAGGAAAGGTGTCCATCATGCATCACACATACTTACCTAGGGAAGCCACTCAGTGCCTGTTCACTTCAAACCACAGGACTCCAGTCTAGACACAACCAAAGCGAGCCATCCTGTCTACACAGCCAACTTTAGGTCACCCGCTGAACACAACACTGCCCTTTTCCCCCTTTTTACATAAAAAGCATCTCTGCTTTAGCAATATGATACCACCAGAGTGAGCAGATGGAGTATGACAGTCACTAAAGGCAGCCATCCAACCTCCAGTCCACCAACCCATCCACCACTGTTCACTCTGCAGGTCTCAGGTGTAAGGAAAAGCATCTTCACTTCTTGGCCTCATCTAAAATGAAAGTTGTGTAAGTGAGTGAAAAGTTTATAATGTGGCAAGTACTGGAACAGGGATCAATATGGTGGCATTTGCAAGCAAATGGAAAAAGCACTTTCCTAGGAAAAGGAATATAATATAGTGGCACAGCCACATGCAAAGCAAGTATGTGTGTTTGTATGTGTGACTATACACTCAGTATTCTCAGTTTATATCACTTTCTGATGAGAAAAGCTGAGTACCTTGAGAAATTCAAGTTGAATTGGGAAATTTCTGTGACTAGGAATAGTTTTGGCATTTCTACTATAATTCATATTTTTACCCTTATTTAAAAATTTTATTTAAAAATAAGACTTTATTTACAGAGTCCTTCTAGAGTAGGAAGGAATAAAGGGAAGAATATAAATATTGAATATGGTTTAAAAAAGAGCCTATTTAAAAAAAAACACACTTGGGCTGGAGTGATAGCACAGCATAGGGCATTTGCCTTGCATGTGGCCGACCGAGAATGGATCTGAGTTTGATTCCCAGCATCCCACATGGTTCCCCAATCCTGCCAGGAGAAATTTCTGAGCACCTGGAGTAACCCCTGAGTGCTTCTGGGTGTGACCCAAAACTCAAATAGATAGATAGATAGATAGATAGATAGATAGATAGATAGATAGATAGATAGATAGATAGATAGATAGATAATGCAGCCTACCTGGGTTTGATCCCAGGCATCCCATATGGTCCCCCGAGCCTTCCAGGAATGATTTCTGAGCACAGAACCAAGAATAATCTCTAAGCATTGCCGGATATGGCCCAAAAACAAAAACAAAAACAAACAAACAAAAAAAAACCCAAAACCCAACCCCCAAACCACCACTTATTTACATATTATCCTTGCACAGGGGCCATGCTAACATGCTAATCTCTCTGTATCATTCCAATTTTAGTATATGTGCTGCCAAAGTAAGCACCAAACCACCACTTATTTTAAAAAATGTTTTCAGGGCCGGAGCGGTGGCGCAAGCAGTAGGCCGTTTGCCTTGCACCTACTAGCCTAGGACAGACTGCGATTAGATCCCCCATGTCCCTTATGGTCCCCCAAGCCAGGAGCAATTTCTGAGCACATAGCCAGGAGTAACCCCTGAGCATCACCGGGTGTGGCCCAAAAACCCAAAAAAAAAAAAAAGTTTTCCTTCAATTGTCATAAAGATCTTTAACATTATTATTTCTCATGTTATTGATGAATTGATTAGTTTCTGGGCCACACCAGGCGGTGCTCAGGGGTCACTCCTGGCTTTTGCACTCAGAAATCACCCCTGGCAAGCTCAGGGGACTGACTATATGGGATGCCGGGATTCGAACCACGGTCCTTCTGCATGCAAGGCAAATGCCCTACCTCCATGCTATCCCTTCGGCCCCTATATTTCTCATCTTAAAATTCTTTCCTACCACAACCAGGTTTAGGGTCTTATTTATAATTTGTAAATGGAACTAAGAAGGCTTATTTTCTAACATTGTAATGATGAAATAAACATAAAAAAACCTAAATCAAACTTGTATGTGAAAGTCTAACTGTGGGTATTGTGCTTCAAAGAGGGGCTTTTAATACTTGTTTCTTTGTTGTTTGGTTCTAACTTTCTATATTCTTACCTTGGTATATGTTTAAAGTTAACAACCCAGTGAAGTTGCAGTGAAAGGCTGATGAAGAAATGGGAAGATGTAAGAGGCTGTAGGTGTGAGGAGGAACTCCCTGGAACTCCTGTTGGAGAGAAGCCCTTTAGGCTTCTACATGACTAAATATGTGAAAGAACTGACGCCCTATCTTAGTAGAACCTTCATAGCTTACTTGTCTTTGATTTAATGGAAACTGCTCCCTTCCGTCATTGCCAGTTCATGGAGCAGCATTTCCTAGTGAGGCCTGTGACTCTTGTTTTTTCCATGGCCTGTTGGCCTGAGATTTCCGCTGTAATATGGAACCTCTCCATGAGCTCACAGTGAGACCTGTCAAACCAGATTAACTAGGAACTTGGTCAAAACATCTACAGATGCTTTGCAAGTTTTCCTCTTAAGTGATCAACTGGCACCTCTGAGGAAGTTGCATAAAACCATATAAAATAGGTAAGTGAAACTTGCCTTGCAACTGAAATATAGTTTCAGTGGCAGTTTGAAGGATTCAAATGTAAAAGATTAATAGTCTCTGGATTCCTTAAGATCATAAATTTTTGTGTTGTTCCTTCTAATTCTCTTTTGCCCTTTAATGTGCCCAAAATGTTAAAACCCTACATGTTTTATAAATACAATATTTGTATTTTTCACTACATATGCATATAACACCTATTGTGATATGCTATTTAGCAAATTATAAATAGTAATGATTAAAATAATTGATTAGCTTAGAAGAGTGTGTTATGTTTTATGATCTATATAGTATCTTTTCAGACATGTATTTTATTTTCCTTTATGAAACTTTCCTTTATCCTAAGTGTTTTTAGACATTTGTTTCTTACCCTATTTTCATACTTTCCCTAGAATGACTTATAAGTCTATTTTTTAGTTACCTCCAAAATACAATCAAACTGAACAAAATAAATGTAATAAAATTTTGTTTACTTGTTTCTGTGCTGCCATATCCTTGCAATGCTCAGGGGTTGTGTCTGGCTCTACACTCAAGGATAATGTCCGAGAAGAACTTAGGAGACCATATATGGTGCTGAGGACCAAACTCTGCAAGGCAAGTGCTTTACCTGCTGTATTATGTCCTGGCTCACAAGAAAAATTGGGGGGAAAAAAGAATTTAAGAAAAAAACAAAACTTGGAGCCAGAGAGATAGCACAGTGGTAGGATGTTTACCTTGCACACAATCAACCCAGAACGGACAGTGGTTCAAATTCCGGCACTCCATATGGTTCCCAGAGCCTTCTAGGAGCAATTTCTGAGTGCAGAGACAGGATTAACCCTGAGCGCTACCGGGTCTGACCCAAAAACCAAAACCAAACAAACAAAAAAACTCAAACCAAATCAAATCAAAACAAAATAAAAACCACAACAAATACAGCCCAAAACAAAAAACTGCAGATAAGAACCGATCCCTGTCTATCAGCTCTCCAGTTCCTGACCCTATGTTTGGTTCAACATACATAGAAGGCATTAAAGAAAGTTATGTAAGTGAACAAGGCAATGATATACTCTTTTATCTATTTTTGAATTACTTCATATAAAAAGTCAAAGGCTGTCATTTTTTATTTTCTGTACCAAAACCAATCAACTAGCCATGAGTCTTGAATGGTGCAAGATTAGTGCAAAAATTTTTTTTCAAACAAAAATAAATAGAAGATGAAGAAGTGCTCATGACTTTCTTCATAAACATGTCACAGGTGAATGTTCAATGTATAAAAATGCTTATTGGTCACCAGATTATTGGTGTTGGTTATGTTGGTCAAATTGGGACACTAGAGGAGGATAGAGGAAATACCTCCCAGCACTCACTCGAACAGAGCTGCTTAAGAAATTTGGGAGAGTTATAGTCTTTCTTTAAAAATTTTTAAAAAGAAGTTTGATTGATTGATTGATTGGTCAGTCAGTGGCCACACCCAGTGGTGCTCAGGAGTTACTCCTAGCTCTGTGCTCAGAAATCGCTCCTGGCAGGCTCGGAAGACCATATGGTATGACAGGAATCAAACCCAGATCCATCCTGGGCCTGCCACATGCAAAGCAAATGCTCTATTGCTGTTCTATCTCTTCAGCCCTTTAAAGTCTTATCTCAGAAGTTTATGAGCTACTTATTCTATTTATGTGATAGTGGGAAATATTTTCCTCAACAGTAGTGTCCATTCATTAAGTCTCCTAAGGTGAAATGAGGTTATTTCCAGTAAGAATTGGATTGCCATATTGCACAAGAGAAAAACTAGTGTTCATTCCCAATTCCTAGGGAAGTGATTCTTCTCAACAAAAGGCTTCAGATGTTCCTTCTTCCATGACAATGATACTAACAATGCTGAGCCAGGAATTCATGGTAATAAAGGTAAGGAAGAGACCAGAGGAATGTTTTGATGGAAAATGGTCAATGCACAAGTTCTTTGGAGACTTGAGCCAGTAAACATAATGAAGAAGTTGATCAAAGCTCCCAAAAAGTGAACATGCAAGAACAACGGAATTTGGGTATAATAATGTTGCCAAGGCCATGCATATTAAACCCAAACTTTTCCTTAGATCACCCTGATGGGGGCTGGTGTTAGTTCCTTAGAGTGGACAATCTAGTGATTGTCATGTCTGTCCTTTAGAACTTGTTCCTAAGTATAAATAGAGAAGTAGAGAATAGGTGTGCATATTTGTATAGTGAACCGTAACCTGACAATATGTGAAATCATATGTGAAATCTTAACAGGTACCATTGTGGCCTTCAAAATTAAAACTTTAAATATCATCTATTTCATGCTCAAGATCTACCTTCCTACCTCCTCGTCTTTCTATCTATCCCTATCCATCCATCTTCAAACTAAATGAGCCTCCCTCAGTTTGTCACAACAATGAATTCTCTGAGATCCTGAGTATGCAGAAAACATGGTGTAGTCTTATTATTGGGTGCTATTACAATATTTCTCATAATATACTGTACTATCACAAGGCTAAAACATGATTAGTTTTGCATAAAGAGAAAGTACAAAGAGTACTTTATGTGAGTAATATAGGACTCAGGCAGAAACTGCAGTTCATAAAAAAAAGGCAGGAAATATTACTTTTGGAATCTACTTTTGGAACTCGATCTTTCTTACACTGGTATGAACAGAAAAGGCAACTCTCAAGTCTCAGCTTTCTGTACAGAGAAATGCCAACCTAGGACTGCTGGATGCTCCATGGAAAACAGCTGTGCACACGAGAAGGCACATCATAGACACTCCATTCAAAGATGACTTTGTAACTGAACTATAGTCAGTTTCCTATTTGCTGACTCATTCTAAAGTCAAATCATAATCAAAGTTAAAAATAGCTCGATAAAGCATATTTTGCGTGCCTTTCTCTACAGTATCAAAAACATAAGAGTCATTTTCTTTTACTGGTTTCTCTGAAATTCCTCATTTTGCCAGTTCTTGAATGAGAACTACTACATCCACCCAAAAGTTTGGCCTTTAGTCTTTTATCTTGTTTAGTTCTTAAATTCTTAACATTTCCAAATGCTTAGATCTGTGAATATTTATTCTTTGGATTTTTCTACTCTCTCAGAAATGACTCCCTCCTTTCTTCTCTCAATCTATTGTCATACTATCTTCTCAACTATTTCTGCTAGTCTGGCTCTCTGTTGTCCTTTATTCTTCAAAACATCTGCCTCCCAATGTGTCGTGCTTAAATTTGATTGGGATACAAGATATTGCCAGCTGTTATTGTTTCATAACCCTCCAAGTTTCTAGCACAGGCGAGTCCATGGAACATGTTGAACATGCAAGATGGCCAATCGATAAAGTCTCACCCAAAATAGCCTATCAATAAAGACCCATCCAAGATGGCCTATCTATAAAGACTCAATAAATACCCATCCAAGATGGCCTATCCATACTCAAAGAATCTGGGAGTGTCAATGCGGTAGTTTCTTCTAATATTCTATGAGGTTATGTCTGAATCTCCATTCAGAAAACTTCTACCCAAAAATTACCAGTTATGACTCATGGCTCCAGGATATCAAGAAATAATCCCTGATGTTACTTGTCCTAACCTGAAGTGTCTTCATTTCTGAATCTGGCTGCATCAATAAGCAGCCATGGAATGCATCCTTCTTGAGGAAACTTGTCATCTTTCTGAAGATATTTTCCAAAGGTTAAAATAATTCATTGAGTCCTGCCAGAGCCTCGCCTTTAACTACGCAGGAGAAACTGGGTCTTATCCCTCATTTAAATAAATATTTATGAAACTAACTATGGGTCGGAAGTCTGGAGGAGTTTGGAGAAGAGCCAAGGAGAGCAGCAGGAGGGAAAAGCAGGCTGCTAGCAGCTGGGAGAAAATTATGGCTACACATTTCAGACATAAGGCCAGTGCCAGGAGTCCTAGATACTGTTCTCATTCTCAGGTTCTTTGCTACCATACATGTCCAAAGCCCCCTAAAATATGGGTACATAAAGAACCAATCTTCTGTAAGCTTCCCTAGAGATAGTTGTTTATTGATCAAGTAAGATTCAGCCAAGCAAAAAACTTGACAACCCAATGATTGCTGCAGATGAGTGGCACTGAGGAGGAGGATTGTGCATCTGTTGGCAATACCATTCAGCCCAAGACCCTTGGTTTCCTCTCCCATGAGAGCTACAAAGTTCTGCATCAGGGCTTTGTTTCATATTTCAAAGACATGTAATTCTCTCTTGAATTAAAATTTTTCTACAAAGATCTTATTTTACTCACTGTTGTGTGCCAAGAGCACAGCTGAATTACATCCTGTGACAAGCAAAAAAAAAAAAATCCAAGTCCTTATTTTTGTGAAGTTAGAATTGAGCAACTCTTCACAACATCTGGAAGGAGAACAGATATACAGCCCCAATGGTCACCTGTAGTGAGCTCAGCCTTGCAGTTTAGTCTTGAAGAAGCCTCCAGAAGAGGGTCTCCTATTCACAAGTGCAGCAGGGGTGGGCTAAAGTTGCCCCACTTCATAGTCACAGACCTGCAGCCCAGAGGAAAAGGTCACATCCTACTTTAAGAACTGCAGAAGTGGTCTAGAGGACTGGGAAAGAACTATTTTTGGTGTCAAGAAGAGAATTCAGATTTGGGAAGAACAGATAAGACATGTCTGGGAGCTGGGGATTTTTTTAGTGAAGTAATTTCATTCACAATTCAGGCCAGTTTTAGATTGCCAGTGTTTACAAATGGTGAGAGAATTGCTTCTATGTTATTTATATAAGATTAGAGATGGGGGATTACCTCTAAGTGATGCTCGGATCTGGAGAGTTACTCCAGCAATTCTCAGCCAAGCAAGGTTGAGGTTCAGCGTGAGGCCCTATGTAACAGGACTAACTTGGGTCACCCAGCACTGCTCAGAGGCCTTCAGGGATGCACTCGGCTATGTATAGTGTTAAATCGTATTTAGTTACTATAATAAATTTTATCTATATTAGCATTATCTGCTTGGTATTTTCTAGAGACAGTCCAAGAATGAACCCATCTTAATCCTAAAAGTTGATGAAACTTTTCCCACTCAGCCTAGCCACTCTCTGGCTCCTGCTTCACACTTGCATGCACACATTATTTTGAATTTTACTTTAACTTCTAAGAAGCATCTTGTTATATGGATGTAATTTGTAGCTGCACTGCTCTGTAATTCCTCTTGTGTCAGGAAAGAAGAATCTTTTCCCTCTGAACTTCTTGTGCATTGTATTTTTTTTTAGCCCTTGTTTGTATTGGCTCACAGTCTTCCCTTTCTGAATGTCTGGTCTCACGCCAAATGAGAGTCAGCACTTAACCTAGAAGTATCGTCTTCTGGCACACTGAATCAGAAGGAAACCCCGCCTCTTACACCCACAACTAATTTCCATAATACTACAAATCTGATAGTGACATCACAAGCCCATCACTGTAGAATATCTGCTTGTCCCAGCTCTCATTCCTCGTTTGGGCCTCATGGAGAACATGCTTTTAAATCAGAGAGATCCTCAAGAACACAGAACATCCAGGAAGCACCGGCTCCTCTACTTAATAGTCATAGCAGTAGGTCTCTTGTCCCTGCTCTGCTTTTTTCTTGAACTAAGCAAGACTTTTTTACCACTCAAGGTAAGGAGACAACATTACCTAAGGTTGCTATCTGCTGTCAACTTATTTGCTTTTGCTAGTTGATGACTGCTAGTATCACTTGGAACTATTAAAAGTCATTGGAAGATAAATGTGGCATTCAGGCACCAATGTCACTTCCCAAGGATTACCTAAGAATTTTTGGATAAAAGGTATTAGGAACTGTTAGTTACAGAACTGAGTCAATTGATGCCTTTCTTTCCTGGAATGAAAATAAAAGGATAAAACATTTTGCTTGACCTTGAGAAGCATAATATAAGCCCTGGTCTTATTTGTGGGGGGGGGGGGTACTTAAAAAGACCTATAAGAAAAGGGGGTTAAAATAAGGTGGTTACTGTTATCTTTTAGGGAGAAAATAGTTCTAGATTTCGATAATAGGAAGGTATTGACTTTCGTTCTAGGTCTCTCAAGAACCAGATGCATGAACCTAAGGACAGCTACTCTTTGGTTCTGTTTCTTTCTCTGGAAAGTGAGGGTTGGAGGATAGATTGTTCATTATACTGCCCTTTCTGACTAAAATACAGTATTGGAGCTTTTATCTGGAGAAGTATAATTCAGAACCACTTTAGGAATGTAAAAGAGGATCATGGGGCTAGAGAGTACAGTGGGTAGGGAACTTAAACACATCTGACCCAGGTTCAATTCCTGCACCCAATATGGTCCCACAAGTCTGCCAGGAATGATCCCTGAGTGCAAAGCCAGAGAAACAGGAGTAAGCCCTTATGTACTGTGGGTGTGTCCCCCCAAACAAAAGCAAAAAGAAAAAGAAGAGGGGATGGAAAGATAGCATAGCAGTAGGGCATTTCCTTTGCATGCGGCTGACCCAGGAGGGACCCGGTTTGATTCCTGGCACTCATATGGTCTTCCAGTCTGTCAGGGTCGATTTCTGAGTACAGAGCCAGAAGTGACCCCTGAGCGATGCTGGGTGTGGCCCAACAACCAATCAATCAATCAATCAATACTTTTAAAAAATGGAAAAGAAGAGGGGTGATCTTAGAGCCAGTAAGTCAGGGATGAATTTCATGGATAAAGGAGGGAGCATATTCACACTGAAGCTTCACAAGGGCTTCATCTGAGTTGTGAAATCCATTAGGTTCTTATATGATTGATAATGGACTTCATTGCACCAAAGACATTCA
This sequence comes from Suncus etruscus, assembly GCF_024139225.1. Taxonomy (NCBI): domain Eukaryota; kingdom Metazoa; phylum Chordata; class Mammalia; order Eulipotyphla; family Soricidae; genus Suncus; species Suncus etruscus. Next base: position 60,245,675 of record NC_064854.1, on the reverse strand, counting down.
GATATTCTTTATTTAGGACTGAGCCCAAGACTGGGTGCTTCTGAAGAGTTTGAGCCACTGTAGGGTAAGGTGGAACAGATCCATCTAAGAGCACTGAAATCTGAATTCAGTGGCAACAAAACCATCTAGTGAGGATTTCAGAAATGGATCTTCAATTTAAGTATTTCAAAGCAACTGAGAAAAATGCAGCCAGACCAGCCCATTAAGTTATTGCTGGTGCTGGTAATCACAAATGTAGCTGTGGCCAAAAGTTAACCTAACAGCTATTACCTTGTGCCCAGTGACTGTACACAAAGGCATGCAACAGAGGAATTACTTATTAACTCCCAACTTTGGTGGAATGTTTGAGGTATGAACTCTGAGTATTAATCAGAGAGTGATGAATTGGCAGAAATTCTGAATGTTTAGGTTTTGAAGAAAGGGAGAGTGAAAACAGCAATGCTTTGAATTTGGAAGCATTTTCACTTCTAATAACCCTGCCAGTTGATGAGTCTGATGTCCCTTAAGAACACAGACCAGTTTTATGTGCCTGGAATTAATGCAGAGGACAAAGAAAGTGCCCTTTCCCAGGGCTAAGGGAGAGAGAGGTTCTCATGTAGCCAGAGACTTCCCTCCAGGTCTCTATGCTGAGGGCTGACTCCCATTACTCAAATGACTGAGAATAAAAGTGTGCCGGCCTCAGTTTATTCGCAGGTCGTGGAAAGGGCCTTCACCTGTAAAGAGAATGGGAGAGAAAGAGGGACCACCAAGACAAAACTTCTGATCAAGGTGGCATTTATTTTCAGAACTAACAAAGCTTATATAGTAAGAAATCACAAAGGGAGGGTCACGTGTACAATGCTTTACATTCTTTTCATACATTCCATGTTAGCCCGTACCTAGTACAACCTTAACAGCTCCTGTGTTGAAGTTGTCCAGAACATCCCATTAGGGAGTACCTAGATGCTATCAGCGAATTTCTCAGGCTTGCAATTAGTGGTCTGCATTGTTTTATGGCCATCTGACATGTATACAGGTTACAGTTCAACTAGAGGACAGGCTTGCAGCATAATGGCTGCTGTAGTTTAAAATGGCTGTGCTCATGTCAAGCTTCTGCAAGGAAGCACTGGCTCCCAACATAAAAGGTTCTGCCTGAGAGAGAACCCAGATTTGGATCCAAACTGAGAGAACTTGAAAAGCTTTTCAGGCTTATTTCTTATAAAAAAAAGCCAGTGATCTGGCCATGGCAATTTGACTGACCCCTACATCAATCTTCCTGGGATCTACATTTCCTTCCTGTCCTGACCACAACAAGTCCTGGAAAATGGCCACATGACTGGGGGAGTGAAGCTTTAGTGTCTACTACCACTTGCACATGAACTTGAATTCTATTATTTATAGTTCCCCTCTCCTCACTCCAACCTGTCCTATATAAATTAACTGGCTCCAAAATCTATAGACATAAATTCAAAAAAGGTCCAATAGAGAGTGAGCGGAGAGGCTTACTTCTTTTAGATCCACAAAACAAAACAAAACAAAAAAGCCAAAAAAAAAAAAAAAAAAAAAACACCTTTAGGAGAAAACACTGCCTCCCATCCTGCCCCTTCTTTCAGAAAGCAGAGGGAAGATGGACTCAGAAGCCAGGGTGAAAGGAAAAGTCCCGCAGAGAAGAGCAACTTCTGTCTCTTTACCATAATTGGTTTAGGGTTGGTTTAGAGAAGAAATTACATAATCACCTGAACCCAAAGACATCAACTGCTTCTGAATCTGACTCAGGTTCCAAGAGCAACTGATGCTTCAAAGCAAATATGAACTGAAATTAATGTCACATGCTTCTCATTAAGTGTTTCTTTATTTTTTTCTAAGAGCACTGAAATGTATGATAGAAACTGACCCCACACAGCAGCAGGGTTAGACCTGAGTCACAGGTCAGTTTGGATCTCAGCCTAGCAGAGCCATAGCAAATTACGTAACTGCTCTCTTGGTTTCCTCATCTGAGCCAAGAGCCCTGGACTCACCCAAACTCAGGGCAGTGTTTGACAGCAGCAGCAGCACAGTCAGCTTTTGGTTGTTGCAGCAATTAATATTTGCAAAATTGTTACTAACAATAGTCCAATGAGTTTGGTAAACTTAAAAAGCCATTTAACAGCATGAATATCCATGGCTTATCTATTTCACTTCCTCAAAGACATAGCTATTGATAACCGACTTTACTGAATTGAAAAGAAAATCAGAAATGCTTCCTTCCATTTAGAGAATGGTCTGAAGGCACCCATTTCCATCTCTGGTTGCGGGTAAAGAGATAATTTCTGTGATTGGGAGAGAAGAGACTTTCCTTTGTGGCAATCAAGAGAGGCCTCAGGGTCCCCACAGGGAAATTCCTTCTGTTCTAACTAAGGCAGTCCACAGAGTGGAGTCCTGGCTTTCTGCTCCAAATTGATCTGTGACCTTAGATCAATCCACACAGTTTTGAACACAATATGAAGTGACACACATTTATCTCTGGCACTCATATTCGTTTAAATCATTCCCAACTGTGTTATGTGTTTTTCTAGAAAGAACCTATGCTTCTTAAAAGGTCAGGACACCACAATTCATATTTCTTTCTCTAGCTTACAGAAGGAGAAGTGCTCACATTTTTATTAATTCCTCTTTGGAATTGGTAGCATTCTCCAGTTAGGAGGTATTGGCGGAGCAGCTAGAGACAAAAAGATCTCTTGTGAAGCCAGAAACCTTCTAAGTGGCAGAAGCTATCTAGAACTGCTCCCATGTACAGTCAGAAACTTCAATTTAAGGGAATTCCTGTCCTATGTAAACTAAAATGAATTTCAAAATCTTTTCTAGGAACATCCCAAATAAGGGTGAAATAATTATGACCCGCAAAATTGTGGAGAATCCAGACATCTGCCTCACAGAATATCAAAATCCTTCCCTACCCCACTCTACAATAAAACATTTTAGTACAGTTTATATAGATAGAACCAAAATGTATTCCATATACATATATACACATATATCTATATGTAGGTACATAAGGATACATACATGAATACATTACACATGTGTATATATGCTAATGTTATGAATATCAAGAACTGACTATGCTTAATGCAATGCATTCAAAGGGAAAACCATTTTGCTTTTACCAAAACAGTCACTCTCCTCTTCTAGACTATCTCACTCCACCTATCCCATCTTTTACCTTGACAAGTTGACCTCCTGAAAGCAGTGAGGACTACAAAAAAGTTACAAAGTCACCATCTGCCTACATTCCTCCTATATCATGTCTATATTCATTGGCTTCTCTGCCATCTGAACAAATTATTCAGGGTCAGTTTAAGCCACTGAGGAAGCAATTCTAGTTTTCCCTCTTATCTACTTCAACTTTCATCTCCAAGCTCCTATACATATATACTTCTGTTTTACTACATTGTTCCCTTCGAGCTGAATTCTCACCCCCACTCAAGTTTTACTCTATTTTTTTAATTCCATTTCTCTCCCTATTTACCTTATGGGGCACTTGTTCTCGTTAATTTATAGAAACTACTACTATCAAGAGCCCAGGGACTAAATTAATCTGGCCACCAGCAGCATACAATACAGCTTTATCCTTCCTCAATCTCTTTGGGTTTCTAAGCACCACTCTTGCCACATTCCCTTTCTGACACTGGCATGTTTCCTTTCTCCTAGATGCTTCTGCCTCTTTTCCTGACCTCTACACTTGGAAGTATCCCCTGACTTCTGTTTGATGTTCACTCATACTCACAAACCACATATGTCAGTCTTGGGTACTAAAGTGTCATGTGGACTGAGTACTCCTTAATACCTACCATCAGGAGTCCTTATGTCAGTCATCTTAGAGCCTACCTACCTGGAGAAATTTACTAAGTGTCACAATCTGACATGTCCAAGACTGAGCTCATGATTCATACACACACACACACACACACACACACACACACACACACCATTTTACTCATATTAACTCTTCCTCATCTGAATGACTGGCATCTTTATCTTTCCAAGTCCATATACACCAGATCTTGCTGTCATCTTTGTCTCTGCATTTTTTTTGTTTGCTTTTGGGTCACACCTGGCAGCGCTCAGGGGTTACTCCTAGCTCTATGCTCAGAAATAGCTCCTGGCAGGCTCAGGGAACCATGAGATGCCAAGATTCGAACCACCAATCTTCTGCATGAAAGGCAAAAGCTTTACCTCCATGCTATCTCTCCGGCCCCTGTCTCTGCATTTTCTTATCCAATGCCCATGCCTGGCACTCCAACTGAACCCACTTGTAATCCCCTTTTCCACTGCTGACATCAGGTGAGAGGCACTATAAATGCTTGACAGGATCATTATGATCTATAGCTGATCTCCCCGCCTTCCTCATTTAATCCTAGTACAGTGGTCAGAAAAATTCTATAAAAAGAAGGCAAATTCTAAAATTTTCAAATTCTAAAAGCCTCATAATCACTTTGCAGTAGGGAATCAATGAAATTACATGATACAAAATATTTTTGTGGCTGTACCTCATCTTCCTGCCAAGTATTTTAGGTTCTAGCATTTAAGTTTGTAAAATTACTCAGAATGATGAAATCTTGTGGCATGCAAATGTTGCAACAGCAACTTAAGCGTTTTCCATGTATTTAAGGTACTTGACATCTAACTATAAAGTTTTAAAAGGGTGGCTTAGTATTTTGGATTCCAAATGTCTATAGTTTAATTTTTACATTAGAAAAGTAACAAAGGAAAACTTAGAAATTCCCTGGTTTTCTTCTTTTCCCTTGGATTACTTTGGTATGTGGAGATTATAGTTTACTGAAACTTTCCAAAGTTCAATGGGAGGAAAAGTTCAACGTCACAGAATTGTCCTGTAATAGAATCAGAGTTTTAGTTTATGACAGGAAGACCCCAAAGGACAGCCAGAAAGTGGAGACCTGGTGGGAGGAGGACCTTAGGAGCCAGGAGGTACAACAGTGCCACCACCATCCTGACAGTTTCCTTTCTTCCCCTACAGACAGCCAGTGAGCCCTGCATAGCTAAGTTTGGTGAGTACCTGTTCTTTTTGTTTTTCGAGTATTTGGTGCAAGAAGACAAGTCCCAGAGGCAGCCGGGAGTCTTCTTGTTCTCTTTGTTTTGTTTCTGCATCAAACTTGGCAATGCTTAGGCACAGGGGTTACTCCTGGCAGTGCTCAGGAACCATATGGGGATTAAAACTATATCTGCTGTGTGCAAGGCAAGTGCACTCCTTGACATACTATTTCTCCAGTCCCTTGGAGCCTTCCTTTTACTGATTATTTAGCTATGTTGTATATCTGCTCATTCAATGCTGTTGTCTGGGAGCTGAAGTTGCAGGGTAAACCCCACTTCTAAATCTGTGTCCTGGTAAAACTTACATTCAAAATGATGTCCCTGGGCAAGATGATGAATCATCCTTATAGGCCTGGGAACTGGAGAACCAGGGAAATACTTTGAATAAATACAGCAAGTATCAGATTTCGACACCCACTTTTGGGCTAGAGTTGAACTTCTCATCGTTCACCTGTGGGGTGGCATCTCTGTTTCCTAGTGGACAGATGAAACAGGAGTTGGATTGGGAACTTGTTCTACTCCATTTTCCTCCTGGTACTTCCTCAAAGTACATTGACTTCTACACTGAGAGTGGGTACCAGCATTCCTGAGAAAGCTTGCAAACTTGAAAAGAAATACATTGGAGGTTGTTTATATTTTCAGCAGAGCACAAAATTTGTGGAGTTCACTACAGCTGGGTGATTGTGCAAGGCCCAACTGGGCAAGTTTTCTTTTTATTCCTTTTTTTTCTTTTTAATTTTTGGGTCACACCTGGCAGCCCTCAGGGGTTACTCCTGGCTCTATGCTCAGAAATCGCCCCTGGCAGGCATAGGGGACCATATGGGATGCCGGGATTCAAACCACTGTCCTTCTGCATGAAAGGCAAACGCCTTACCTCCATGCTATCTCTTCAGCCCCACACCTGGCAAATTTTCCTCACTTATAGGAAATGGGGGTCCTCTTTGTGTTTGTCTCTAGCTGATTTTCCCATGAATGGAGTAGAACTCAAATATGTTTGACATTTCTCCCAGCTATAGCAAAAACTGAAGATCTACATGATGCTAAGGTGGTTGGAAAAAGACCCCATCATAGGTTAAATAGGAAATAGATTTCCTTCTGCCTAGTACAGTGGAACAGCAAGAAACAGTAAAGAAAATTGCAAACCTCACTGGAAACACAGGTGTATACTTATTCTATTTTCTCCCTTTCATTCCCCTTCAGGATCTATACCCAAAGTCTCTTGTCAGTCATTTAATTGAAATCAAGAACAGAAGTCAGTGTGCTATCTCTTCCAGAATACCAACATTTCTCATTATTGAGTAAATATTTTTCCTTTTTTTTTTGTATGGAAAAATCATAGGGCAGATCAGCTAAGTATCTGGATGGTAAAAGCATTCTTGGAGACTCAGATCACACTACTGTCCAAAGTAATTAACTTTTGGAAAATATGTAAATTTCTATGCTGATCTACAAAAATAAAGGACTAGTATCTGATCCAGTCCTTATCCTTGAGGAACAGCAATCCACAAAGATAGATATGACTGAACAGTCAAGACATCCTTTATGCCTCATGTCCAGTAATTTTAGAAGGACTAGGTTAGTGCTGTTCTAAGAGGATGCTCTTCAACACAGACTGTCTGAGGCAGACAGATGAAACAGCAGTTGGATTCTCTTGGTGACTTTGAGGTACCATTTTTGCACCCAGGTCAATGTGCCCTGAGAAGATCATGGCTGTATTGCTTCATTGTCATGTAATTTTTTCCAACCAATGATCTACACCACAATACATAATAAACACCTCTATACTGCAAAGGTCCCAATGGGAAAGCAATGCAGAACCCCACCAGGCTTAATGAGTTAAGATAGCTCTTGAAGTCCCAACTACTTTATCCAGCTCTCTGATAAGGACTTTCATGAGGAAACATTGAGGATATTCAAGGACTCAAAAAACCATGAAAAGAACAACCAACAAGACTCAAGAAGACATGAGAGCAAAATGAGAAAACTTCAAACAAATAACAGAACTGAAATACTTGGTAGGTAAAATGAAAAACTCACTGGAAGACCTCACCAGTAGAGTAACAGTTGCTGAGGACAGAATAAATGAGCTCAAAGATGAGCTACATAACACTTCCAGACAATAGAAGATTAAAAAAAAGGAGAGAGACTTAAATAAGCATCTGATAAGACACCTTTGGGATGAATTGAAGAGAAATAATGTAAGAATCATTAGTATCCCAGAAGACCAGGAAGATAATCCCTATGAAGAAGCAACAGTCAAAAATATTGCTGGAGAGCTCATGTACCCACATACTGAATGTCTGAAAGGTACCAGCTAAAAAAGATACAAATAAAAATACTTCAAGACACATCTTAATGTGAATGATGAAAACCATGGAGACAGAATACTGGAAGTAGCAAGCTCAAAGAATGAAATAATATACAGCAGATTTTCTAAAGGAAACCTTTCAGGACTGAAAGCAGTAGTGGCATATACTAAAAAAATTTAACAAAATTAACACCTCACCAAGGATCATACTTTATTCAGCCAGAATCTCATTCAGATTTGAAGGAACAATAAAGAGCTTCATGGATAAACAACAGCTCAGTAATTCAAAATCAACTTTAAAAGATGATATCATTGGGGCCGGGCGGTGGCGCTGGAGGTAAGGTGCCTGCCTTACAAGCGCTAGCCAAGGAACGGACAGCGGTTCGATCCCCCGGCGTCCCATATGGTTCCCCCAAGCCAGGGGCGATTTCTGAGCACATAGCCAGGAGTAACCCCTGAGCGTCAAACGGGTGTGGCCCAAAAACCAAAAAAAAAAAAAAAAAAAAAAAAGATGATATCATTCAAAATGCATATGATATATCCACAAAAAAGAAAACCATAATTTAGAGACAACTCACTTATTCCAGAAACATAGATACATCTGTCAGGAGCACATTTAAAGTAACAGGGCCTTTCTTAGAAGTCATAAATAGAGCCAGAAATAAAAGAGACAAGTAGTAGTCCAAGAGATAAAAAACACACGAACAGCTTCTATAGTGACATACTAGTTGGGACCACATTTACAATGGAAACAGAAGCAAAGGGAAAGAGATGCAGAAAAGTACTTTATTGCTGTAAAGATATGATTTCTGGAGCTCTCATTGATCAAGCAGTAAGAAGCATTTGCACAAAGAAAGCATGTATACACATCACACTCAAGCTGCTAGTCACCCCAAGTCCTGGGGAGATTCTTCTCCCTTCTCCTTCCTCTCTATCTTTCCCAGACACTTATTTACATGAGAGAAAGTACTCCCAAATTAACCCACTGCTCTAGTTCAGGTTCATTTTCTTTGAGCTCCTTAAGCAAGATATTTGATTAGGACATGACAGCTTTCTAATACAAAGAATAGAGACTTTTGGGGCCCGAGAGATATCATGGAGGTAGGGCGTTTGCCTTGAATGCAGAAGGTCGGTGGTTCAAATACCAGCATCCCAGGTGGTCCCCTGAGCCTGCCAGGAGCGATTTCTGAGCATAGAGCCAGAAGCAACCCCTGAGCTCTGCCAGGTATGACCCCCCCCCAAAAATAGAGACTTTAAATATAACTGTTATTGGAAAGGAAAAATATCAATCAGGTAAACAACCATCCTATAAGTGGGAGGGAATTATAATCAGGAAGATGAACTCAGGAAATAACAAGTATGGTTTTATGTTTTTCACCCTCTCTTATTAATTTCCTACAGGTCCATTACCCTCCAAATGGAAAATGTCACCTAGCCAATCTCCTTGCGTGAATTATACAGCTGACTGGAAGCTAAGAATACTTCAGGATGGCTTGTATTTAGTTTATGCTCAAGTGGCTCCTGATGAAACCTACCAGAGCTTGGCTCGCTATGAAGTGCGGCTACTAAAAAATCAAGACATCATACAAGTGATTAAAGACAAATATAAAACTGAATATGTAGGGAAGTTTTTTGAGTTGCATGCTGAAGATACCATAAACTTGATATTTAACTCAGAACATCAAGTTCTAAAGAATAACACCTTCTTGGGCATCGTTTTAATAGATTATCTCAAATTCAACTCCTAGAGAAATTATTGCTTCTCCTCACCTACCTCTACATAAGTGGAGAAGCTGGTGGGTGGGTGGGAGGAAGCAAATTTCAACACTTTGTCCAGCAGGTGAATTCCTTTGCATGGGGATTTTTATCTCTCATGCTTATTATCTATAAGAGAGAGGAAGGGTCAAAGAGGAAATTCCTTCTGACAATGGTTAGGCAAAGATACTCTGCAATTCCATGAATAAATGTATATGAGTTGCAGGAGGACAGAGAAGTTCCTTCAAAGGCTCTTTTTCTAATCCACTAATACTTGGAGATAAAAATGAAGTCCTAGTCCTATGGGAACCTTAGGAGATATTCTGGATTATTTTTGTTTATTCTTGCATTTTGAGACCCTCAAACAAACAGATCTGCCAACATCTCCACTTTAGATGTAATATATCTTGGAGTCTAGAGAACATTCTCAAAAACTGCTTGCAACAGTCATCAGTGGATAAAAATGGAATTTTCTTTAATTTTATCATACTCAAGGTGCTTTACAAAAGTTGCTGTACAATGAGGTCCTTTGCACCTTTCCATAGGATGTTATAACTTGAATGTGTATGTATACATTCTCATTAGTAAAAAGAGAATAATCATTAAGAATTCTAAGATTTAGGCCCTAAAATTAGAATCAGCAGTGCTAGATTAGGTCATGAAATAGTTTCTTAATCTGTATTGACTGGTTTATATTGACTGGTTTATTACATGACAACACTATGAAGTCAAGGGGTGCATTTTAGTAATGAGAATACAGAGGCAGAAGGAGCAAAGTTTAACCTGCGTTCACCTAGAGAACTAGTTGTGAAAACATCAGTTCTGGAGTTGGTGTTTCCATGACCACATATTTCGTCAGAGCATGTTCAGGTGTCAGGACATGAATTCCAGTAGCCCACGGGGCTGAGAGGGAAATTCCACTGCCAAGTTTGTTCTTTTCCCTGCCAGGAGTAAGGGAGCATCTCCCCATTCTTCACTTGGAAGAAGCATCTTTGTCAATGTGTGAAATCCTAGAAACAATGAGTAGCATTTTGACAGCCTGTGAAGATTTGGACTCTGTTAATCGGCTGCTTGTCTATTGTTGAGAATTATGTCATGTGATTCATGTTAACCCAACTTAATATATGTGTGGTTATTCGTTTAAAGTACATTTTATTAACTAATAGTAACCTATAAAAGCTAATTTAAAAATATATGTATTGTGTACAACAAAAATTGCTCAGGAACAGGTTAAGCTTACACTATGTTTATTATTTTGTAATCTGAGTTGCTGTAGGATGATTGCACTGAATATCACATTCCTCTTGTATTTATATATCTTCTCAGGAAATTAAAGTTGGATCACATATATTTATGGCAAGTTGATGATATTGTCCTTTGTTCTTAGCAGTTGTGTTCCAGAATTTCTTGAGGTCTGATGGTTCAACTATTAGGAATTTTTCTAATCTTGTTGCTATATTAGCCATTCTGAAACTTTCATGATGGGAACATTTTATACCAGGGAAATTGGCAAACATAATAAAAATTTCCATTTTTCCCTCCACTTGTGTCACTTTCCTGGGGAAATTAAGGCAGGCCAGGTGAAAAATATTAGCAAGCAAGGCATATGAGAGGGACTTTTCAGGGCACTGCAAGTCTGCAGTTTCAGTCAGAAAAAAGGCTACTGGCAAATTTTCTTTACATGTTTCAGATAATGGAATTTCAGTCTTTGTGACAATATGTACTGTTTATTTCCTTATTTTTTTAATGTGGGTGGGTGAATTGGGCCACACCTGGTGGTGCTCAGAGTTCACTCCTGACACTGCTTGGAGGAATATACACAGTGTCGGAATTTCGACTGGGGTTAGCAGCACCAAAAGCTGTAACCACTGTACACTCTCTCCAGCCATGTTTCCATATTTCTTCAATAAGATGTTACCATTTTTAACCTATAATATAATGGATGTTGGTGGCAAAGTGAGTTATTTATTTAGACCCCAGAGAAGAAGAGACATAAAGCCAACACTTGCTCACACAAACCCTGATAGTTATTATTAGGGTCAGTTAGCTTTAGATGAGACAGTCCCATTTCTGATGGGTACATTAAGCCATCGAATTACCACGGACCTCCTTGGTTTGATCGCTCTCCACCTCACCCTCAATGCTATCACTAATTTTTCCATGCTTATTTTGCTTCACTGAAGCTACCCTAGAGGGTGGCATTCCTGAGGTCTTGAACTGAAGCGGGTGATTAACTGAAGAATGACCCCATTCTTGCAGTTAGTGGAGCAGACTGATTCTTGGTGATGTACAATTGTGCATTTGATGACAATCTAGTCTTGGTATGCTTCAATCCCAAAGGAAATTTTCTTTTTTTTTTAATTTTTTTATATTTTATTTAAACACCTTGATTACATACATGATTATGTTTGGGTTTCAGTCATGTAAAGAACACCACCCATCACCAGTGCAACATTCCCATCACCAATGTCCCAAATCTCCCTACTCCCCACCCGACCCCTACCTGTACTCTAGACAGGCTTTTCATTTCCCTCATACATTCTCATTATTAGGACAGTTCAAAATGTAGTTATTTCTCTAACTAAATTCATCACTCTTTGTGGTGAGCTTCCTGAGGTGAGCTGTAACTTCCAGCTCTCTTCTATTTTGTGTCTGAAAATTATTATTGCAAGAATGTCTTTCATTTTTCTTAAAACCCATAGATCAGTGAGACCATTCTGCGTTTCTCTCTCTCTCTCTCTCTCGCTCTATCTCTCTCTGTCTGTCTGTTTGTCTCTGACTTATTTCACTCAGCATAATAGATTTCGTGTACATCCATGTATAGGAAAATTTCATGACTTCATCTCTTCTGACAGCTGCATAATATTCCATTGTGTATATGTACCACTATTTCTTTAGCCATTCGTCTGTTGAAGGGCATCTTGGTTGTTTCCAGAGTCTTGCTATGGTAAATAGTGCTGCAATGAATATAGGTGTAAGGAAGGGGTTTATGTATTGCATTTTTGTGTTCCTAGGGTATATTCTTAGGAGTGGTATAGCTGGGTTGTATGGGAGCTCGATTTCCAGTTTTTAGAGGAATCTCCATATCGCTTTCCATAAATGTTGAACTAGATGGCATTCCCACCAGCAGTGGATAAGAGTTCCTTTCTCTCCACATTCCTGCCAGCACTGTTTATCTCATTCTTTGTGATGTGTGCCATTCTCTGTGGTGTGAAGTGGTACCTCATCGTTGTTTTGATTTGCATCTCCCTGATGATTAGTGATGTGGAGCATTTTTTCATGTGTCTTTTGGCCATTTGTATTTCTTCTTTGTCAAATTGTCTGTTCATTTCTTCTCCTCATTTTTTGATGGGATTAGATGTTTTTTTCTTGTAAATTTGTCAGTGCCTTGTATATTTTGTAGATTAGCCCCTTATCTGATGGGTATTGGTGAACAGTTTCTCTCACTCAGTGGGTGGCTCTTGTATCCTCAGCACTATTTCCTTTGAGGTGCAGAAGCTTCTCAGCTTAATATATTCCCATCTGTTAATCTCTGCTTTCACTTGCTTGGAGAGTGCAGTTTCCTCCTTGAATATGCCTGTAGTCTCAATGTTCTGGAGTGTTTTGCCTATATGTTGTCCTATATATCTTATGGTTTTGGTCTGATATCGAGGTCTTTAATCCATTTGGATTTTACCATCGTATATGATGTTAGCTGGGGGTCTAAGTTCAATTTTTTTGCAAGTGGCTAGCCAGTTGTGCCAACACCACTTGTTGAAGAGGCCTTCTTTGCTCCATTAAGGATTTCTTGCTCCTTTATTAAAAATTAAGTGATTGTATGTCTGGGGAACATTTTCTGAGTATTCAAGTCTATTCCACTGATTTGAGGGCCTGTCCTTATTCCAATACCATGCTGTTTTGATAACTATTGCTTTGTAATAAAGTTTAAAGTTGGGGAAAGTAATTCCTCCCATATTCTTTTTCCCAATGATTGCTTTAGATATTCTAGGGTGTTTATTGTTCCTAACGAATTTCAAAAGTGCCTGATCCACTTCTTTGAAGAATATCATGGGTATCTTTAGAGGGATCTCATTAAATCTGTATAATGCCTTGGGGAGTATTGACATTTTGATGATGTTAATCCTGCCAATCCATGAGCAAGGTATGTGTTTCCATTTCCACGTGTCCTCTCTTATTTCTTGGAGCAGAGTTTTATAGTTTTCTTTGTCCTTCACATTTTTAGTCCAGTTGATTCCAAGATATTTGAGTTTGTGTGGCACTATTGTGAATGTTTTTTTTTTTTAATGTCCATTACTTCCTTATTACTATTGGTGTATAGAAAGGCCATTGATTTTTGTGTGTTAATTTTGTAGCCTGCCACCTTGCTATATGAATCTATTGTTTCTAAAAGCTTTTTGGTAGAGTCTTTAGGGTTTTCTAAGTGAAGTATCATGTCATCTGCAAACAGTGAGAGCTTAACTTCTTCCTTTCCTATCTGGATTACCTTGATAACTTTTTCTTGCCTAATCGCTATTGCGAGTACTTCCACTGCTATGTTGAATAGGAGTGGTGAGAGAGGACAGCCTTGTCTTGTGCCAGAATTTAGAGGGAAGGCTTTTAGTTTTTCTCCATTGAGGATAATATTTGCCACTGGCTTGTGGTAGATGGCCTTAACTATATTGAGAAAGGTTCCTTCCATTCCCATCTTGCTGAGAGTTTTGATCAAGAATGGGTGTTGGACCTTATCAAATGCTTTCTCTGCATCTATTGATATGATCATGTGATTTTTATTTTTCTTGTTGTTGATGTTGTGCATTATGTTGATAGATTTACGGATGTTAAACCATCCTTGCATTCCTGGGATGAAACCTACTTGATCGTAGTGGATGATCTTCTTAATGAGGCATTGAATCCTATTTGCCAGGATTTTGTTGAGGATCTTTGCATCTGCATTCATCAGCGATATTGGTCTGTAATTTTCTTTTTTGGTAGCATCTCTGTCTGGTTTAGGTATCAAGGTAATGTTGGCTTCATAAAAGCTATTTGGAAGTGTTTCCGTTTGTTCAATTTCATCAAAGAGTCTTGCCAGGATTGGTAGTAGTTCTTCTTGGAAAGTTTGAAAGAATTCATTAGTGAATCCATCTGGGCCTGGGCTTTTGTTTTGGGGCAGATATTTGATTACCGTTTTAATTTCATCAGTAGTGATGGGGGTGTTTAGATATGCTACATCCACTTCCTTCAAACGTGGAAGATTATAAGAGTCCAAGAATTTATCCATTTCTTCCAGGTTCTCATTTTTAGTGACGTAGAGTTTCTCAAAGAAGTTTCTGATTACCCTTTGAATCTCTGCCATATCAGTAGTGATCTCTCCTTTTTCATTCCTAATATGAGTTATCAAGTTTCTTTCTCTCTCTTTCTTTGTTAGTTTTGCCGTTGGTCTATCAATCTTGTTTATTTTTTCAAAGAACCAACTTCTGCTTTCGTTGATCTTTTGAATTGTTTTTTGGTTTCCACTTCATTGATTTCTGCTCTCAGCTTTGTTATTTCCTTCTGTCTCCCTATTTTCGGGTCCTTCTGTTGAGCACTTTCTAGTTCTATGAGCTGTGTCATTAAGCTACTCAGGTAAGCTCCTTCTTCCTTCCTGATGTGTGCTTGCAAAGCTAAAAATTTTCCTCTCAGTACTGCTTTTGCTGTGTTCCATAAGTTCTGATAGTTTGTGTCTTTATTGTCATTTGTTTCCAGGAACCTTTTGATTTCCTCCTTGATTTCATCTTGGACCCACTGGTTATTCAGTATGAGGCTATTTAACTTTCAGGTGTTAAAGTTTTTCTTCTGTGTCCCTTTGGAATTCACAAATAATTTCAAAGCCTTGTGGTCAGCGAAGGTAGTCTGCAAAATTTCTATCCTCTTGATATTATGGAGGTATGTTTCATGTGCCAGCATGTAGTCTACCCTGGAGAATGTCCCATGTACATTGGAGAAGAATGTGTATCCAGGTTTCTGGGGATGAAGTGTCCTATATATATCCACTAGGCCTCTTTCTTCCATTTCTCTTTTCAGGTCTAGTATATTCTTGTTGGGTTTTAGTCTGGTTGACCTATCCAGTGTTGACAAAGCCGTGTTGAGGTCCCCCACAATTATTGTGTTGTTACTGATATTATTTTTCAGATTTGTCAACAATCGTATTAAATATTTTGCTGGCCCCTCATTTGGAGCATATATGTTTAGGAGAATTATTTGTTCCTGCTCTACATACCCCTTGATTAATATAAAATGTCCATCTTTGTCCCTTACTACCTTCCTGAGTATAAAGTTTGCATTATCTGATATTAGTATGGCCACTCCAGCTTTTTTATGGGTGTTGTTTGCTTGGATAATTTTTCTCCAGCCTTTTATTTTGAGTCTATATTTGTACTGACTATTCAGGTGCGTTTCTTGTAGGCAGCAGAAGGTTGGATTGAGTTTTTTGATCCATTTAGCCACTCTGTGTCTCTTAACTGGTGCATTTGTCCATTGATATTGAGAGAAAGAATTGTCCTGGGATTTAATGCCATCTTTATATCGAAATTTGGTGTGTCTTTAGGTGATCTTGTCTTAAATTAGGTCTTTCAGTTTTTCTCTTAAGACTGGTTTTGAGTCTGTAAAGTTTCTGAGCTGTTTTTTGTCTGTGAAACCATGTATTCTTCCGTCAAACTGGAAAGTGAGTTTTGTTGGGTACAGTATTCTAGGTGAAGCATTCATTTCATTCAGTCTTGTCACAATATCCCACCACTGCTTTCTGACATTGAGTGTTTCTGGTGGCAGGTCTGCTGTAAATCTCAAGGATGCTCCCTTGAATGTAATTTCCCTTTTTGATCTTGCTGTTTTCAGAATTCTGTCTCTATCTGTGGGATTTGTCATTGTGACTAGGATGTGTCTTGCGGTATTTTTTCTGGGGTCTCTTGGTTGGTACTCTTTGAGCATGCAGGATTTGATCACATATATTTTTTTTAGCGCTGGAAGTTTCTTTTTAATGATGTTCTACCTTGACCATTGATTCTTCCTGGAAATTTTCTTCCTGAGTCTCTGGGACTCCAATGATTCTTAAGTTGTTTCTGTTGAGCTTATCATAGACTTCTATTTTCATCTGTTCCCATTCTTTGACTAATTTTTCCATTGTCTTTTCATTTGCTTTATGTTTTTTTTTCCAATCTCTCCCACTGTATGGAATTGTTATTTATCTCATCTTCCACAGCACCAAGTCTATTCTCAGCTTCTGTTACCCTGTCCCAGAGCTTATCCATTTTGCCATTCACTTTGTTTACTGAGTTTTTTAGGCCTGTTAGTTGACATGTTATTTCAGTTTGGAGTTTTGTGATTTCCGTCTTCATATTTTCTTTGTTCTTATTAGTTTTCTGTTCAACTCGATCCATGGTTTCTTTGAGTTCTTTGAGCATCTTCCATATTGCTTATCTGAGAGTTTGATTAGTTGGTTGGTCATTATCTGGTCATCAGAATTGTCATCTTCATTTTCTATGTCTGATGCTGGCCTGCGTTGTTTCACCATTGTTACACTTGTATTGTGGGTTTTTCTCCATGTTGTGGTGGTATTCATTGGCTAAATGATGTAGGTAGCCACACTCCTCTGGCTCTGCCCTTTCTGGGTGTGTCGACTTGCTTCCAAGGGATGGGAGTCCTCCGTGGATGAAGCCTCACACAGGATCAAATCTTAGGCCCGAGCACGCAGCAAAGAAGACAGTTTAGAGAGAAATACTGGGCTTCAGTGATCCAGCACAGTTCTTAGTGTGATTTTTTTTCTTCTTGTTGCGATGGTGTTCTTTCCTTAGAAAGAGCACATAGCCGCGTAGCAAAGCAGAGCAGTCTTGCTCTGCTGGAGCCTCTTTTCAGCCCACTCCCAAGAGGTTCACATGACAGGACAGTAGACAGACACACACAGGCAGCACTCACAATTTTTCACAGTTGGGCCCCACTGGGCAGGCATAGTTTCATAGATTTTCCCAGCCTGATGTCACAAACAGGGGACCTGGCTTCTGTAAAGTACTGCTTATAGCCGGTTTTCACATTATGGAGCAGTTCTTTGGCGTTTCTACCCTAGAATGGGCCTCTGGGAGAGCAAGTTTTCTGGAGTCTCTTTTCGGCCCCTCCCAAGATTTCACGGGACAGGACTCTAGACAGACACACACAGGCAGCACTCACAATTCTTCACAGTCAGGCCCCATTGGGCAGGCGTCCCAAAGGGAATTTTCATTATGAGAGTAAGAGTACAATTTTTATGAGGGAAGGCATCAAAACTCTAATCACTTATGGTTCTTTGAGCCAGAGTTATACCTTAGCACATACTCACATCTGTCCTGGAAGGAAACAACTCTTTAGGGGTTACCATGGGCCAGGTCCAATGTGATTTTTAAGTCTTATTCCTGGTCTACTGAATTAATGTTTATGCCAGTGAAGTCTAACAACCTACTTTGTGGGAGCCTCTGCTCCATGGGGTAGGCTTCTGTACATTAAAGCATATGTACATGCAGTGCTAGAGATAAAACAGGGGTTAGCTACATGCAAGGCAAGCACTTTACTTCCTGTACAATGTCTTTGGCATAAGTATTTGTTTTAAAATCTAATGATAAAAAAGGAAAAATAGGGGCCGGAGAGATAGCATGGAGGTAAGGTGTTTGCCTTTCATGCAGGAGGTCATCGGTTCGAATCCCGGCGCCCCATATGGTCCCCCGTGCCAGCCAGGAGCAATTTCTGAGCCTGGAGCCAGGAATAACCCCTGGGCACTACCGGGTGTGACCAAAAAAAAAATGGAAAAATAAAACTAGAGGAGGTTCTTAAGCAGTGTTCAGTGGACCACTTCCAATGACCCTTAGCTAAGGTGGTTCCATGTTTCAAACAAGGCCAAGTCCAGTGGTACTGGTGGGAGGAGTATGACGAAAAGACTCAAACTCAGGACACATGCATGCACAGCATGTGCCGGAAGCCATTTCCCCAGGCCCTGTGAGGAAATTTCTGACCATTTCGTGCTAAGTGGCAATTACTTTTTAATGGACAGCAGTAAATTTGTGTTGATTATCTCTGGTCTAGAGGTTGAAAACCATTGGCTTCAGTAACTTGGCAGCCCAACTAAGTATGTCAATGGAAACACAACACAGTTCATGAGGCTACGCCATGAAATGGCCTGGGAACACCCATTCCCAAGGGGAACTGGTAAGCAGTCTCAGATGGTCTGTCTCACTAGTGATCAGTGTGAAGTCTGGCTCTTTTGAATACCTTCCCAAGACTCCAGAGATAGTACCAAAAGTAATAAAGTATATCTAAAGGAAAATAAAGCAAAGGGTAGTACTGGTTCTTTTGGAAACAGTCATATAAATATCATGGGCACCATCTCAGTATTCTCACAGCAGGTTTCTAGAGAAGAATATCAGCCTAGTCCTGTCTACTTTCCAGAGATACTGAGGGATTGGGAGAATTCTTTAAAAAGAATCCTGTCTGGTGCTGGAGAGATAGTATGAGGATGACAATTCTTACTTTGCACATGTCCATCCCTAGTTCCATCTTGGAACAGCAAATGATTCCCTGAGCACCGCTAAGGAAGATCTATGAGCATAGAATCAGGAGTAAGCCCTAAGAACTTCTATATGTGAACCCCAAACCAAGTCTGTCTAAAGGATTCCATATTTGTATTAATAATGACATAACAAATGAAAACAAAGCATGAAACCTCATGTCATTCACAAGGGTCTAGCCAAGGGAGGATATAGCAGAGTTAACAGACACACTTTGCCAACAGATGGAATACACGCTTTACATGTGGGAGCCTCAGGTTCAATCCCTAATACTACCTGGCCCCTGAGCACCAGTGGGGAGTCATTCCCAAGTACTGAGCTGGAAGTAGCCTCTGATGCTTCTAGATGTGACACACACACACTTTTTTTTAAGAAACGGGGAAAAGGCAAAAAGAAAAAAACCAGAGCTGAAATATTTATCACAAAATTTCTAGTCATAGTTGATCAATCTATTGGATATCACATATTTATTAATTTGATTGCTAAATAAATTCCAATAGCATATTAAAATCTTGTTTAATCTTTGTAGAAAGACTGACCAAATAATTTTGAATTTCCCAACAGATCTAATGATTTAACCAATAAAACTGCCAATTTTTTGAGACATAAAAATAGGTTTGGCCAGCAATTATTTATGCCACTAAACTTCTTGAACAAAAAATCAACATATTTTATTATAATCTCAGAGGAAATTATGTGCAATCTCTTGCATTAATTGAATTTAAGGTAAGCCAAAAAAAAAAAAAAAAGAAGAATCTATAGTTTCTTGGCAACTTATAAAACATGTTCTTAATAAACTCAAATTGTGTCTTATTTTCCTCTCCTTAATTCCCTTTGTTCTAAGAATGCACAGGATT
Source organism: Suncus etruscus (assembly GCF_024139225.1). Lineage (NCBI taxonomy): Eukaryota > Metazoa > Chordata > Mammalia > Eulipotyphla > Soricidae > Suncus > Suncus etruscus. The sequence continues at coordinate 60,226,143 of NC_064854.1, read as the reverse complement.
TTCTCTTTACAGAGTGAATTTGGGCTCAGGGCAGGGGACTGGAGAGAGACTCCAGCACACAAGAACTTCTGGGAAAAAATTTTGTTTGATTCTGTATTGAGAGAGAAGAACGGGGCCTCTTCCCTGGAGGCTGGACTGCCACTGAGTCAAACGGAGGCACTCTGGGACTGTGATAGTCCTTTGTGCTTGGTTCTTGGCACACATTTTCTTTATTAAACTTTCATTTACCCCAAGGCACATGAATTCTTCAGTAGGAGGCATCACCAGCTACCATTTTTTCAATACCTGGATTTTCAAATCATGTCTGCTCTTCTCCAAAGTTACCATTATCTGATAAACACCTTGCTTATGGGCCGGAGCAGTGACAGTGCAGTAGGACATTTGCCTTGCACGTGACTGAACTAGGACGGACGTATGTTTAATCCTCAGTATCCCATATGGTCCCCTGAGCCAGGAGCAATTTCTGAGCTCAGCTAAAAGTAACCCCTGAGTGTCACCAGGTATGGCCCAAAAAACAAAACAAAACAAAACAAAAGATCTTGCATCAGTTGGATAAAACTTAAACAAGTGAATGTTGCAATTTAATGGCACTGGGGTGGGTGAAACAAACAGGCATTCATTTATTCACACTTTTTGGTTTTGAAAAAAACCAGAAAAATGGCTAAAAAACTGGAGACTTTCCCCTCCATTTGCAGTCCACTAACATTCAATAGGCACTGGCTAGTCTGTAAAGCTCTGGGGCTAAGATGTCTGTGGGTGCACATGCCAAATAGTCTCATTGGTGGAGAAACATAAAAACAAACAAACAAACAAACAAAAATATATCTTAATTATTTCAGAACCCAGAGGTCAGAACTTGACTTTTTTGAGAGGAGTAAATACTGGAAGACAATTTTTCCTTTGTCACTTGCATGGAACTATGCTCAAACTTAAACCTCAAGCCCCAAAGCCTGAACACTGGCTATTATCTTGAAACAGAAGAAAAAACAGGTGAAAGTTCATCTAGTAAAAGCAAACTCCTGCATGTGACTGGAAGTCAGTGGGACAATATGTGTGAACCCTAGTTCCTGTAAATAATATGGCTGCTCACATCCTTCTTCAGGATGCTGGAGAGCAATATGGGGGTGAATGGGTGAGTGAGGATGTAGGGGCCGGAGAGATAGCATGGAGGTAAGGCGTTTGCCTTTCATGCAGGAGGTCATCGGTTCAAATCCCGGCGCCCCATATGGTCCCCTGTGCCTGCCAGGAGCAATTTCTGAGCCTGGAGCCAGAAATAACCCCTGAGCACTGCCAGGTGTGACCCAAAAACCACACACACACACACACACACACACACACACACACACACACACACACACACACACAAAGAGAGTGAGGATGTAAGCATTCTGGGATCCCTCCCACATTCCAATAAAATGATAAAAACAGAATATGGCTTACTCTGCCCTGGAACAACATTCTCTGTGCACGGGAAGGAGGTTAGAGTTCAGGGAAGGATTTCATACCTTGACTGGAACTCTCTGCTCTTGTCACTAGCTCTCCTCCTCTCCCCTGCCTCTTCTCTCTTGTCCTAGACCCCATGGCCTCTGCCCTCTCACTGCACACTGTGCTTTTAAGAAATAGAAAATAAAGCAAAAACAAAAAGCAGAGCTGAGATATTTATCATAAAACTTCTAGTCACTAGTTGATCAGTCTATTTGCATATCACATATTCGTCATTTTGATTGCTAAATGAATTCAAATAGTATATTAAAATCTTGTTTAATCTTTGTAGAATGACTGGAGAAATAATTTTGAATTTCCCACCAGATTTAATGATTTAACTAATAAAACTACTACATTTTTTGCATGAGGTTTCATGCTTTGTTTTCATTTGTTATAGTCATTATTTTTTTCTTTTGCCCCCCAATTCACAATACAGACCAGGCAAAGGGGCTGTATTGAGGTGTATATGGGGTGCATTTACTATACCTCCTCTTTCTATACAGTCAGTGTAAAGAACACAGCCTGTGATAAGAATTGGGAGGCCTTGTCTTGTCTTTTCTTTTTTTTTAATTTTTTAATATATATATATAAAATCCTTCACCAGTGCAACATTCCCATGACCAATATAGTTATAGTCATTATTAATCAAAATTATGGAATCCTTTATATAGACTTGGTTTGGAGTTCACACCTAGAAGTTCTTACTTAATCAGGCTTACTCCTGATTCTATGTTCATAGATCTTTCTTAGCGGTGCTCAGGGAATCATTTGCAGTTCCAGAGATGGAATTAAGAATGGTCATGTGCATAGCCAGGAATAACCCCTGGGGAGTGGGAGAAGAAAACTATAGCACAGATGGATTTCTTTTTTCCCCTTTTCCTCACTTAGAATGATACTTACCTAGCAAAAAAAAATCTTGTATTTCTTTTTGTATAGAATCCACAAAGTGGTTGGGCTAAATGATTCAGTGAATGCTTTCCTTCCTTCCCTCATATTCATGGATTAATTGGTAAAGTTCAAGGATGCTGTTGGGTGCTTATGGCATCCACGGCTTTCTGCTGGCCTTTGGGAAATAGCTAGATTCCCACCACAATCTGCTGGTGGCCCACGAGGAGAGAGCTAGAAAATAAGATTGATTGATAAGGGACAGTGAAGGTGCCAAGATAGTCTCTGATAAAGATAAAATTGAAGCTTACTGCCAGACAGAACTGTCAATTCAAGAATTGGACATATACACAATGGAATATTATGCAGCTGTCAAGAGAGATGAAGTAATGAAATTTTCCTATACATGGATGTACACGGAATCTATTATGCTGAGTGAAATAAGTCAGAGAGAGAGAGAAAAATGCAGAATGGTCTCACTCATCTATGGATTTTAAGAAAAATGAAAGCCATTCTTGCAATAATAATTTTCAGACACAAAAGAGAAAAGAGCTGGAAGTTCCAGCTCACCTCAGCTCACCACAAGAGTGATGAGTTTAGTTAGAGAAATAACTACATATTGAACTGTTCTAATAATGAGAATGTATGAGGGAAATGGAGAGCCTGTTTAGAGTATAGGCGGGGGTTGGGTGGGGAGGAGGGAGACTTGGGACATTGGTGATGGGAATGTTGCACTGGTGATGGGTGGTGTTCTTTACATGACTGAAACCCAAACACAATCATGTATGTAATCAAGGTGTTTAAATTAAAAAAAAAAAAAGAATGGTCATGTGCAAGGCAAGAGCTGTCATCCCCATACTATCTTTCTACCACCAGACAGGATTCTTTTAAAACAATTCTCCCAATCCCTCAGAATCTCTGGGAAGTAGACAGGGCCAGGCTGATAATTGGCTATTCTTCTCTAGAAACCTGATGTGTAAATACTGAGACAGTTCCCAGGACATTTGTATGACTATTTCTAAAGGGACCAGTACCACCTTTTTCTGTGTTTCCTTTATATATATTTGGTGCATGTGGTTAGTTTCCACCATTCTCCTCTTCAGCTGCCAGTCTTCCAGAGTAATCAGACTTCTCTCCCTGAGAGAAGAGGCCCTTTCCATCAGTGTTCTTAAATGCCCATTCTAGCGGTTTGCATGTCTGTGTCTCTTGACTTTACCTTCCAAACTTCTCAGAAAGGAACTCAGTCAAAGATGTTTTTCTCATGCATGAATAGTACAGATTATGACTCCTACCTGAGCCCTGTAGATAGAAGCTGGCTTGGTTGACAAGGTAAATGTAGGTAGGGGTGGAGGAGACTCAAGGCTGAGGGACAATGCAGTGATAATAGGATGATAGTGATAGGTGAAACCTTTTGAAAGTCACTAGCTAGCTTAGTGCCTAACAGAGTTTGCTTCCCTATGTCTTGAAGTCCCTATTTCATGATATTGCTAAAGAAAAGAAGTTCATGCTGGGAAGGATGAGGCAAGTAAAGAATGAAAACATAACTCCTGGATATCAAAACATGGTATAAGTATTAGCTTCCTGCTCATCAACCCAAGTGACACATTCCAACCTTGGCTTTGTAAGCTATAGTCTCTCTAATCCTAGGTATGAAAGTATGATTTTATGTGTTCTTGTTTTTCATGAATCTTAGGGGACATTATAGAAGAATAAAGGGTGGGTTTGATTCTTTAAGAGACCATGGCACTCGAGGAAACATACTGGAATGTTCTGGACTCACCAGAGATATGAAATAATGAGGTTCATGTTATAGATTCATTACTGATTGAGTTATTTTTCAGTTATTATTTAAAATGATCTTCAGGATCACAAAAATGCAGGCACCTTCAAGACTCATATCTGGATAGTACAAACAACTGTCATGTTTTGTCTTGGTTAACAGATAAAAATGGAGATTGAAAGCTTGTGAAAATCATTCCCCAGGATCGGAGAGATAGCATGCAGGTAAGGCATTTGCCTTTCATGCAGAAGGTCATTGGTTCAAATCCCAGAATCCCAATGGTCCCCCGAGCCTTCCAGGAGTGATTTCTGAGCATAGAGCCAGGAGTAACCCCTGAGCACTGCCGGGTGTGACCCAAAAACCAAAACTTAAACCAAAAAAACAAAACAAAACAAAAAAATAAAATCATTCCTCTTTACACAATAAATAAAGCTAAATCTATAATGAATAAAAGTGGGGAGGACATTCTGTAAAAATCCTTTTATTTGGGGGCCGGAGAAATAGCATGGAGGTAGGGTGTTTGCTTTGCATGCAGAAGGACTGTGGTTCAAATCCTGGCATCCCATATGATCCCCGAGCCTGCCTGGAGTGATTTCTGAGCATAGAGCCAGGAGTTATCCCTGAGTGCTGCCAGGTGTGACCCCAAAACAAACAAAACAACATATATATATATATATGTCTCGTCCTGCAGGACTCCATTATTCGTGGATGTATAGAGGGGACCCAGCCTGAAAAGAGAATGGGGGGAAAAAAGAGATGGAGACCAAGTAAAGTGTCTTATCAAGGTCTCGCTTTATTGAAGGGTACAGGCTCTTTTAAGCACGATTTAACAGGGGATGGAGAGGAAGCAAAATGGAACAGCCAGCATTACAGTCTCCACAGGGAGCATCCAGTGAATAAACTTTGTATGCTATCTTCACACAGGAACCATTTTCACCTTAAGATAGTAAAGCTTCAAAGATGTCTCAAGCTTCCTGGAATGTGTGGCTGATAGGATGTTGCAGCATTTCTTTGAGCTCTTGGGCTAGTTAATAGCTAATGCCTTAGGTTACTCATCAGGCCACAAAGAGTAGCTTGTCCTGCAGAATTCCATAACAGGGTTTGGTCTCTGGCAGTCTCTGACATATATATATATATATATATATATATATATATATGTGTGTGTGTGTGTGTGTGTGTGTGTGTGTGTGTGTGTGTGTGTGTGTGTGTGTGTGTATCCTTTTATTTTTTCAGTATCCTCATGAAACACAAATGTCAACATATTGGAATGATATCAATTGCATCTGGCCAGGCTGAGGATCATTTCTCAAGAATTTGGGAACCCCTGGAAGCAGTTCCATTTAGTTGGGCAAGATAAAAATCACAGGGTCCCTGGCAAAAAGCCTAGGAAAAAGTCCCCTTTTTTTGATGACAACTTTGATTATGATGATAAAAAGTATCCTCTATTTCAATTTTTGTCCACTGAATTTTAAAGAATTCTGCAACCAACCACGGCAGACTCCTAGACAGCTTGAGGCCCTGTCTCAAGGAGAAGACTAGACAATTTAATCAATGCCACAAGTTTTAAGGAAATGTGGCTACCTTATAAGAAAAATCAGGATGCTCTTAGAGAATGACTAGAGAAAGAAGCTATGTAGACATGAACACAAGAGCCACTCACCAGGATATGCCTTTCTTGCCATCATCTTCAGTACCCCCACAAGACCTGGCTTTGCTCAATAATATTAGGGTTCTTTCAATACTGTACTAGGGATTTAGGCATGCGTGGTTGGGCTAGTGATTGGAAACTGGGAGAAAATTAGTTCAGACCTTCAGAGGGTTTATGTTAAGTTCATCACTCTTGGTGATGAGCATTTTGTGTTTAGAGGCTTAAGGACCAAGGGTAAGTATGATCTCAACATCAATATACTTGCTTTCCATCTATAGGTTGCATGTTTTCCTAAGTTTTTACATTTGCACCCTTCTCCTTAAAGTTCATCTAAACAAGAAACTTCAGGAACTATATGCCAGTAGCCTAGATAATGTTAAAGAGCAATAAAATATAAAGTTTAAGACACAATAAAAATAAATAAAATTTAAAGCCCCAAGAACTATTATGGACTTCGATAGATATAATATATAAGTACAAAAAACTACCAAAGCTGCTTTCCCCTAGCCCCTTTCCACCTCTTCTGGACTGTCTTCATCTCCTGCTGACTGAGCTAGTTGTTGGGAGAGATGATAATGTGGTAGGGAACAATGACTGAGACAAGTTGATTAGGAAATCCCAGGTATTTATTGCCTTGCAAGATTGGCAATGACCAAAACAAGCCTTCAACCTCCATACCTAAATATAAAGTATAAAGTCCACATGTTGGGGGGCCGGAGATATAGCATGGAGGTAAGGTGTTTGCCTTGCATGGAGAAGGATGGTGGTTTGAATCCCAGCATCCCTGAGCCTGCTTGGAGCAGATTTTTTTTGTTTTGTTTTGTTTTGTTTTTGTTTTTTGGCCACACCCATTTGATGCTCAGGGGTTACTAGGGGTTACTCCTGGCTAAGCGCTCAGAAATTGCCCCTGGCTTGGGGGGACCATATGGGTCGCTCAGGGGATCGAACCGTGGTCCTTCCTTGGCTAGCACTTGCAAGGCATACACCTTACCTCTAGCGCCACCTCGCCAGCCCCAACCAGGAGCGATTTTTGAGCATAGAGCCAGGAGTAATCCCTGGGCACTTCCAGGTGTGACCCAAACAAACAAACAAACAAACAAACAAACAAAAGAAAAGTCCACGTGTTGGGAGAGGCCTCCCTAGGCACCATGTTTCTAACCCATTATGCCGATGGGTCTGATGAACGGCAGTAGCAAAGAAATAATTCACAAGCAGTCAATTTAAGTTTCATCAGAGTCAACTCACTTTTATTCCATGGATTTTCTTTGCCATGAGTCTCTGCCTAACTCAAGTCTTTCTCTCTAGAGCTCTCTGTTGCTTCACTAGCCGGCACTTTTTCTTTATTATTTAAAACAGCCCACCCATCCCAGATGTGGACTGGTCTGATCATTAAAATGGGATTAACATCTCAAAAGAGGTTAAGGGAAACAGGAATTTGGGGTAGGATTACACTCACCCTCCCTTCCAATGGAATGGTAAAGGCTTCCCCAGAAGGCCAGAGGCACAGGGAGGAAAGAGCAAAGGGAAACTTCCTCAGAGGATGTAATCAGGTCACACCTGTCAAACCAACATGCCCTCCTTAGCTGTAGACTGTACAAAGAGTAGACTCTACTCCACAGAACCTCATGGAAAAGACTTTACAGGTGTAGACAGCTTAGGGTTGGGCACAGCAATATAACATACTTTAAAAAGATTTTGGGGAACTAGAGTCTCAGGGAGTCTTTCTGAAATCAAAGGCATACCAAGAGAAATGTAGACATTCCTGCCATTTAGGTTTCAGGCATTCTTGGTAGCCATTCGGAGGAGCAACATCTCCGCAGTGAGCAGTTTAACCACCATCTAAACCCTTGTCTTTCTGGCGAATTTCTCAATGCTGGGCAGGTCTTTATCATATTAATAGTGACCCAACCCAAACTTCAGATTTTTTTGTTTGTTTGTTAGTTTGTTTGTTTTTTGGTTTTGGGGCCACACCCGTTTGACACTCAGGGGTTACTCCTGGCTATGTGCTCAGAAATTGCCCCTGGCTTGGGGGGACCATATGGGACTCCAGGGACCAAACCACAGTCCTATGCTAGTGCTTGCAAGGCAGACACCTTACCTCTAGTGCCACCTTCCCGGCCCAACTTCAGATTTTTTACTGCTTTTACATTACTGAAGGAACACTCAGAACATTTTCAGCCTTCAATGAACTGCTTAGGAAGAGCATTTTCTATGATGCCACAGAGGATATTTTATAGCAGGTTCTTAATGTCACATATAAGCTAAACTGCACTGTGTCACCTTGTCCTGAAAAGAACAATGGTACCAGGAAAGGACTTTGATATAAACCCAGTTGCCACACCCCACTCAGGAAGGACACACACCAATAGTGTAGTGTTCTCCTGAAAAGGAATTATTTGCCAAAAAGGCCCGCTTAGAGCAGTCAAAATCACTTGACCCTTTGCGTGGATGGTTTGGCAATAATTCTAAATAGTGGCTATAACTATCTCTCTCTTTATTTTAAACCTATATTAGAAATCAGGCCTTAGTAAATTTCTTTCTACTACAAAGAACAGCAATCAATCCAGCCAAAAGTCTCCCACTTAACTGCTCCCTGTAATTTTTGCTACCTTGGCACCTAAATCAGGTTTTTTCCATATACTTAGCTCAAAACAAAGTAATTTTCACTTTTCCCCCCGAAACTCTGAAACATTCCTCACATTCCACCTGATAATTACCTTTTCCTTCTGTTTTACCCAAAGCAAAGCGAACCCTAAACAAGCTGCCTTTTCACCTTCAGTATCAGCTCTTTAAAATGCTAATTTAAGCCAAAGTCTTTCCTTTCTTTCCCCAGTCTCTTTGACGTCTAGAATTTGCACCTTTTTTTCCCTGCCTCTAACCTTTAAAAGTCAGCCAGCTCAAAAAATAAATTTGTCTCCGTTTCGTTCCTTGTAAACGCGAGTCCCCATGCAATCTGCGTGGTTTCATTCATTTTTACAATATATTTTCCGTCATTCGCCATTCCGCGTGCCCACCTTTTCCCCCATGGAATTTTTCCCGAACTCCACGAAGAACCTGTTTGCAGGTGCTGAAGACTGCAAACAAAATTTGGCTCACAGCACCCAGTGATGAAATCCTGGGGTTTTCATATACCTAATAAGACAGTTTCACTTTAGTGTACCTCATATATTTGGGGTTTTAATTCTACCTCAAGTCTTATTGCTCTTCATGTTGAAAATGCATTTATTAAACAACTATATTTATTGAGAAGCTTTTATGTGCCAGGCCATATAGTGGATGTTTAGGATATGGAGCTAAAAAAATATAGTCCTTGCCTTCAAGGAGACAGACATATAAATAAGCCATTGAAAAAATGGTAGACTTAGAATTAGGTGTAGAATTTCTAGGAAAACATTACAAAAGATAAAATATTCTATTCTAATTTTAAGAAGTCAGGCAGGGATTAGGATAATTCATAAAGTAGTTATTTTTTTATGAGATACTCGCAGTCACCTATGCTTGCAAACAAAATTCTCCACATCTTTAAAACAACAGGTAGTTGTACAACTTGGACCAGACATCCACCTTAGTTCTGGCTCTGATGTCATGAAGACACTGGGAGCTATGGCATCTTTCAAAGGTCTTTTTTTCCTGGTCCCTGAGAAAAAGATTCTTGGTATTTAAAACTAGCAAGAGGAATGAGAAAGTAAGTTATAGCTGAAAATTGTACAACTGCTGATCTTCCAAGTTAAATTCCCTAGGTTGAGAGTCAGGAAACATCTATGCAAAGATCAGCTGAGGGAAGCATAAAAAGAACCTTCATAGTCCTGTCTTTGCCAGGTACAACTGAGCAACTACAACTTTTCCCTATGTAGTTAGCTGGACTGCTAACCTTGTGCTCCTAAAAAACTCTGAGGTCATCAAGAGATCTTTTATGATTCTCATTGTTTCCACTCACAAATTATCATTCAGCAGAGCCCTTTCAGTTTATACAGAATTATGGCCTCCACCCGCCATATAAGACACCATGCAACTATGCTGCATTTGAATAGAAGGAATCTGTTCTAGACACCCCAAGCAGACCCTACTGGAAAGGATTCCGATTTTCCATTTAGAATCTAAGCTATATGTGTGTGTGTGTGTGTGTGTGTGTGTGTGTGTGTGTGTTGCTATACATAACTGAAGAAAGAAATTTATGAGCCTAGAATAGTCTAGAATAGATACAAAAAACAACAAGGATGACTCAACATTTAATTATCTTACTTTTATGTTTTGTTTTGGTTTTGGGTCACACCCATTGGCACTCAGGGTCACTCCTGGCTCTGTGCTAAGAAATTGTTCCTGGCAGACTTGGGGGACCATATGGGATGCGGGAAATTGAACCACCTTCCGTCCTGGGTTGACCAAGTGCTTTCTCTCTGGCCCCTATTATCTTTTTTTTTTCCTTTTAGGTTTTTTTTTGGGGGGGTCACACCCGTTTGATTCTCAGGGGTTACTCCTTGCTAAGCACTCAGAAGTTGCCCCTGGCTTGGGAGGACCATATGGAACGCCAGGGGGATGAACCTTGGTCCTACGTTGGCTAGTGCTTGCAAGGCAGACACCTTATCTCTAGCGCCACCTCTCCTGCCCAGTCCCCTATTATCTTACTTTTAAAATAATCTGAGAAAACTGGGATATTATCAGAAAATCTCTAAGAGCTTATTAAATGTTAAACATAGAAACCTAGACTACATTGTGGTTAAAGAGGTAACATTAGATGTATTTCTATAAAGGCAAGAAATAAGACAAGATTAACTTACCCAGCATTAGATACACTGGTAAATTTTATGGAAAATCAGAAATAAATCTAAGGATTGGAAGACGTGAGAGGGAATTCAAGTGCAAGTGATAATGATTCCTTAAGAAAATTAACTGAAATGCAGACTGTTAGAACTATGAAGAATTCAATGTATTTTCTTAATTCAAGGTTACTTTGCAGTACTAAATGCCCATTTCATCATTCATAAAATAGAAGATGTGACCTTGAAAATGATGTTGTCCTAAATAAGCAAAAAAGTATATAACTCAACCAAGAATGTGCAAGATTTATAGAAGAGGACTAAAAATGAGTAATTTTATGGTCATGAATGTGAGAACTTAATATAAATAATCCAGTTCATTTCTCATTTCCCTATATAGAGCAAACCAAATAAAAATTTAATTTGAATCTCTGAAGAAAAAAAAATTTGGAGCCGGAGTGATAGCACAACAGGTAGGGCATTTGCCTTGCACACAACTGACCTGGGTTCAATTCCCAGCATCCTATATGGTTCTCCAATCTTTCCAGAAGTGATTTTTTTGAGTGCAGAGCCACAAGTAACCCCTGAGCGCCACTGGGTGTGGTCCCAAAATAAAAACAAAAATCCTCTTATCTTAGCAAAATAATTCTATAAAGTATAGGCTTTATCATATTAGAAATACCAAAAATTATTATAAAATCATTTAAAAACAGGGAGCTCAGAGAGATAACTATGTAAAATAGCAAAGGCACTTCTTCAAACTAGAGTAGAAAGAGGGATAACTTAGTGAATGGTGTTCAGAAAACAGGTTTGCAATATATCCAAAAATACAACTGGATCCCCTTTTCTATAGTAAAACAAATAATATAGATTCAAAACCCAATTTAAAAAAAGTAAATCTATAATGATATACCAATAATATGTAACAGAAAATATTTGACATTTGAGAATATTTTTAATGTTCCTCCCTAAAATATTTTAGACATCATTAGAAAATACATGATTAATTAGATTACTTCATAACTTGCCTTTTGCTCAATAAATGGCATCATAGATAAAATCTACAAATAGGTCAAATTGGAAGAAAGATATTTAAATGTCTAAAGCCATCAAAAGGCTAACAAGTATGTATGAAATGCTGCTTATAGTCGGGAAAGGTAAATTAGTCAACAATAAAATATAGTTTTGTGTTAGTCAAACTGGCCTAAAAAGGAATATGGGCGGGGGGGGGGGGGGGGGGGGAGGGAGCCAAGAGTTGGTGGAGTCAGTAGAACAGCTTCCCCTGAGAGCTGTAGCAGTGCTCATAATATTTAATCCAAATAATGTTTAAATATGCACAACAACCCAGCAATTGTGCATTTGAAGAATCAACCCAAAGACCTTCTCATTAGTTCCAGAAGGAATCTTGTCAAGAAAGCTCATGATAGTATTGGTTTGGTAGCGGAAACTAGAGGAAATACCATGTTGCTGCAGAGTTCTAGAGACTAAAAAGTAAAAAGTAAAAATGCTGGCAGATCATACGTAATAATGAGTAACAACATAATTGGTGATGGGCTTGTGGCAAATACAGATCTACATGTAAGATCTAAGAACTTTTTTTTTTTTTTTTTTTTTTGTGGTTTTTGGGTCACACCCGGCAGTGCTCAGAGGTTATTCCTGGCTCCAGGCTCAGAAATTGCTCCTGGCAGGCACGGGGGACCATATGGGGCGCCGGGATTCAAACCGATGACCTCCTGCATGAAAGGCAAACGCCTTACCTCCATGCTATCTCTCCGGCCCCCTAAGAACTTTTTTTTTAAATGAAACTAATCTCCAAATGCTACTTCCTCCAAGTTTCCTATTGGCACATATACTCACTAGATTATTTTTTTCTTTCAGAATTAAGGGCACTGACTTATGAATAATCAGAAGTAATTCAGTCTTTGATCTGTAGTGTGTATCTGTATTGCTCTCCAAGAAGCACATTGCTAATCATTTTTGAATTAAATAATTTTTATTTTGACCAAAGTGGATTACAAATCTTTCTTTTTTTTTTTTTTTTTTTTTTTTTTTTTTGTTTTTTTTTTTTTGTTTTTGGGTCACACCCGGCAGTGCTCAGGGGTTACTCCTGGCTGTCTGCTCAGAAATAGCTCCTGGCAGGCACGGGGGACCATATGGGACACCGGGATTCGAACCAACCACCTTTGGTCCTGGATCGGCTGCTTGCAAGGCAAACACCGCTGTGCTATCTCTCCGGGCCCGGATTACAAATCTTTCATAGTAATATTTTAGGTACATAGTGACATTGAATCCAGGACATTCCTACACCCAGTGTTGTCCTCTCTCCACCCCTGTTCCCAGCATGCATTCCATATCCCCTTCATTTGATCCCTGGGCTGCTAGTATAAGTGGTACCCTCTATGACTAGCTTGTTGTAGATTGGGTTTCGATTCTGTTGTCATTGGCTTTGAATTTGGTGTTTAAGTCTGATCATTTTTTATTTCTACTCAATATTCATACAACTGTTTGGTCTTGTGCTAATCATTTTTATGTTTCTAATACCCAGGGTGATCCAAAGAAACAGAATCACCAATGTTTCTGAGTGTGTGTGTGGGGGGGGGGGGGGTAGGATCTGGAGGAGGATGAGGAGAGAAAGGGAAAAAGGAGAGAAATGTAATCTCTATGATTAGGTCATGTGATGACAGGGACTGATAATGGTCTGAATTAGGGGTCCTCAAACTACAGCCTGCAGGTCACATGTGGTCCGCTGATGACATTTATCTGGCCTGCTGAATGTTTTAGTCACTATTGCTTGTCCTATTTCACCTCTGTCTCTTGACTCATCCTCTCAGTCTCAAGCAGGGGTCGTCAAACTACAGCCCACAGGCTAATATTATTCATGTATATTTTTTATTTATAGCTCAGCCCTCCAACAGTCTAAGAGACAGTAAATTGGCCTCCTGTTTAAAAAGTCTGAGGACTTCTGGTCTGAATTCTGCAGTGCAGACCAGCAGGCTGTAGCACAGAAAAGTGTCGGAGCAGTGTTCCCTGAAGACTTTCAGCTGATTAGATGAGACTCATTCACAAGATAACACATATAATTTAACTATTTAAAACTTATTGATTTAAACATTCATCTCACCTAATGCATAGCCTCACAGTGACATCAGTCTTTTACTTAATATCTAGGTACTGTGGTCCAATCCAGTTGGCATATAAACTACTACAGTGTGAGAAAATGTCAGTTATTAATATTTCAAATGAGGAAAAACTCTTTCCATAACTAGTTCTCCAATGATTTCCCAACACAGTGAAGTTCTGCTATCTTCCTAACTTTTAAAATCTCCACATGTTCTTTTCTTTACCATTTACACCTTAACTAATTTCCCCAATGTGTAATTACTTTGGAGAGAAGCACCAAATGTCTCCAAGTATGTGCAGATGTTTTTTTCATTTCTAACTTCTGATTTTTTATTTTTTTTTATTTTTTTGCTTTTTGGGCCACACCCTGTGATGCTCAGGGTTTACTTCTGGCTATGCACTCAGAAATTGCTCCTGGTTTGGGAGACCATATGGGATGCCGGGGGATAGAATCAAGGTCTGTCCTAGATCGGCCACATGCAAGGCATAAGCCCTACTACTGTACTATTGCTCCGGCTCCATAACTTCTGATTTATTTTTACTAATCATTCTATTTTTAATAAAATGTTTAATTGAATGACCATGAGATGCAAAGTTATTCATGTTTGAGTTTCAGTCAGACAATGTCCAACATTCATCCCTTCAACAGTGCACATTTCCTGCCACCAATGTCCCTGGTTTTCCTCCTGACCTCTATGGCAGACATTTTTCTTCTCTCTCTCTCTCATAAGTGCAGATACAAAGCAGAAGACCAGATGCCACAGAAGGCACCAGCTACCACATACAGTTGGGAAGTATTACTGGGGGCAGAAAAAGGTACTACTGGAGCTTCTTCCCAAAGCTTTCTCCTTAACCGGACATTAAACTCCTCACCATGACTCACAGCCTAGAAATCCTGGGGGAAGCCAGACTTCCAGTCTAGCTCCATTACATGGCCATTTATAGTCTTGTCCTCAATGATTTTCAAAAGAATTGGGTAACTTGAATAAAATATAGTAAATGATGACCCAATCCCAGAATGTATTCTTGCATTTATTTATTTTCAACGAAGACTATTTTAGATAGAGATATAATTAGAGGTTTAAAGGACCTGCTCTAGACAGGTCCTTTAAACCTCTAATTATACTACACATATATTTTGAAGGTCAATTCTCAAGTGTCAGAATCCAAGTTTATTTCTTTTTATCTGTGGGAATTTTTAAAAGATTGTGACAAATATTTAAGGTTGGCCACAAGTAATACACGCATCTCCATCATACAAGAAACAAATGTTACCAGTAATTAAAGACATTCATGTTGTGGTTTACTGAAATGTTGTGCTGTAATTTTAGAGGAAAATGGTTGGGCAATTAGCCAACATACCTTTGAAATTTTGTTCAGGGGCCAAGAATCTGAGGAGACACTCAGCCTCTTTGGTCCTTAGCGCTACCAACAAACTTTTCCTCATTCTATTCTATTCCTGGTCTGCCCACTGGGTCTCCAATGAGAGTTTAGAAATGTGTTTCTGGGCTTTCAGTCAATATGGTACTCAAAACCACAACTGCCTTTAGGAGATCCAAGCTGCAGCCCAGACTCTAAGATGAATCAAATATTATCAATATTCTCTATCCATTTTACTGTCTTTTCATCTTTACCTGAACTTATAATTCATCTCTTTTGCTCTCTCTTTTTCTCTCCACTTTCATTCTCTTTCTCTCAATCTTTCTCTCTCTCCCTTAGAAGCCCTGTGAAATTTGCTTTCTTGGAAAGAAAAACCCAGTTTTCTCCCTGTCTCCAATCTTCAGTTGGAATCTTCCAGCCAGAGATTTGATTGTCTGCCCTACAAACCACGTTTATTTCATAGTGTGGATTTTAGTTCTGTCCTATCACTGAAGCCTAAGTCAATAGTCTTGGCATTCCTAAGAAGCTTCCCACAGAGGGGATAAATTAATGTTGTCACCCCACCCCCATCTTCTACATAACTTTACCTTAGGGTAAGACCTGTTCATTTCTGGAAGGGGTCTTGGAGAGGTCAAAAGGTTTGCCTGAGGGGGCAGGAGAGGATGGACTAGAGAATTGATGGAGGATAGAAGCACAGGAGGAGAGATGGCTGAAAGAAGCTAAGCTGAGGAGAGCATGCTTAAATAGGTTTAAGTTGATAGGCCACACATGTTGGCCAGGGTTGAATAAAGATGATATCTCCAGAAGCCTGACTGCCTGTGAGTTTTCTCTCCACCACTATACAAAAGTTGGGGACACACTGGCTAAAGGGATTTGGAGACATGTGGTCCTGGGCTGGAGGAGAAAGGCCTCTCATCCCTCCATCACCATTCACCACCATCCAGCCCCATTCTAAGGGCTTTTATTCTACAAATATCAGTAATGTCAACTATACATTTCCTTGGTTTGTGTTCTGGTGTAAACGGCTTACTGAGTTATTTCAGGTGCCTTTCCTAGAAGGATCTTGACACTCCCCTAAAAAAAATCACCAAAAAACTCAAAGCTTCTTTAAGGATGTGACTCTTTACAACCATGTCTATGCCATTTAGAAAGTCAAGAGCACCTTTGAAACTATCAAACTCTGATAAATCAAGCCTCTTAACTCCAGGGTGTCTAGGTGCAGAATGCTATGATTCTCATTCATAATTTCTTGGTAGAATCAGTTTTTTCCTACTGCTTACCATTCACCTTACTATTTATTCATTCACCCATTATTCATCAAATAGTCTCTTAATTCTTGCTATGTGAACATTCTAGTTATAGAAATATAAGGTGACAAAACAAAAATTCCTGCCCTCAAGGTGAGATAGTATATCAGGGAGGGTGATTGCTTTGCACACAGTTAACCTCTGTTTAATTTCCTGAACCCACCAGAAGTGATCTTTGATCGCTGCTGAATATAGACCCCCACCAAAAATAATCTCTGCCCTTAATGAATTATCACCTGCTATGAATCACTTATTCATAGTAGGGATGAAAGACAAAAGATTGGCATATTACATAGCACTATAAGTAGTCCTAATTGAAAAAGAGAAATAAATTAAAGGAAGTGTCTACAGAGGCCAGGGAGAGGTAAAGTTGAACTTCTGTGCTAAGATACTTAGATAATGGAAAATGTACCCTCAATCTCCCCCTCCCAAATACTGGAGAAAATCTTCTAGTGATTTAGAAGAGGCTCCAACAGGCAGAGGACAGCTACAGTTAGCCACAGTGGCAGTCTTCATGGTGGCCTTGGAAGGAATTTGGAAGAAAGATTGCACAGTTCTTCCTAGTCTAAGAATCTCTTAGAAATCCATATTAGATTTGGGGCACAGATGGTGAAGAGGAAAATACTGTGCTTGGTTTTGGAGTTTAAGGGGCCAAGGTGAGGATGGAATATTACTTTTTCAACATGAGATTCCTTTGTTACCTGACAAACTTATTTTTGATGCAGTTATGAAAATAAGAGTCTGAATGAAGTTATTTCAGGGAAAATTTGAGTTTATGAAAGGCTCCATATCAGTGATACAGGAAATGTAAGTAAGAAGCATAATGAAATTCCATCACAAGGATTCAATGAAAAGATAACATCATCAAGTACTGGGGAGATTATAGAGGAGCACAGTAATTGGTGAACAAGCCAACTGATAAAAAACATTTTGGAAAACTGACTGGTATCCTCTGAGCTAAATGTGATCTAAGGACACAATTCAACTACTAGGATGAGTGCTTATGTACAACTAAACTTGTAAGATAATTTTTCTTTTTGCTTTTAGTCATGAGAGAAGCCTAAGTTTCTATGCCTGGGACATGAAAAATAATCTGTAATGTGTTCATATAATGAAATATAACACAGATAACAAATTACTGCTATACTCAATTATACACACATATCTCAGAAAGAGTACTTTATAATAAGAGCTAGACTCAGGAGAATATAAACTATAATCCTGATAGAATAACATTCAGACATAGAGTGAATCTGTGGTAAAAGCAAAAAACAGATATTCTCTCTGAGGAAATTATTGTCATGGAGCAAGGGAAAACCTCTCTTGAAGCTGATAGACAGCTTTTCTTAGTCATTCTAAAGTGCTAGACACTCCTGATGTGTGCTCTGAATGAATAGACAACGATATCAGACTTGGGGAAAGGAGGAGAGACAAGTTCACCATGTGTCCCCAAAATCTAACATGGTGTTCTAAGTCCCAGATATTTAGAGTAGGGGGACAGTGCAATTGTCCTCTTCAAATTTCTTCCACACCCACCAGAAAGTCCCAGCTGTATTTGGAGGCTCTTCTAAATGTCTGTATAAAATTTTGCCTGACGCAAGTGTGGTTGCAAGGTTTCCAAGAAACATCAAACTTAAGGACTTACTTAGATCAACTTAAGGACTGTCTTCCATTAAAGACCAAAGACTAAAGTATGTGTTCCACATGAGGAAAGAACCTCCCTACTGAAAATTAGCCTCTGAGGTAAGAAGGCAAGGAATGTGTGAGAATTCCAAATTATTCCAACTGGGTAGATTCTCCATATAAAAAAATAGAAAAATAAAGTGGCAGGCTACAAAATTACCATGCATAAATCAATGGCCTTCTTATACACAAATAATGATAGGGAAGAAATGGAATTAAAAAAAAAAAACCAATCTCATTCACAATAGTGCCACACCAACCTAAATACCTTGGCGTTAACTAAAGAGATGAAGGTCTTGTACGAAGAAAACTACAAAACCCTGCTTCAAGAAATAAAAGAGGACACAAGAAAATGGAGACCCAATACCCGCTGTTCATGGGTTGAGAGGATTAACAGTATTAAAACAACAATACTTCCCAAAGAATTGTACAAATTTAATTTAATTTCTCTAAAGATACCCATCCATGGCATTCTTCAAAGAAGTACATCAAACACTCCTGAAATTCATTCAGAACAACAAACACCCACGAATAGCTAAAGCAACCCGTAGGAAAAAGAAGGTGGGAGGCATCACTTCCCCCAACTTTAAATTGTACTACAAAGTAATAGTCATTAAAATAGCATGGTATTGGAATAAAAACAGACCCTCATATCAGTGGGATAGACTTGAGTATTCAGAGAATGGCCCGCAGACATACAATCAATTAATCTTTGATAAAGGGGCAAGAAACACAAAATGGAGCAAGAAAAGCCTCTTCAATAAGTGATGCAACTTACTGAAGTGACCAGTGGGACAACTGGTCAGCCACATGCAAAAAAAAAAAAAAATGAACTCAGACCTCTATCTAATGCCATGCACAAAGATCATATCCAAATGGATTAAAGACCTTGATATCAAACTGAAAACCATAAGGTATATAGAAGCACATATAGATAAAATACTCCATGATGTTGAGACCAATGGCATCTTCAAGGAGGAAACATCACTGTCCAAACAAATAGAAGTGGTGATGAACAAATGGAACTACATTAAACTGAGAAACCTCTACACCTCAAAGAAAATAGTGACTAGGATACAAAGGCCACCCACAGAATGGGAGAAACTATTCACTCAATACCCATCAGATAAAGGGCTAATCTTTAAAATATAGAAGGAACTGACAGAAGTTAACAAGAAAATATTCTAACATCATCAGAAAATGGGGAGAACAAATGAACAGACAATTCCTCAAAGAAGAACTACAAATAGCCAAAAAGCACATGAAAAAATGCTCCACATCACTAATCATCAGGGAAATGCAAATCAAAACAATGAAGTGCTGAAGGTGTCTTGCATCCCAGCAACTTTAGTGGGGGAAATATCTCACAAGAGAAAAGTGGTAAAATACGAAGCAGCTGGGCAGAATAGTATTATTGAAGAAAATCAGACCACATACAAGTATTGTATATATGGGGACCTGTGTCTTGTGGCAGATGTGAGACAAAATTTAATCTCCAGGCTGGGAGTATATAAAAGGTAAGAGGACAATCATATCATGAGAGAAATGCTCACATTTGTTTGCAAAGTACAGAAACTATCAATGTACATTGTTTGATCTTAAAACAAATACACATGGATTTAGGTTGTTTGTAATCTTAGAATAGAATAGAGTTCAGTTAGGAGCCAGAGGATAAAAGGAAGGCTAATTTCTTACATATCAAAGTAGTTCCTGGCCCTAGGTGTCATTACTGATGTAAATTAAGGGATTAGCAAGAAGCCTGGTTTTCTAATAACAAATATCCTTAACCTAAGGGAGTAGTATTCTAGCTAGAGGCTAAGACCAACTTACTATAATTTGTTTATAGAAAGAGATAAAACTTATATGAAAGGGGTACAGAATTATACCTAGTAAATTCAATAGCCTAATTCTACACTGGCCAAATCTATTTGTTAGCAGGTATTCAAAGTAACAGGGAAAGTTTCTGAGGCAAAGCCATCCTGCTATGGTATTCAAAGACAAGGAGAGAAGACATTGTCTTTAAGATGCTATGTTTTGACTTGGCTTGTAGATGTAAATAGGCTGACAGAAAGAGACCAAACTTGTCTTATTATTTGGTGCGGAATTTTTCCTGGGGAAAGGAATTTGATAGAGGCTCTATTTTGGCCTGTAAATTTACACGGGAGAAATAATAGTAAAACCAAGTAAATGAAGGAAAATGTAATGTCAGTACCAAGACATGAAATTTAGAAATATCTCTTTGGAATTTCCTCAACTCTTCGTGCAGGGCAAGAGCTCTCTCAGTGGACCTTTTGAGGAAACCCGTGGGGTGATTCTAGCCATCTGCTCTAGAAAAATCCAAGGATCGCATCTAGTGGGCCCGCTGAATTCCTTTTAAATGAAGATGCCTTATGTCATGGCATGGCAATGAGGTACCATCTCATGCCACAGAGACAGGCACACATCACAAAGAACAAGAACAATCAGTGCTGGTGGGGATGTGAGTAGAAAGGAACTCACATTCACTGCTAGTAAGAATGCTGTCTAGGCCAGCCTTTCTGGACAACAATATGGAAATTCCTCAAAAAACTGGAAATTGAGCTCCCATATGATACAACTATACCAATCCTTATACCCTAGGAACACAAAAACTCAATACAAAATTACATTCTGTACACCTATATTCATTGCACCACTATTTACAATAGCCATAATCTACAAACAGCCCAGATTCCCAACAACAGATGAGTGGCTAAAGAAACTGTGGTATACATATACACAATGGAATACTTTGCAGTCACCAGAAAAAATGAAGTCATGAAATTTTTCTATAATGGATGGATATGTAAATTATTATGCTGAGTGAAATAAGTCAGAGGGAGAGAGATAGACACTTATCAATGAGATTTAAGAAAAATAAAAGACAGGGCCAGCGTGATAGAGCAGTGGTAGTGTGTTTGTCTTGCACACAGCTAACCCAGCACAGACCTGGGTTCGATCCCCTACATCCCATATGGTCCCCCAAGTAGTGATTTCTGAGTGCATAGCCAGGAGTAACACCTGAGCTTCATGGGGTGTGGCCCAAAAACGGAAGGAAGGAAGGAAGGAAGGAAGGAAGGAAGGAAGGAGGAAGGAAGGAAGGAAGGAAGGGAGGGAGGGAGGAAGGAAGGAAGGAAGGAAGGAAGGGAGGGAGGAAGGAAGGAAGGAAGGAAGGAAGGAAGGAAGGAAGGAAGGAAGGAAGGAAGGGAGGGAGGGAGGAAGGAAGGAAGGAAGGAAGGAAGGGAGGGAGGAAGGAAGGGAGGGAGGGAGGGAGGGAGGAAGGGAGGAAGGAAGAAAGGGAGGAGGGAGGAAGGGAGGAAGGAAGGAAGGAAGGAAGGAGGAAGGAAGGAAGAAAGAGAGAGAGAGAGAAAGAAAGAAAGAAAGAAAGAAAGAAAGAAAGAAAGAAAGAAAGAAAGAAAGAAAGAAAGAAAGAAAGAAAGAAAGAAAGAAAGAAAGAAAGAAAGAAAGAAAGAAAGAAAGAAAGAAAGAAAGAAAGAAGAGAAAAGACATTATTGTAATAACGCCCAGAGACAATAGAGATGAGGGCTTGAAGGACTGGCCCTGAAAGGTCCGAACATCCTAATCTAGCTGCTCAACGCAGAGAAATGAAGAGGCTGAGGCCCCAGCAAATGCTTCAGTAAGTCCTTTATTAATTCTGACCGGTCAGGGTCAATGCGTGCCCAGAATAAAACTGAGGCAAAGACCTCATGGCTTTGTACATCCCTCCTCATATACTATAGGGAGGAAGGGGTAGTGACGACTTCCTTAGAGGTGGGACATTCGCCAAGGTAATACTAGGTATTGGTGGGGCTGAGGTAGTGATGACTTCCTTAGGGACGGGACATCCACCAAGATATATGAGGTATTGGTGGGGCCGAGGTAGTGACTACTTCATTAAGGGTGGGACATCCACCAAGGTAATATGAGGTATTGGTGGGGCCGAGGTAGTGACAACTTCCTTAAGGGCGGGACATCCGCCAAGGTTGACTTCCCTTTTCTTTCTTTTCTTTTTTTGGTTTTTGGGCCACACCCGGCGGTGCTCAGGGGTTACTCCTGGCTGTCTGCTCAGAAATAGTTCCTGGCAGGCATGGGGGACCATATGGGACACCGGGATTCGAACCAACCACCTTTGGTCCTGGATCGGCTGCTTGCAAGGCAAATGCCACTGTGCTATCTCTCCGGGCCCGACTTCCCTTTTCAACCCCCACTTCTTGTAGAAAGGCTTCTAATCCTAGAAGCCAGTGGAAAAGGGGGCACCAGTAGGGGTATTAGATAGGGAAGAATCCCACCCCATAAAGACCATAAGGGACCGTCTAATAGCTCCTTTGTTATTTTGGCCAGCTTCTCTGTCCCACACATCTGAAATTAACTTTTGCGAGAGTTTGTCATACCTGTCTATTGATATTGCTAGCCCTGCTCCCCCAGTTGCCAATCTACCTGCTACTCCCAAGCCCTACCACTAGGGGCAGGAACACCATGGCTTACTGAGACCTACAAGTGCCACCTAAGAGATTTATGCTAGGCAGAGGGATGGGCTCTGTCCCCGGAATGATGTCAATGTTGGGAAGTACTAATGCTGGGGCACAAACTCCAGTCCAGTTTTGAGGTGAAAGAAAGTAAGCCAAATTTTCCCCCACATATCCATACCCGTCCCGGAGGTAAGCACCCTGGGCTAAGGGGCGGACAGGTAGGACTTCTGAGCACTGAGCGGTTCCTACCTGACCCATGTCTACAGATTTAGTGCCATTATGCGAATAGCAAACAGAAGATTCAAAGCTAAAAGGGACTACCTTACAACTAAAAGAAGCAAAGGTTAGATTACCTCGTTGGACAGGGACAGCCAGAGGCCAATTCCCCCCCACCCCCACCCCCATCTTCATACAAAGCCAACAATCAGCAGCTAAGAAGTTTGTGAGTTTTTTTCTAGGATGTTCTGAGTATTCGGATCTAACTAGTCTATGGCCTTTTTCTTTCTTTCCTGGTCTGTTGCCTCCCCCCATCCGAGATGTGAACGGGAATATTTAGGGGCATGCTCCCCCTGTAAGTCTCGGTGAGCTTGGCCACCAAATATGTCTTGTTATTTTTGGAACACTCTCGATACTCCCTATAGCACCGGGAGTGAACTTGATTAAGCTCCACACATCCAACAGGGCATTTACCCCCCCCCCCCCCCGAAGAGGGAGGCAAAGGCTGAGGTTTTGCTTTACACACCCATTCTGGCTTCCCCTCCACATGGGAAGAAGTAGGGGACCGGAGGTAAGCAGTTCTAGTTTCACAGTCTACTGATCGAGTGTACAGAAGCCTATGTTGAATTGATGCTCCCCCCCCCCCCCTGCAGTCACAGGGGTTTCCATATAGTCTTTTTACCAGTTCATATGGGTGTACGGCCTGATCGAGTCCTCCCTCAGCAAGTGCCAGGGGAGCATTGCCAGAGTCAGTGAGCACATCAGGGCTGGAGTGTGCCCACCAGACCCAAATCCTGAGGGGATTCTCAGTGCGCTCCACTTTCCACTCATCATGGTTGAGATCAGCAGGGGCAGGTTTTAGATGGAAGGTGTGAACCCAGGAAGCATGCCGTCCACCTTAATAGCACTCGGGGTAATCAGAAGGACAACATAAGGTCCTTTCCACCTAGGCTCTAGTGTCTGTGAGCGGTGCTGCCTTACCAGGACCTGGTCTCTCAGCTTCTGGGGTTCATATGCCTGTCTGAGTCCCTTTCAGACTTGGCTTTGTAGGGCATCTATGGCAGCCGGCTGAGCTGCTAGGAGAGTGGAAGGGGGAGAGAAAAACATCATAAGGCTCAGAAAGCATTTGCACTGGTAGGGGGGGGGGGCGCCATATGGTTGCTGCTGTAGGAAGACTAGGACTTTTGTTCTGGTCCTATGAGCTGACTCAGCTGGATCTTCAGGGTTTTCTTCTTATAGGCTGTGAATTTCACCACAAAGATAAGGAGGTTTCTGGTTCCTTTTCTTCAATCCTGCAACTTAAACAGCTGTTGGGGTGGAGAGAACAATAGAGCCCTAAACTCCAGTTGCCTTTCCTGCACTGGGTCAGACAGAGATGAAGAAATTTCATATCTAGTAATAATTGTCTTACTTTTAACATTACCAAGGAAAGCATAATTTTTGCTCCTTCCCTTTTACCACCCATCTTTATTAAATGTTAGGGTTGGTTTATTTTTGCTACCTGCTTTAACTTCTGGGATAGATAGGCATAATGTTATCTTTAGTTGTTAACTTGGCTTATTAATTCCTGTGGCCTTTCTTTTCCCCTTATTTCCCTCATAGCTTTTCCTGATGACCATTTTGCTCCATGTTTTTCCTAGAGATTTCATCACCCTAGAAGTCATTAAAGGGAACGTGGTTGAAGATCAATTTTCTGTAGCTACTTCAGGCTAACAGGGGCCTGCAGTCTCAATCTCTAGATAGAGTGAAATCTCATATTTCCCTAAAGGAGCAGTTAACTGGTTCACTTTTGCAGTCTTAACACCTGAAAAGGATCAGATCAATTATACAGGGGAATATTACTTAACCCAATCAGGCCTTGGAGCAGTAAATAGTACAACATGAATGGCACAGCTGTCTTTATTGTCTGTAATGATAGCACAAATTAAACAACAGAAAACAAAGCTGTATAGCATTATCAATAAACACAGCTCTGAGTTACTTTAGTTAGACTACCATTTGCATTTACAGTTTATGATCTGGTTCAGTACAACTAGTAAGAGCATTTTCACATAAGTTACTTCAAAGAAGTGGGTTTTAAGTTAGGCCCACTAGAATTTTAATTAGCTACCAAAAATAGTTTTTCTCTCCACCTTTACTTTGTACCTTACCAGGTATTTAAATAACTTGGCTTTTTCCTTTGCACATATACAGCACTGTTGGAGAAATTTCCATCTGGGGCACCCCCATTACTTACAGAGCTTTTCTGAGGATAGGTTGTAGACACAGCAGGTTTGTCACGTCACAGTCATTCAGGTTTGGCTGATGAGTTGGTCATCTCACCCTCTGTAGGAATTTTCAGAGGTGATTTGTCTGTTCCACTCCTCTTTAGGTTTGGAAGAGACTGACTTTGAATCCTTTCTCTTGAGATTGAGGGTGGAGGGTGAGAGCAGGGCCCACAGGCTGTGGTCAGTTAGTGCTGCTCCAGAATCTTCTAGGAAATCTTCAATTTCCTTACTCAGGCCATTTATCTCGGTATCTGTCCGGTATTTACAGCCAAATGCTTAAGGGTGCCTGCTTGTCACACCACCTCAACTCCAATTATTCCTCTGAAAGAGGGCTTTGGGGTCCCCTCACTAATTTTAGGATTTTCTGTCTGCATGGGGATCACTCCTCATGCAGAGAGGAAAGCCATCTGCTTGTATCTTGTGCAAAGCAACATGATGCCGTGACATAAAATGGTACTAAAAGTTTATAGGAGAAGAGAAAAAGCAAATATTACTTAAATTACTCAGAAAATTCTAGAATCTTTTCTACAACGAAATCTTTTATAATTTTTTTTCTTAAAACCATGACTATTTTTACAAAGCCTTTTGTGATACAAATATTAATGTTCTTGGTAGCAAATAATGAAAAATTGTAAAAATAATATTTTAATCATGCTTAACTTTACATATAGAAGTTTACTTAGTCTTCTGGCCTCGGTTTACAGGCAGAAGACACCAGCAATTCACGTTACACAAATTAATTCTGAAAACCAGAAAGAATGAATGCATACTACTTCTGGCAGTACATGCTCAAAAACATTTACACTTCTTTTATGTTAACCTAAAGGTATATCAATAATCATTTAATTTGATTATACAGATTTTCCTAGTACACATTTTTAATTTCTTTTGCGCCACTTTCCTTTCTGCATGCAAGGCAAATGCCCTACCATGGGGCTCCTTCTTCTCTTCTTCTTTTTTTTTTTAACTTCTCCACTCATCCTTTGGGAGTGGTTTTGCTGCTAAAAACCTCCACGTGCACCGAACTCAGACTAGAACTTAGCATTAGGGCTCTAGGAACAGAGCTTTAAATTGTCTGCTGCCAGTTTAGAATTACTTTGCTGAATATTTTTGCACCTAGCAGGACCAGATTTTATTATTCCTTTTTCTTTAGGTATTCACAACCTAGTACCATTAAGATTTTCACATTAAGCTACCTTAAAATCCACCACTAAGTTTGGTGAGATAAATTCGACATGGAATTGAGATACTGTAACAATAACATGCATCCACAAAGTTAACAATATTGTTTAAAAAAAAAACCAACCACAATAATCCGCAACATCCTTTTTTTTCAATTGTTCATTTTAAGAAACCTTTAAGTTAGAAATTTAAATGCTCAAAATTTTTTTCTGACTTCCAAATCATTAGCTAAATTTTTCTTTGATATGTAAAAGACCCACTGGGATTACTTTGCCTACACCCACATTTCCCAGCCAGGTGAGTCTGGGAGGACAATAGCCATTGCCCTGGGGGCTTAGTGAATTCCTTCAGGCTGGAGAGTTTAAAAAGCACTTTTTTTTTCCTTCAGCTAAAAAAGCCACCAGTTGCTCCCATTTCTTTTTGGTCTTAACACATGGCAGAAAAGTTGGGTGATCACAAAATCCAGAAATTCTTCAGGGAAAATTTATCCCTGATGGCCATTGAGAAATCTGGGGTTTGCGATCTCTGACACCCTCTGCCATGCCCCTAGAATAACAAAGCTGGCTTAACACACAATTTCTGACTTGAGGAGAGGTGGCCCCTAGAGTTTCTTTCCATGGTCAGACTAAAGAAAACATAGAATACAAAGAGCCACAGACAAAAAACAGACAGACAGTGGCGCCACACTGGAAAAACCCCAACAAATGCATTCAAGTAATTTCTGCCCAATGTTCTAGTGTCAGAGTAAGTGGGGTGGATTGACTTTGCCTCATTCTAGCGAGTTTAAAATTTTCTATCACAGTGGCTAATACAGCAAATCATTAGGAGGAAAAATATTCCAGAGCCTATGACAATATGAAGGGCAAGCAACCCAATAAAAGTATCGAAATTTTCTGTCTGAGAAGTGCAATTTGAAATACAACCATAGTAAAAGAAAATGGGAAGGAATCAAACTTGTAGAATTGCCACGAAGGCGGACAGACAAAAGAGGCGGTCAGAGAGGAATCAAACGAACATTCAGAGGCACAACTGTAAAATTCACAGATTAATTCTCGACTGTAAATACCAACAATAAATCCAAGACAGACGGCAATGCCAATAACAACCAAGCTTGTTGAGCTCCACAAATCACAGGCAGACAGCCTCTCCCAGCAGCCCAGGAACTCTTCCCACTGCTCTTAGTGATCCCCTGGGGCGCCTCCAGGGTCATGACCTATAGCACCAGAGCTCATCAGCTCACTACTACTCAGACTCCTCGTTGAGTAGGTGACTCAAACCCTCAGTCACAAAGTCTGCTACTACTCGGTTTCCACGTCGAGTAGGGAACTCATACCCTCAGTCACTAAGCCACCACAAAGTCTGCTTCCCACTGTTCACAGGATACAACATAATCTTAGACTAAGACAGACACGAAGAAAAGTGCACTCACACACACATCAGAACTCACCAGGCCGCCTGTTCACAGCTCTGTTCTGGGCAGGATGAGGACTCCTGGCTGGCTCACCAATGAAAGGTCTGGACATCCTAATCTAGCTGCCCGATGCAGAAAAATGAAGAGGCTGAGACCCCAGCAAATGCTCCAGTAAGTCCTTTATTAATTCTGACCAGTCAGGGTCAATGCATTCCCAGAATAGGACAGAGGCAAAGACCTCGTGGCTTTCTACATCCCTCCTTATATATTATAGGGGGGAAGGGATAGTGACGACTTCCTTAGAGGCGGGACATCCGCCAAGGTAATACGAGGAATTGGTGGTGCCGAGGTAGTGACGACTTCCTTAGGGGCGGGACATCCGCCAAGGTAATATGAGGTATTAATATGGCCGAGGTAGTGATGATTTCCTTAAGGGCAGGACATCCGCCAAGGTTGACTTCCCTTTTCAGTCCATGATATGAAGCTTCATGGTATGAAGCTTATCACAAAGAATGGTAAGTGAAAAAAAAAAAAAAAGAATGGTAAGTGAAGTTAGAGAAATAACTACACTATTATCATGATAATTATGACAATGGAAATGAGTGAGAGAAATAGAATGCCTGTCTCAAATACAGGCTGAGGGTGGGAGAGGAGGAAAAAAAGGGGGTATTGATGATGGGAATGTTGCACTGGTAAAGGGGGTTGTTATTTTCTATAATTGAAACCCAACTACAAACATGTTTGTAATCATGGTGCTTAAATAAAGATATTATTATGAAAAAATGACTAATAAAAAAAGAAAAGAAAAATGCCAGGGTGTACTTGTAGAAAAAAAGGACACAAGGAAATGGGGACACATAACTTGTTCATGTATTGGGAGAATTAACATCAATAAAATGGGAATACTCTGGGGTTGGAGTGACAATGTAGCTGTAGAGCATTTGCCTTGCACAGAGCCAACACAGGACAAACCCCAGTTCAACTCCCAGCATCCCATATGGTCCCCATGCCTGCCAGGAGTGATTTCTGAGCACAGAGCCAGGAGTAACCCCTGAGTGCTGCCAGGTGTGACCCAAAAATAAAAATAAAATAAATGGAATACTCCCCAAAGCATTGTACAGATTTAATGCAATTCCTCTAAGGATACCCATGACATTCTTCAAAGAATAAATCAAACCCTTCAAAGTGAACCTGAAATTTATTTGGAATAATAAACACCCAGGAATAGCTAAAGAAATCCTTAGGGAAAAAATGGGAGGCATCACTTTCTCCAACTTTAAATTGTTCTCAAAGCAATAGTCATTGTAAATAAGTATTTACATACTATATTATAAATAGCATGGTATTGGAATAAAGACAAACCTTCAGATCAATGAAATAGACTTGAGTATTGGGAGAATGTTCCCAGACATACAATCAATTAATCTTTGATAAAGGGCAAGAAATGCAAAATAGAGCAAGGAAAGCCTCTTCAACAAGTGATGTTGAGACAAGTGGTCAGCCACATGCAAAAGAGTGAACTTGGACCTCCATCTAATACCATGCACAAAGGTCAAATTCAAATGGATCAAAGACCTTGATATCAGACTTGGAATCATAAGGTATATAGAACAACACATAGGTAAAAACACTCCATGGCATTTAAAGGTATCTTTAAATAGAAAATGTCACTGCATTAAACTGAGAAACTTCTGCACCTCAAAGGAAATAGTAACTAGGATACAAAGGCTATCCACATAATGGTAGAAACTATTCACCCAATACTCATCAGTTAAGGGGCTACTATCCAAGATATACAAGGTACTGACAGAATTTTTTTTTTTTTGGTTTTTGGGCCACACCCGTTGACGCTCAGGGGTTACTCCTGACTATGCGCTCAGAAGTTGCTCCTGGCTTGGGGGACCATATGGGATGCTGGGGAATCGAACCGTGGTCCGTCCAAGGCTAGCGCAGGCAAGGCAGGCACCTTACCTCTAGCGCCACCGCCCGGCCCCAGTACTGACAGAATTTAACAACAACAACAACAACAACAACAACAAAAATACATCTAACCTCATCAAAAAATGAGAAAAAGAAATGAACAGACACTTCCTCAAAGAAGAAATACAGGGCCAGAGAGGTGGCACTAGAGGTAAGGCATCTGCCTTGCAAGTGCTAGCCTAGAATGGACCTCAGTTTGATTCCCTGGAGTCCCATATGATCGTTCCCATCTCCCCCCCCCCCCAAGCCAGGAGCGATTTTGCACAGCCAGGAGTAATCCCTGAGCGTCAAATGGGTGTGGCCAAAAAAATCCAAAATAAAAAGAAGAAGAAGAAGAAGAAGAAGAAGAAGAAGAAGAAGAAGAAGAAGAAGAAGAAGAAGAAGAAGAAGAAGAAGAAGAAGAAGAAGAAATACAGACAGATGGCCAAAAGGCACATGAAAAAGTGGTCCACATCACTAATCATCAGGGAGATGCAAATCAAAACCACAATGAGGTACCATTTCATGCCACAGAGACTGACACATCACAAAGAATAATCAGTGCTAGAGAAGATGTGGGGAGAAACTCTTATTCATTGTTAGTGGGAAAACCATCTAGTCCAGCCTTTATGGAAAACAATATAGATATTCCTCAAAAAAGTGGTAGTGAGGATATACTCTAGAAACACAAAAACATAATAAAAAAATGCCCTTTGCACACCTATATTCATTACAGCTCTATTCACAATAGCCAAATGCCCAACAACAGTTGAATGGCTAAATAAACTGGCACACATGCATAGTGGAATACTATGTAGATGACAGGAAAAATGAAGTCATAAATTTTCCTATACATAGATTGGCATGTGAGTATTATGCTGGGTGAAATGAGCCAGAAGGAGATAGACACAGAATAGTCTCACTCATCTATGGGATTTAAGAAAAATAGACAGTATGGTAATACCCAGAGATGAGGGCTGAAGGGCCAGCCCACTATATGAAGCTCATCACAGAATGGTGAGTGTAGATAGAGAAATGACTACACTAAAAACTATTATGATAATAGTATTGAGAGAACTAGAATGTCTCAAAGACAAGCAAGGAGTGAGGAGGAGGGAGATAGGGGGCACTGGTGGCAGGAAGATTGCAGTGGTGAAAGGGAATATACTTTTTATGACTGAAACCCAACTACAAACATGTTTGTAACCATGATGCTTAAATAAAGACATTATTATAATTTAAAAAAAAGAAACAGAAGAATATTTTAACATAATTTTTATGATTTGGCTTGTCCAAAAAGACCAGAATACCCAGCAGTATAAAACCTCTCAGCTTCTGCTTTGGTTGTATTCAGATGGGCCTGATGAGATTTTCTTCATGTGGATTTGGATGAACAAATACAGGAATACAGGAAAAAATATTTCTTCCTTTGAAGTCAACTTCAGACCTCCCCTCTCCTGATTACAGGCAGTATCTGTGTTACCTGTTCCTAGCTTTTGGCTAATAGGCAAAATGATTCCTCCTCATACTCTCATGAGCACAGCAAAGTCACAGAGAAAAAACATTCAGTCCTCTCCATAGCAGATACAAACTCAAAGGAGGTAGAACTTGGCTGGAGGAATAGTAGAAAGCTTGCTACAAAGAGCAGTGAGTGCAGTTAGGGTAGGGAAGTGACTACTCTGACAATAATATTTGGGGCTGGTCACTCTAGACAAGAACTGGGTGCTGAAAGGAGATAAAGTGATATGCATGGCATCCCTTCACTAACAACTGTGCATACCAGTGTCAAAATGGGAGAGAGAGGTAAGAGAGGGTGGGAGGTAGAGAGATAGAGAATGACTTCCCCAGAAAAAGGGTGGGAAAAACCAGGGGCTCTGATGGTGGGAAAAGTGCACTGGTGAAGGGTGATGTACATTCTTTTTTCTTTTACTTTCGGTTTTTGGGTCACACCCGGCAGCACTCAGGGGTTACTCCTGGCTCTGCACTCAGAAATTGCTCTTGGCAGGCTCAGGGGACCATATAGGATGCTGGAATGTGAGCCACCGACCTTCTGCATGCAAAGCAAATGCCTTACCTCCATGCTATCTCTCTGGCTTCGGTGGTGTACATTCTATGACAAAAACTCAGTCATGAAAAATTTTATTAATCACAGTGCTTAAATAATTATTTAAAAAAAGAACTTGACTGGAAGAGCAGCTGATTTGGTTTAATTTATGAGGGAAATATGTCAGAGAGTGGGAAGGAGAGGCAGGAAATACAGCTTCAAAATAGTAAGCTGAGATTTTACCAGCATCACCACTAACCAGTGTGTGTTTCCTAGAACCAAAGTTATAACTCAAAAGCAATACCCACACAGAAATTGAGATGATATCACTTGAAGGCCATGGATTTCAAGACATGCATGTTGATATTAGGCTGCTGGATGAGAGAAATTAAGAATGCACTTGCTCCTTAACATCAGTCAGTGTCCCCCAAATGCTCAAAATTCACAGGTAGCTCACATGTGGTAGGTTTATCCTGTATACTGTGAAATGGAGTCATGTTGGATAGTACAACCATTGAAGGCAAATCCAGAAAATCCAAGAACTGTTGGGTCAGACAGTTTAATGTGCTGAATGCATGCTTTGTATGCAGAAGACCCTGGTTAAATCCCTGGCACTATATGGTCCTAAGCCCTGCCAGGAGTTACCCCAGTGATAAGGGCCAGAAATAGCCTGCAAGCACTACCAGATATGACTCTCAAACTAGTACTAGGAACAGTAATAAAGTAAAACACCCAAAAAGCAAATAAACAAGGGACCAGAGTGATAGTACAGAGGGTAGGGCACTTGCCTTGCAACCAGCTGAACTAAGTTTGAACTCTGGAATCTCATATGATTCCTTGAGCCCGTTCAGGAATAATTTCTGAATGCAGAAATTGTTCAGGAGTAACTCCTGAACAATGCCATTGGGACAAAAAAAAAAAAAAAAAAAAAAAAAGGCAAAGCCAAACACTTGTTCTTCACTCCACAATATCATTAGGTTGGGTGCTAGCCAGAAGTTAGCATACTCAATACTTTCCAAGATCTCAGAAAGACATCTCCCACAAGTTTAAGGGACTCAGGATGAGAGTGATGCTCCCCCTCAGACAGCAGGATATATCTCTGGTTCTTGGAAGTATTACTCAGTGGCCAAAGCAGGTAGTCCCTTCCCAAAATGCATAGTAGCCATTATCTAGTCAAAGGCAAGGTTCCTACAGGCAGTATCTCCACATACTTCCACGCCCAGCTGGCCACCCTGGCTCTTCCTGGTTTGAGACTAAAGAGCAAATTCCCAGCCAAGACCAAGGAGACTCTATGTATTCTGACTCTCACCCATTTCTGCAACCTCCTGACCCATACGTTGGTCACACTGATTTTCCTCTGTTCCCAGCATGTTCACAGTGCCATCATCTTCGCAGTAGAACTCTGCCTGCATCTCTCATTTGCAACCATTGGATTTCTGCTCTTGTCCAAATCTCAGACTTCATCTGCACCAGGCAATCTTCCTGAATCCACTAATTAAGCTGTTAAGGCTCAGGTTTTTCCTTCTTCATAACAGTGCCCTCAGAAACCTCAAGCACTAATTTATGAGAATCCTTATAAAATTCTTATTCCTCCCACCGTTCTATCATCTTTACATGGACCTATTTGGAAAAATTTGGCACAGGGATTGCTATGGAATAAGGAATCAGAGAATAGGGCTGGGGGACTAGTTCACAATATGAAGCTTACCA
Organism: Suncus etruscus; assembly: GCF_024139225.1. Classification (NCBI taxonomy): domain Eukaryota; kingdom Metazoa; phylum Chordata; class Mammalia; order Eulipotyphla; family Soricidae; genus Suncus; species Suncus etruscus. Next base: position 60,192,822 of record NC_064854.1, on the reverse strand, counting down.
CAAAGAGTGGTGAGTACAGCTAGAGAAATAACTACACTGACAACTATCATGACAATGGTAGTGAATGAGAGAAATAGAATGCCTGTCTCAAATATAGATAGGAGGTGGAGAGGTGGGAGATGCGGGGGCATTGGTGGTGGGAATGTTGCACTGGTGAAGGGGAGTGTTCTTTTTATAACTGAAACCCAAGTACAAACATGTTTTTAATCGTGGTGCTTAAATAAAAATATTAGTTTTTTAAATGTGTTTATTGAATTAATGGGCGAGTGAGTCCTAGTCTGGGTTTTCCTTGTTAACTTTTTGGGAGAGGTCACCTATTTGCATTCTACATCTATATCCCTTGTTCAAGTTTCACATGCTCTTGGAGTAAAGGAACCAAGAAATTCTGCAAAATAGTGTGCCTTGTGTGTTACCACAGTATATTCTCAAGGAAGAAAACCAAATTAGGACTGTTTGCTTTGCTCTTCTGTGTTGGTTGGCAGGTCCACACTCTGGCATTATCCTGGCAGGCAAAGCCCACTGAACTTGTTCTGTTTATATATCAAAAGCCCAAAGGTGTATCTTGCAGAAATCAAAATAGACATTTAGCATGTGAGGAGGGACTGTGGGAGAGCAAAAGTGGCCTGCATTCAGGGGCAGAAGCTGATGTAATTGGAGGGCATTATCTTCAGTGAAGTTCATCAGGATCTCTCTACTGTGTGGATTCATAAAGAAACAAGGCAAGGGAAGAGGAAATGTCCAAGAAAATGAACCTAAGGACAGTGTTAGAGTGACATTGACACCTTGGTACGGAGGTTAGTACTAAAATATTTATGTCTAAAGAAGAAATAACAACTAAAGAAACAATAAATAATAGTTATTATAAACTTTTTTACCTAAAAAATAAACCATGAATTATCCTGAAGACGTGGTTAAATTTGTCAATAGTAATTAGATGTAACCAGAAAACAATAAAAATAAATACAAACCTAAGATCAAAGAAATACAGAGAAGGATTTGACTCAGAGCTGCAAGTGGCATGAATGAATGCATAAATATAGTGAGAAAATAAATTTCTTTATAAAGACAAAATATTGAAACATTAATGGCAATTAAATATTGACTTTTAGATTCCTATTTTTTTAAAAAAAGAATTACACTAATTTATACATAGAAGAAAAACAATATATCTTTAGGGAAGCAAGAGAGTAGAATATAAGCGCAGCAATTGAAAGGAATAAAGGCAAATAGTACCCTAAGCTAGGGCCATGAACTGCCATCTGGAAGACCAACCCTGGGTGACCCCCATGTGGTGTTAAAGGAAAGCAGGATCATGGTAACTCCCAGGAGCTTTGCAGAGGCTCTCTAAACTTCTTTGCTACTATGTGCTGATCCATTACACAGGCTAAAAAATATATAAGCCCCCATATTGACCTGCAGAAAAAGTGAAACAGAAGGAGGATCAGTCTGTGTGGGAAGTAATTGAGTTCCCTGGCTGATCATTGTTCTTTCTTTGATCATTCCAACATCAAACGAATGAACAACTTTTGCGTATCTAAAGAGAATGGCAATGAGAAACACATGGACTTAGAGTGTGACAAAAGCCTTCTCTGGTAATTTCCCCAAATCTCTCTCCAAATAGTATGCATGTGACCTGGATGTCAGCTTGGAAGACCTGAGAGTCCTCTGTCTCAAAAATGTACCAGGAAAAAAAAAAGTACCAGGAAGCTGTGAGTCTGGGTGCTTCCCATAGGGAAGGAGATCGGCAAAGTCATTCCCCTGGTCTGATGAGGCTTCTGGAGTGGAAAACCTGCCAGGTAGCAGCAGATCAGTTTCTTCTCCCCAGGAGGTATCAGCAGTGTTTCATTCTTTGCCAAAAACACATTTAGCTTTCTCCAGTGAAAACAAAAAACAGACTGAAGGATAAGCAAAAGAATTTTAGGACCCAGCACTCAATTCAAGTGTTGGGCTCTTAGTTTTCCTCAGAGTCCAAAGAGCAAACTACTTTGTACTCATATCTTACCTATAACATAAAAGGTAATAGCTTTCAGAGAATATTGCTATCCTAAGTTTTTCATGGCTTCTAGGATTGATGTAATTTTTTTTCTTTTTTGATTGATGTAATTTTCAAAAAAAATACATCAAGTGAAACGCATAGAATATACACTAAATAGCATGTAAAATTTGTGTAATTGCATATTCACATTTGAATTTCCTTGAAAGCTTAATCAACTCCAAACCTAATGTGTGTCTCTTGTAATTATTTCTCAACATCAAAGAACTAGTTTCACCCCAAAGATATCTTTTTTTTTTTTTTTTTTTTTTTGGTTTTTAGGCCACACCCAGTGACACTCAGGAATTACTTCTGGCTACATTCAGAAATTACTCCTGGCTTTGGGGGACCACATGGGATGCCAGGGATCAAACCCAGGTCTATCCTGGGTCAGCCACGTGCAAAACAAATGCCCCACCACTGCGCTATAGCTCCGGCCCCTAAAGATATCATTTCTGCATGTGGCCAAAATGATTGCCTGAAATTAAAATTAGGCCTTCAGAGGTTCTTTACTCTTAAAACTTAATCATCCAAGATTATTCCCAAACAGCCCTAAAGGACTTCTGCTGTGTCTCTGAAGCATGGCAGATATCTTGGGCCTTTTCTCTGCTTGCTTCGGCCTGGACTTGATCCTGTGTGGCATTCTTCCCTGAGGGCTCATCTCATTGGGAAGTGAGTCATCCTGCCCACAAAGGGAGGAGCTAGCTGACTTCTTTCTTTTTTGTTTTTCTGATTTCTTTCTTTTTAAATCTTTATTTAAACACCTTGATTACAAATATGATTGTAGTTGGATTTCAGTCATGTAAAGAACACCCCCCTTCACCAGTGCAACATGCCCGTCACCAATTCCTAAGTCTCCCTCCTCCCTACCCCAACCTGTACTCTAGATAGGCTTTCTGTTTCTCTCAATAATTCACATTTTTATGATAGTTCTCAGTGTAGTTATTTCTCTAACTGCATTCATCACTCTTTGTAGTGAGCATTCATATGATGAGCTGGATATTCCAGCCCTCCTCCCTTTTGTCTCTCAGAATAATTGCAAAAATGTCTTTTATTTCTCTTAAAACCTATAGATGGGCGAGACTATTCTGAGTCTATCTTTTGCCTTCTGACTTATTTCACTCAACATAATAGATTCCATGTACATCCATGTATAGGAAAATTTTATGACTTCTTCTCTCTTGATGGCTGCATAATTTCCATTGTATATATGCACCACAGTTTCTTTAGCCATTCATCTGTTGAAGGGTATCTTGGTTGTTTCCAAAGTCTGGCTATTGTAAATAGTGCTGCAATGAATATAGGTGTGAGGAAGGGATTTTTGTATTGTATTTTTGTGTTCCTAAGATATACTGGATCATATGGGAGCTCAATTTCTAGTTTTCTGAGGAATCTCCGTATTGCTTTCCATAAAGGTTGGACTAGATGACATTCCCATCAGCAGTGAATAAGAGTTCCTTTCTCTCCACATCCCTGACATCACTGTTCTCATTCTTTGTGATGTATGCCAATCTTTGTGGCGTGAGATTGTACCTCATAGTTGTTTTGATTTGCATCTCCCTGATGATTAATACTATGTGGAGCATTTTGTCATGTGCCTTTTGGCCATTTGTATTTCTTCTTTGACAAAGTGTCTGTTCATTTCTTCTCCCCATTGTTTGATGAGATTAGATTTTTTTCTTGTAAAGTTCTGTCAGTGCTTTGTATATTTTGGATATTAGTCCCTTATCTGTTGGGCATTGTCTGAATAGTTCCTCCCACTAAGTGGGTGGCTCTTGTATCCTGGGCACTATTTCCTTTGAGGTGCAGAAGCTTCTCAGCCTAATATATTCCCGTCCGTTATTCTCTGCTTCCACTTGTTTGGAGAGTGCTGTTTCCTCCTTAAATATGCCTTTACTCTCAATGCCATGGAGTGTTAAACCTACATGTTGTTCTATATACCTTATAGTTTCAGGTATGATATCAAGTTCTTTAATCCATTTAGATTTTACCTTCGTGCATGGTGTTAGCTGGGGGTCTGAGCTCACTTTTTGCAAGAGGTTAACCAGTTGTGCCAACACTACTACTTGTTGAAGAGGCTTTCCTTGATCCATTTAAAATTTCTTGCTCCTTTATCAAAAATTAGGTGATTGTATGTCTGGAGAACATTCTCTGAGTACTCAAGCCTATTCCACTGATCTGAGGGTCTGTCTTTATTCCAATACCATGATGTTTTGATAACTATTAATTTGTAATACAGTTTAAAAGTGGAGAAAGTAATGCCTCCCACATTCCTTTTCCCAAGGCATGCTTTAACTATTCAAGGGTGTTTATTGTTCCAAATGAATTTCAGAAGTGTTTGATCCACGTCTTTGAAGAATGTCATGGGTATCTTTAGATGGATCACATTAAATCTGCACAATACTTTGGGGAGTATTGCCATTTTAATTATGTTAATCCTATCAATTCATGAGCAGGGTATGTGTTTTCATTTCTACGTGTCCTCTCTTATTTCTTGGAGCAGGGTTTTATAGTTTTCTTTGTATAGGTCCTTCATGTCTTTAGTCAAGTTGACTCCTAGATATTTGAGTTTGTGGGGCACAAATGTGAATGGAGTTGCTTTCTTAATGTCCATTTCTTCCCTATCACTATTGGTGTATAAAAAGGCCATTGATTTCTGTGTGTTAATTTTGTAGCTTGTCACATTGCTATATGCATCTACTATTTCTAGAAACTTTAAGGTAGAGTCTTTAGGGTTTTGTAAGTAGAGTATCATGTCATCTGCAAACAGTGAGAGCTTGACTTCTTCCTTTCCTATCTGGATTCCCTTGATATCTTTTTCTTGCCTAATAGCTATAGCAAGTACTTCCAGGACTATGTTGAATAGAAGTACTGAGAGAGAACAGCCTTGACTTGTACTAGAATTTAGAGGGAGGGCTTTTAGTTTTTTCTCCACTGAGGATAATATTTGCCATTGGCTTGTGGTAGATGTCCTTAACTATATTGAGAAAGATTCCCTTCATTCCCATCTTGCTGAGAGTTTTGATCAAGAATGGGTGTTGGATCTTATCAAATGCTTTCTCTGCGTCTATTAATAAGATCACATCATTTTTATTTTTCTTGTTGATGTTGTGTATTATGTTGATAGATTACAGATGATGAACTATTTTTGCATTCCTGGGGTGAAACCTATTTGATCATACTGAATGATCTTCTTGATGAGGGACTGGATCCTATTTGCCAGGATTTTGTTGAGTATCTTTGCCTCTGTGTTCATCAGGGATATTGGTCTGTAATTTTCTTTTTTGGCAGCATCTCTGTCTGGTTTCAGTATCAAGGTGATGTTGGCTTCATAAAAGCTATTTGGAAGTGTTCCCGTTTTTTTCAATTTCATGAAAGAGCCTGGCCAGGATTGGTAGTAGTTCCTCTATATAGGTTTGAAAGAATTCATTAGTGAATCCATCTGTGCCTGGGTTTTTGTTTTTGGGCAGACATTTTATTACCATTTTAATTTCCTCAATAGTAATAAGGGTGTTTAGATATGCTACATCCTCCTTATTCAACTGTCGAAGGTTATAAGAGTCCAAGAATGTATCCATTTCTTCCAGGTTCTCAAGTTTTGTGGCATAAAGTTTCTCAAAGTAGTCTCTGATTACCCTTTGAATCGCTGCAATATCTGTAGTGATCTCCCCCTTTTCATTTCTAATACGGATTATTAAGTTTCTCCCCTCTCAATTTCTTTGTGAGTTTTGCCAATGGTCTAAAAATCTTGTTTATTTTTTCAAAGAACCAACTTCTGCTTTCGTTGATCTTTTGGATTGTTTTTTGGGTTTCCACTTCATTGATTTCTGCTCTATGCTTTGTTTTTTCCTTCTGTCTCCCTATTTTTGGTTCTTTTTGTTGATCATTTTATAATTTTATAAGTTGTGTCATTAAAGTTACTTAGGTATGAACCTTATTCCTTACTGATGTATGCTTTCAAAGCTATAAATTTTCCTCTCAGTAATGCTTTTGTTGTGTCCATAAATTCTGCTAGTTTGTGTCTTCATTGTCATTTTTTCCAGGAAAGTTTTGATTTCCTCTTTGATTTCATCTCGAACCCACTGGTTGTTCATAGTAGGCTGTTTAATTTCCAGTTGTTAAAGTTTTTCTTCTGTGTAACTTTGTAGTCACATCTAATTAGAAAGCCTTGTGGTCAGCAAAATTTTAGCCTGCAAAATTTCTCTTGATTTTATTGGAGGTATGTTTTATGTGCCAGCATGTGGTCTATCCTGGAGAATGACCCATGTACACTAGAGAAGAATGTGTATCCAGGTTTCTGGGGATCGAGTGTCCTATATATGTCTACTAGGCTTCTTTCTTCCATTTCTCTTTTCAGTCCTAATATGTTTTTGTTGGGTTTCAGTGTGGTTGACCTATGAAGTGTTGACAGGTCCTTGTTGAGGTCTTCCACAATTATTGTTTTATTATTGATGTCCTCTTTCAGATTTGTCAATAATTGTATTAGATATCTTGCTGGTCTCTCATTGGGTGTGTATGTTTAGTAGTGTGATTTCTTCCTGTTGTACATATCCCTTTATTAGTATACTAAGTGTCCTTCTTTGTCCCTTACAACTTTTCTAAGTCTAAAGTTTGTGTCATCTGGTATTAATATGGCCAACCCAGCTTTTTTGTTTTGTTTTGTTTTTTCGGGCCATACCCGTTTGATGCTCAGGGGTTACTCCTGGCTACGCACTCAGAAATTGCCCCTGGCTTGATGGGAACCATATGGGAGGCCAGGGGATTGAACCATGGTCCTTTCCTTGGCTAGCGCTTGCAAGGCAGACACCTTACCTCTAGTGCCACCTCGCTGGCCCCACTTTTTTAAGGGTGTTGTTTGCATAGATGATTTTCCTCCAACGTTTGATTTTGAGTCTATGTTTGTTCTGACTATTCAGGTGTGTTTCTTGTAGGCAGCAGAAGGTTTGATTCATCTTTTTGATCCATTTCACCACTCTGTCTCTTAATTGGTGCATTTAGTTCATTGGCATTGAGGGAGATGATTGTCATGGAATTTAATGTCATCTTTGTGTATAAGTTCGATGTGTCTGTTGGTCTGTCTTGTCATAAATTAGGCCTTTCAGTTTCTCCTTTGAGAAACTGAAGTTTCTGAACTGTTGATTATCCATAAAGCTATGTAGCCTTCCTTCAAACCTGAACATGAGTCGAGCTGGGTGCAGTATTGTAGGTGAAGCATTTATTACATTCTGTCTTGTCACAATATCCTATCACTGTCTTCTGGCCTTGAGAGTTTCTTGTGACATGTCTGCTGTAAATCTTAAGGATGCTCCTTTTAATGTAATTTCCCTTTTGTATCTTGCTGCTTCTAGTATTCTATCCCTATCTGTGGGTTTTGTCATTGTGACTAGGATGTGTCTTGGGATGCTTTTTTTGGGGGGTCTCTTTTAGCTGGTACTCTTCAGGCATGCAGAATTTGGTTGCATGCAGTCTTTATCTCTGGGGGTTTCTCTGTAGTGATGTTCTTGACTGTTATTTCTTTCTGAAGATTTTCTTCCTGCGTTTCTGGTACTCCAATGATTCTTATGTTGTTTCTGTTGAATTTATCAAACATTCCTATTTTCATTTGTTTAAAATCTTTGAGTATTTTTTCCATTGTCTGATCATTTGCTTTAAAGTTCTTTTCCAATCTCTTCTGCTGTATATGGAGTTATTATGTTTCTCATCTTCCAACTCACTAATTTTATCTTCAGCTGCTATTACTTTATTGGAGAGGCTTCCATAGAGTTTTTTTTTATTTCCTTTACTGCAGTTTTTAGTCCTGTTATTTCAGTTTGGAGTTTTCTGATTTCTATTTTTGTGGTCTGTTCAGATAGATCTATGCTTTCTTTGAGTTCTACAAACATCCTCCATATTTCTATTCATCAGGAGATGCCATCTTATTTCTCCATGCATGCTGTTGTCCTACATCATTTCCCCATTGCCCCACTTGAAGTGTGATTCTTACTCCGTGTTGTGATGGGTTTGTGCTCTATAAGAAGTGTGTGGCCACGGAGTGAAGCAGAGCTTTTTTCCCCCTGTGTTCTTCTTTGATTGTCACCAGGGATCAGCGAGCTAGCTGACTTCTGCTGTGTCTCTGAAGCACAGCAGACATCTTGGGCCTTTTCTCTGCTTTCTTTGGCCTGGAGTTGATCCTATGCGGCATTCTTCCCTGAGAGCTCATCTTCTTCATAGGTGAGTTGTCCCGCCCACAAAGAGTGGAACCAGAGGAGTGTAGCCACTCCATTTTGCTTCACGGCCACACACATCATCTAGCTAATGAATACCACCACAACACGTAGAAAAGCCCACAATATAAGCATGACAACAGGGAAACAAAGCAGGCCAACACCAGGCATAGAAAATGAAGATGACAACTCTGATGATCTGAAAAGGGCCAACCACCTAGTCTCTCAGATATAGAGTTTAGAGAAGAAATATGGAGGATGTTCACAAAACTCAAAGAAAGTACAGATCGAGTTGAATGGAACACTAATAAGAATATAGAGGATATGAAGGTAGAAATCAGAAAACTCCAAACTGAAATAACAGGTCTGAAAAACTCAATAAACAAATTGGAAATCTCAATGGAAAGTCTCTCCTACAGGGTAAAAACAGCTGAGGATAGAATCAGTGAGCTAGAAGGTGAAATGCATGAGAACTCCATACAGCAGAAGAGATTGGAAAAGAAGTCTTAAAGAAAATGATCAGACAATCGAACAATTACTCAAAGAATGTGAACAAATGAAAATAGAAGTCTTTGATAAGATCAACAGAAACAACATAAGAATCATTGGAGTCCCAGAGACCCAGAAAAAAAATCTCCAGGAAGAATCAATAGTCAAGGACATCATTACAGAGAAACTACCAGAGCTAAAGACTACATGTGACCAAATTCTTTACACCCAAAGAGTATCAGCTAAAAGATACCCAAGAAAAAGCACCCCAAGACACATCCTAGTCACAGTGATGAATCCCAAAGATAAGGACAGAATACTGAAAGCAGCAAGATCCAAAAGAAAATTACATTCAAGGGAGCATTCTTAAGATTTACAGCAGACCTGTCACAAGAAACACTCAGGCCAGAAGGCAGTGGTGGGACAAAGTGACAAAACTCAATGAAATAAATGCTTCGCATAGCATACTGCACCCAGCAAGACTCTCTTTCAGGTTTGAAGGAAGTATACATAGCTTCACAGATAAACAACATCTCAGAAACTTTAAAAAAACTGAAAGGCCTAATTTAAGACTTACCAACAGACACACCAAACTTCTACATAAAGATGGCACTAAATCCCATACAATGATCTCTCAATGTCAATGGACTAAATGCACCAGTTAAGAGACACCGAATGGCTAAATGGATCAAAAAGATAAACCCAACCTTCTGCTGCCTACAAAAAACACACCTGACTAGTCAAAAAAACATAAACTCAAAATCAAAGGTTGGAGGAAAATTATCCAAGCAAATGCATCCTTAAAAAAGCTGGAGTCGCCATACTAATATCAGATGACAGAAACTTTAGACTCAGAAAAGTTGTAAGGGACAAAGATGGACATTTTATACTAATCATTGGGATATATACAACAGAAAGAAATTACACTTTTAAATATATACACACCCACTGAGGGACAAACAAAGTATTTAATACAATTGTTGACAAATCTGAAAAAAAGATATCAATAACAACACAAGAATTGTGAGAGACCTCAACACTGTCCTATTTCTTCTTGATATGTCAACCAGACTGAAGCTCGGCAAAAATATACTAGCTCTGAAAAGAGAAATGGAAGAGAGTGGGCTAGTAGATATATATAGGGCACTCCATCCCCAGAAACCTGGATATACACTCTTCTCCAATGCATATGGGTCATTCTCCTGGATAGACCACATGCTTGCCCATAAATCATATCTCCATAAAGTCAAAAGGATAGAAATCATGCAGACTACCTTCACTGATCACAGGGCAGTGAAATTAGACGTGAACTACAAAGGGACACAAAAGAAAAACTTTAACACCTGGAAATTAAACAGCTTACTACTGAACAACCAGAGATGAAATCAAAGTGGAAATCAAAACATCCTTGGAAACAAATGACAATAAAGACACAAATTCTTAGAAGTTATGGGATGTAGTAAAGCAGCCCTTATGATGGGCTTTGATGGTGGTGGACACATGGAGGTGCCTTTCTTTGCCATCCCAGGCCACGTGGCTCTGCAACCCCCATCAGCCAGCGGGTATCTGGGTCCAGGAAATTGGCGGGTATAGAACTCACTCACAGGCAAGCTTCCAGAGAGATAACATCTGTATTTGCCCTGGCCAACCTCTGTGGCCTATATCACAAACCTATTTAAGCACATGCCATTCTTGGCTTGCCCTGCATCTTAACTCTTTTCAGCCATCTTTCCTCTGACCTCCATGCTGGCAAATTCCTTAATCCAGGTAAATGCAAAATTCCTCCTAGCTACCCTTCCATGCAGGTAAATGCAAATTCCTCCACGTGGCCCTTAGGCCACACCTTTATAATTTCCCTAGACTCCTCCCATTTCTGGGAGGGCCTATCAGGTAGTCACATGTAATATCCGCCCAAGACTCCTCCCAGAAATGGGCAGGTTCTTGCAGGTAGCTACACGTAAATCTGGGGTAGAGTCACAATGGGATACAGCAAAAGCGGTACTGAGAGAAAAATGTATAGCTTTGTAAGCACACATCAGGAAATGAGAAGGGGCTTACATGAATAGTTTAATGACACAACTTATACAATTAGAAAATGATCAACAAATGGAACCAAAAATAGGTAGGCAGAAGAAAATAAAGTTTAGAGCAGAAATCAGTAAAATGGAAATCCAGAAAACCATCTGAGAGATCAGTGAAAGCAGAAGTTGGTTCTTTGAAAAAATAAACAAGATTGATAAATCACTGGCAAAACTCACAAAGAAATTGAGAAAGAGAAACTTGATAACCCATGTTAGAAATGAAAAGGGGGAGATCACTACAGATATTGCAGCGATTCATAGGGTAATCAGAGAGTACTTTGAGACACTCTATGCCACGAAACATGAGAACCTGGCAGAAATGGTCAAATTCTTGGATTCTTATATCCTTCCACGGCTAAATAAGAATGAGGTAGCATATCTAACCAGCCCAATCACTATTGAGGAAATTAAAATGTTTATCAAAAATCTTCCCAAAAACAAAAGCCCAGGCCCAGATGGGTTCACTAATGAATTCTTTCAAACCTTTTTTTTTAATTTTTTATTTAAACACCGTGATTACAAACATGATTATAGTTGTATGATTACAGTCATGTAAAAACACCCCCCTTCACCAGTGCAACATTCCCACCACCAATTTCCCAGATCTCCCTCCTCCCCACCCTCCTACACCTGTACTCGGGACAGGCTTTCTACTTTCTCATTCATTCACATTGTTATGATAGTTTTCAGTGTAGTCATCTCTGCAACTGCACTCATCACTCTATGTGATGAGCTTCATGTCCTGAGCTGCACCTACCAGCCCTCATCTCTCTTGTCTCTGAGATACTGTTAAAAATGTCCTTCATTTTTCTTAAAGCCCATAGATGAGTGAAACCATTCTGCGTCTTTCTCTCTCCCTCTGACTTACTTCACTCAGCATAATAGATTCCATGTACATCCATGTATAGGAAAATTTCATGACTTCATCTCTCCTGATGGCTGCATAGTATTCCATTGTGTATATGTACCACAGTTTCTTCAGCCACTCATCTGTTGAAGGGCATCTTGGTTGTTTCCAGAGTCTGGCTATTGTACTTTCAAACCTTTCAAGAGGAACTTCTACCAATCCTTTTCAGGCTCTTTTATAAATTGAAGAAACAGGAACATATCCAAATAGTTTCTATGAAGCTAACATTACCTTGATACCAAAACCAGACAGATATGCTGCCAAAAAAGAAATTACAGAGTAATATCCCTGGTGAACATAGATGCAAAATCCTCAACAAAATTCTGGCAAATAGATTTCAATGCATCATCAAGAAAGTCATCCACCATGACCAGGTAGGTTTTATCCTAGGAATGCAAGGATGGTTTAACATCTGTAAATCAATCAAAATAATATACCATATCAACAAAAGAAAAACAAAAATCATATGATCATATCAATAAATGCAGAGAAAGTATTCGATAAGATCCAACACCCATTCTTGAAAAAAAAACCCTCAGCAAGATAGAAATGAAAGGAACTTTTTTTAATATAGTCAAGGCCATCTACCACAAGCTAATGGCAAATATTGTTATCAATAGATATAAACTAAAAGCCTTTCCCCTAAAATATGATACAAGACAAGGCTGCCCTCTATCACCACTTCTAGTAAACAGTGCTGGAAATACTTGCCATAGCGATTAGGCAAGAAAAAGATATCAAGGGCATCCAGATACATAAGGAAGAGGTAAAGCTTTCACTGTTTGCAGATGACATGATACTATATTTTGAAAACTTTAAAGACTGCCAAAAAGCTTCTAGAAACAATAGATTCATATAGCAAAGTGGCAGGCTACAAAATTAACACGCAAATGTCAATGGCCTTCTTATATACTAATGATGATAGAGAAGAAATGGACATTAAAAAAATCCCACTCACATTGTTGCCCCACAAACTCAACTATTTTGGGGTCAACTCAAGTAACGAGTTGAAGGACCTATACAAAGAAAACTACAAAAGCCTGCTTCAAGAAATAAGGGAAATGGAGACACAAACCCTGTTCATGGATTGGCAGGATTAATATCATTAAAATGACAATACTCCCCCAAGCATTGTACAGATTTAATACAATCCCTCTAAAGATACCCATGACATTTTTCAAAGAATTGGATCAAACACTCCTGAAATAATTTGGGACAATATACACCCACGAATAGCTAAAGCAATACTTGGGAAAAAGAATATGGGAGGCATTACTTTCCCCAATTTTAAACTATACTATAAATCAATAGTATCAAAACAGCATAGCATTGGAATAAAGACATTCTCAGATTAGTGGAATAGAATTGAGTATTCAGAGAATGTTCCCCAGACATACAATCATCTAATCTTTGAAAAAGGGTCAAGAAATCCAAAATGGAGCAAGGAAAGCCTCTACAACAAGTGGTGTTGGCACAACTGGCTACCCACTTAAAAAAACTGAACTCAGACTTCCATCAAACACCATTCACAAAGATCAAATCCAAATGGATTAAAGAACTTGAAACCATCAGGTATATAGAGCAACATGTAGGTAAAACACTATATGATGTTGAGACTAAAGGCATCTTCAAGTAGGAAACAGCACTCTCGAAACAAGTCAAAGTAGAGATAAACAGATGGAACTATATTAAACTATGAAGCTTCTGCACCTCAAAGGAAATAGTGCCTAAGATACAAAAGCTACCCACAGAATGGGAGAAACTATTCACCCAATACCCATTAGACAAGGGAGTAATATAAAAAAAAACAAGGTGCTGACAGAACTTAATAAGAAAAAACTTATAATCCCATCAAAAAATGGGGAGAAGAAATGAGCAGACATTTCCTCAAAGAAGAAATACGATTGTCCAAAAGACACATGAAAAAATGCTTCATGTCACTAATTATCAGGGAGATGCAAATCAAAACTACAATGAGGTACCATCTCACACCACAGAGACTGGCACACATCACAAAGAACAAGAACAGTGCTGCCAGGGATGTGGAGAGAAAGGAACTCTTATTCACTGCTGGTGGGAATGCCATCTCTTCCAGCCTTTATGGAAAACATTATATAGATTCCTCAGAAAACTGGAAATTGAGCTCCCATATTATCCAGCTATACCACTCCTAGGATATACCCTAGGATACAAAAGCACAATACAAAAATGCCTTCCTCACACCTATATTCATTGCAATGCTATTTACAATAGCCAGACTCTGGAAATTATCAAGATGCCCTTCAACAGATGACTGGCTATACATATACACAATGGAATATTATGCACCCATCAGGAGAGATGAAGTCATAAAATTTTCCTATAAATGGATGTATGTGGGTGACCGTGCACCCCACAAAAGAACTCTGGATAAATTTTCCACCGCCTGCCTGATAGCCACAAAGTTTGCATAGCCCGAGCCAACAGGAAACTCTGCAAATAAATTTAGCTCAGCACACAGAATCTGGCTTAACCAGATTCCTTAACCTTTCCATGGAATCTGTTTTTGTGCCTGCTCTCAAGCATGTAGTTATAGATATGTTTTTGTAAAGTTTAAATTGTGATCCTTATTGCTTGCACAAAAGAAAGATCTAAATGGAAAATAGGCTAAACAAAAAATTATATTTGCGTAAATATCAATTAGCTATTTGTTTAAGAATTTGCTTCCCCTCCCCTCATCCTGCCAGGTTCCTCCTTATCCTTCCTGCCATCAAAATGTGTTTATGCTCCCATTGGTTAAAATTGTTGTACTTGTACAAATCTGATTGGTTTATGTTTCAATCCTATGTTACTACTCCTCCCACTGGAGCAGGGCATAAAAACCCTGCTCTCCCCTTAATAAAGTCTCTCGACTGGCACACGTCACCCTGAGCCTTTTACTAACTTCTACAGCTTAATTTTCTAGGTGTTCACAAAAGAGCTTAACACTCGCGAATTATTTGTAGTTGCCTTCTGCCTTCTGTCCTGGTTGAGAGAAAGCTGCTGGCCGGAATTCTCTCCCAGTAAAGGGCAGGAGCAGAGGCAATTGCAGATGTACATGGAATCTATTATATTGAGTGAAATAAGTCAGAGGGAGAGAGATAGATGCAGAATAGTCTCACTCATCTATGGGTTTTAAGAAAAATGTAAATCATTATTATAATAAGGCCCAGAAACAATAGAGTTAGGGCTGGAAGGGCCGGAAAGACTGACTCACAATTTGAAACTCACCACAAAGAGTGGTGAATGCTGTTAGGGAAATAACTACACTAACAACTAGCATGGCAATGTTAAAGAATGAGAGAAGTAGAATGCCTGTTACGAATACAGGCAGGGGCAGGGGAGGAAGGGGGCATTGGTGGTGGAAATGTTGCATTGGTGAAGGAGGGTATTCTGTTTATGACTGAAACCCAACTATAAATATGCTTGTAATCATGGTGCTTAAATAAAGATTTAAAAATAAATTAAATTAAATGATGCAATTAAACCACCAAGAGGTGCTGTGAAGTACCTTTCATGTAGGGATTCTGTGAGGATTCAATGAACTAATCCTACACAGTACAATGCACCTTTGTTTGACAAGGTTTTCTGCAGGATGAGGAGAACTGGGGTGAGGTGTTTCCTCCACCTGGGAAACTGCCTAAGAGAATCAGTCTAAACAGAGAAGTACTGTCACTCTGAGCTGAAAGAGGGCCCACATTCCCCTCTCACATACCCCTCTGGTAGGTAGAAATGAGCAGAAGCGAATCAGGCCATCTCAGAGTGCAAACTGCTGTGGGAGGGAAAACAATGAGGGTAGTTAGTGCCTCTTACAGTGCACAATGGTGATCTCCTTCTCTGTGTGACTCAGGCCCAATTATGTGGCTGTGGCCCAGCAGGCTATCCTGTAGATACAAAATCTGTAGAAAGAGTGGTAGAAGGATCTTAATGCAGGGTGACTGGCTAGTTAAGCCAATATTTCTGGGCAGTAGGCAGCCAGTGGAATGAAAGGATCAATATGTCAGAAGCAGGTTGGATGATCAGGTGTGAGGTGGATGCAGAATTGACCCAGTACACAAGAGCAGCCTAAGACCAGTGGGTTCCTGTTCATCTTCTCCCACATTTTTGACCTGATCCTCAGTGTCTTCATCTCCTTGTTAAGAAAAAATGGGACAGGTTCTCTAAGAAGAGGAAGTAGCCTTATTCATAACTCATTACATGAAAGATTGCCAAAGTTTATCATTGATTTTTATTGGAATCATTCATTAATAAAGTTCACCTTTTGTCTAATAAAATTTCCAAAATTAAGTGTTTCAATCCCAATGAAAAGGCACTTTGATTCTTTTGCCATAATAATGAAGATGCTCTTTATTGGGGCCGTGTGATGAGGTACTACCAAATCAGCATCTGCTGCTGGGAATGAAGTCCAGAAAAAATTCTAGAGGGAAATCAGATATAATACAGCAGCTAAGTAGGTTGGTTTTGGGGGGAGTGCAGTTTTTGTTTCTGTTATTTTGGGCCATGCCTGGCATGCTCAGGGCTATCTCCTGGTATTTAGGGGATCACTTTTTGTGGGGGGTGTGGTGTCAGGTATCAAACCCAGCTCAGCCTCATTCAAAGCAAGCAGACTGTTTGCTGTACTATTGCTCTGCCCCCCAAAAGATACTTGCATTGTATGTAGTTTATCCAGATTCGAACTCCAGCACCACATATGGTCCCCTGAATACCAACAGAAGTGATCCTGAACACAGAGCCATGAATAAGCCCTGCATTCCACCATGTGTTTCCCCCGCACAAAAACAAAAAGGAGTCTAGATAATGCTCTTTAAGATTAGGGTCACCTTGTCTCTGTATTAATATTTTGCTTACAACAAAGTGCTTGGAACATAGTACAGCTTAAACTCAGATATACTTTCAAAACTGTCAACCTGGCCCTCTACCCTCCAGATTCCCCATGAGAAGGTTCTTCAATACTGAATTACCTCCCCTTTCCCTTGTTCTCCTTGGAGGCCAAGCAATAGGAAAGATCCTCCAGGTGTTTCTCATGTGAAAGTTCCCACCCCTAGCCTTGTGCATGCTCACCCCTCAGGTCCCTTCTTCAAGGGAATCCCCTGTGTTTAGCACTAGAGTTAGCATATATTCTAATGATTGCCTGGGGCATGGCTGCCTGTTTGCCCAAATTCTGACTGGGAGCTCACACCAAGAGGTGGTTGGTATTTCAGCCTGCTTTGTAACTGATGTATGAGCCGAAAATAAGCATTCAGCCCCTCTTGCTTTAATGAGGGGTCAAGCTCCTGTTCCAGATCATGTAGCATATGTGCAAAGGGGTTGAAGAGAGTGCACTTCAGTTGGGTCTTGGGCCTTTAAAAAGGGCCAGCATCCCACCTTCTGAATGAGCTTCTTGGAGTGTGGGGAGCAAGAGCTAACTTTCAATTCCCTCATTCTGGGCTCATGGCTAGTTCTTCAGCAGCAAACTGTCTCACAAGGTTCCAAGTCCTCAGAGAGAGTTTTCCCCTATGAACAGTTTCTCACAGAGATACCATCATCTCAGATGTAAACTCACAAAGTCTGCCTCATTTGCTTTCAATTCCCCTCTTTGGAGCATTACATTAATTTCTATCTAGGAGGACACATTATGCTGCCAGCACTAGAACTACCATCCAGATGGCTCAAGGTATTCTCCAGAAAGGCCTTGGGAATTCCCTTCTTGTTCTGACAAGTACTAACTTTCTGACCTCCGAGGCATGTACTAAGGTTCAAATCTCTCAATATTCATTCCCAAGCACTGGAAGATTTAATCTTGCTATCTAGGTTGCTTCTGCCTTACTTTAGACAAGCTATTGGCAAGAGGGATGGAAAATTATGTGAAACTAAGGTTGGAACATTATTTGCCAGGAATGTCAGGTGACAACCATAAATTACAATCAAAGAAGGGCATTTCTATCCTTGATTGCCCCCGTGTCTTTAGATTTCCAACACCATAGCCAATAGATGTAGTCAATAGTACTGTTCACCAAGGAAGTAACTGGCTTTATACGTCTTCTCAGTTGTACACATACACCCAGACACACAGCATCCTCAATGCCAATCACGGACCTAAAGCACCATTCTCTGTTTTGCTGAACATCAAAATTCCTGGAAGGGCCATTGTTGTTTTAATATATTTTGTGACAGTTCACATGTGTTAGGAGGATGATGGTGAGGCCCCTCTCGGCTCAGGTTGACCCCCCCCCCGCAGCCCACATGGCCTGGGGAGTCTGAAGGTTGTAGGGTGATGGCAGAGAAATTCACAAAGCAGTCAGATTAAGTTCCAGAAGTCAGACAGCTTTATTTTACAGTCCTAACCACCTGTTCATTTCTTCACATGGCTTCTATGCTAAGCCTTTTCCTAGCAGCTACTTCTCTGCTCCTTCCCTGGTTCTCTCTGCCTCCGTCTCCCTTTCAGCTTCTCTTCAGGCTTCATTTCTGACTGACTTCCCCTTGCTGATTCTCCTTGTTGAGTCTCCTTGTTGATTCCTTCTGCTGGTTCTCTCTGCTGACTCCTCTGCTCTAACTCTCCTCCTCCTCCTCCTCCTCCTCCTCCTCCTCCTCCTCCTTCTTCTTCTTCTTCTTCTTCTTCTTCTTCTTCTTCTTCTTCTTCTTCTTTTTTTTGGTTTTTGGGTCACACCCAGCAGTGCTCATGGATTACTCCTGGCTCTATGCTCAGAAATAGCTCTTGGCAGGCTGGGGGACCATGTGGGATGCCAGGATTCGAACCACCATCTTTCTGCATGCAAGGCAAATCCCTTACCTCCATGCTTATCTCTCCGGCCCCTAACTCTCCTCCTTATCCACTCTCTACCCCCTAGCAAACACCTCTTCTTCTTTTTTTCTTTTTTGTTTTTTTGGGGCCACAGGGGTTACTCCTGGCTAAGCACTCAGAAATTGCCCCTGGCTTGGGGGGACCATATGGGACGCCGGGAAATCAAACCGTGGTCCTTCCTTGACTAGCGCTTGCAAGGCAGACACCTTACCTCTAGCGCCACCTCACCAGGCCCGACTCCTCTTCTTGTTCATTCTAGGAGTGGGTGGTTCAGATGGGATAAATAAGAAGTTGGGGGAGGGGATACCCACAGGCCGTAATAAATAGAACCTTCAAAACACTTCTTTTGTTGTTGTTGTTGTTGTTGTTGTTTGCTTTTTGGGTCACACTCCGCAGCGCTCAGGGGTTACTCCTGGCTATCTGCTCAGAAATTGCTCCTGGCAGGCTCAGGGGACCATATTGGATGCCGGGATATGAACCACCAACCTTTTACAGTCAAGGCAAAAGCCTTACCTCCATGCTATCTCTCTGGCCCCTAAAACACTTCTCTTTGAAGTTATTATCCTGCTTCTGAATGAAGTTCTTCCTTTCTGAGACTCAATTCCTACTATCGATCTAAATTTTCTGTTACATTTCTTGGTCATGAGTG
Source organism: Suncus etruscus (assembly GCF_024139225.1). Classification (NCBI taxonomy): domain Eukaryota; kingdom Metazoa; phylum Chordata; class Mammalia; order Eulipotyphla; family Soricidae; genus Suncus; species Suncus etruscus. Next base: position 60,173,662 of record NC_064854.1, on the reverse strand, counting down.
GAAAAACTTTAAGATGCCTTTGGCCAATTAAGAGCACAGGAAACTATTAAGAAACAGTAATAAGTTCAGAATGGATTGTCTTGGTGGGTATGGAAGCATCAGCAATTCTCACAAGAGCAGTGGTAAGGAGGAATACAATGAGCAAAAGTGTAAGAAAGGGGCTGGGAGCGTCAAAATGATAACTGAATGCCAGGTATGTGTGAAGCTAATATAAGTCCTGGCACCTCATGGCTTCTCATTGCTATTGGGGATGCTCCATGAGTTCCTGAACAAAGTTGGAGAGGTCTCTCCCCTCAAAATAAGTATTTTTAAAAAGAGGGAGAATCATATCTTCAAAAATTGGTGGGTCATATTGATAGAATCAAATGGCAGGTATTTCAGGGAATTTCTAAAAAGTATTTGAAAGCAGCAAAGAACGGGTATCACCAGAGAAGACTGCAGACACTTGGATATCATTAACAAGAGAGAAGAGTATAAAGGGGACATTGTGGAACTGGACTGACAACTAGGCAGGGCTGGGGAGATGGAGTGGAGGAACAGAGGGAGCACAGTCCCCAAGATTTCAAGTGAAAGATAAAGTTCAGTTCTCACCATTCTAGGGTTTAGTTTCCAGCAGTTTTGAAACAGGGCAGAGCAGATGGGACCTATGATTTGAGACTGGGGTCCAGGGAGTTCTTAACATCAGAAATCAGAGCTCAGGGAAACTATGAAAATCCAGAAAAAAAGCTCTCTAGATTTTCTGTCAATCCAGTGGGTCTACCCCACAACTGGTTTAATTCACTTATTGATTATCTGGGAGTGTCTAGACCAGGCAAACAGACTTGACTTTGGGCTTCTAGGACTTGACAGTTGAGTGGAAGAAAGACAGATTTTAAATATTAACCCTCCCACAAATCCCTACTAACTACTTAGTCCAAGGACTATAAAACTAGATAGGGTGGCAAAATGTTTCTTGTAGAGTTAGCAAGTAAATGTGTACCTGGCACCTCCTATTTCTCTGAGCACTATAAGAAAAACCATAGAAATCAGAGCCAAGAGTAGCTCCTGAGTATCACAAGGTTGGCATAACCCTCTTCTCCATCTCTCAAAAATGCTGTATGGGTGTCACTTTGAAAGCAAGACACAGGAATGAATAAATGAGAAAGGTCCAAGTTCTATTTTATTTTTTTCTGGATGGAGTAGGGGAACAATGCCCAGAAGAAAATGTAGACGTGTCAGCAGGAAAGTGTCCTGAACGCATGTAGTCACAATAGAAAGTGTGACTCCAAGTGTTTAGCACCTTCCATCCATTATACTGGATTGCTATAACTCACTGGCAGAGCATGAGCATTGAAGAAAAATGCAATCCCCTGAGAATAGCAGAGTTAATGATAGAGTAGTTGCAAAAGAGAACTACTAGACAATCTTGAAGCATCTTGGAATTTTCTAGACCATTCAGGAGTGGAATGTGGCAAACCCAAGTGCATCACTGGAATGTATTGCTGTGACTGCTTCATCAAACTCACTTTTCCCAGATGTTTGCGATCTGAATCATGCAGGCCAGGAATGCCAAGAGTGAAGTTCAAGTTTGTTGGATTAACCAGGTTCCATTCTATTTAGGATATGCTTGTTACTCACTGGTTGGAAACACCTTTGGATGGAAGCATCCATTGAACTGGTGCCTTAGACCATCTGTTTTCCACCCAGAATATAGTCTGGCACATGCTAATAAAGACTTCAGGTCTCAGGAAAAATCACTGCGGTTTTGGTTTTCCACCACTGAGCTATCTGCTTCTTAGGAGCAGAAGGCTTGCGTGTGGGATTTCTGAACCTGATTTATCCCCTTAACCATGTGTGGATTATTTCCTGTGTCAGTATTTGCTTCCAGACCCACGGCTCTCCAATGCCCTAGATTTGGGGCATGAAGCTTCTGCTTCACCTGGCGCCCAAACAAGAACCACATGGGAGACCAAGGATTGAATCCAGGTTTGTCCTGGGTCAGATGCATGCAAGGCAAATGCCCTAACCACTGTGCTATCACTCAGGTTCCTCGGCTCGGCCCTCCTGAGTCACATTTCTTATTTCCCAATATATCTACTAACTGAGAAGCAGGACACTTCCCGTCTCAGTGAAGAGAGTAAATGCATCACAGGCGCTCCATTACTGATATGGCTTGGAAACCTGGTGAAAACCAGATACCAGGGGCACCAGGCTGAGAGGTGACTCCTTTGTCTGTGAATGCAGGTGGAAGGGGTCGGCCCTGCTGTGAAATTGGCGACTGGGAGAAACTAAGGGGACCTGTCAGCTTTACGTGTTTTTTTTTTTCTCTTGTCTCCTGAAGCTCTCCTGAGAGGGCCAGAAAGGGCCCCCAAAAATCTGTCTCCTAGAGACCCCAGAAGAGCATGGCTGCTCCACTTCACTTCGTAGCTGCACACTCTTTCTAACTAATGAACCCCACCATAACATGCAGGAAAAAAAATCACACTACAAGTGTGACAATGGGGAAACCTTGAAGGCAAACACCACGCACAGAGAATGAAGACAATAGCTCTGATGATCCAAAAAAATACCAACCATCTGATTAATCTCTCAGATAAGGAGTTTAGAATAGAAATATGGAGGATCCTCATGGAAAACATAGCTCTAGCTGAACAGAACACAAAGACAGAAATCAGAAAACTCCAAAGTAAAATAGCTTGGAAAACTGTCAGTAAACCTAACTCCAGTAATCCCTAGAGTCTCCCTGCCAGGAAAGAAATTTAATGCAATTAATTTTATCTCACAACAAATCTGGGAACATCAAAAACATCTATTTGTTAAAATTATTATTAAGAAGCTAACCCCCTGAAGATATAAGGGCATGGCAGTGTCTATTCATTCAAGATCTTTCTAGCTTCTCTTTAAGCCCAACAACCCAGTCATTTATCCATCTACCTATCCATTCAACCATGCTTTTGTACTTCCATTTATTGACTCCTTTAGTTACTTCTTTGGGGGAAAAACTGGTAATGTAATGGCAAGCTAGCAGAGTTATGGATCATTTTTATGTTATATGGAAGCTGTTATGATAGAATTAACAAGATGCTAGGAGAACACTCAATATCTGTGGCGTCAGGGAAAGGGTCTTTTACTGAGGGTCTCCACACTAAGAGGTGGCAGAGAGATAGATGAATCCTGGTGTGCTCTTCATTCAGAACTTGTCTTGGGTTCCTGTGGTCTCTGCAGAAGCAAGAAACTAATTTCTCTCAGAAATGGGTCGTGGAATTTATGATGTAAGGGAGGTGGGTGACATTCAAGATAACCTCAACTAAAAGTTAAGAAGTTGGAAATTTTACCCCTTGAGAAGTGGCAATGAGGCTGAAACCTCAAAGATGATTGACATTAGGCAGGTCATGAGGCAGGAGCAGCTTCTGCAGTGTGCAGGATGAAGAACAGGGATGAGTTTGTTAAGAAGCAGGTGGGAAGAACACAATGCTGGAAACCTGGTCTCAAAGTGTGGACTATTCTGAGTATCAGGAAAGATGGTGCATCTTGGGTACAGGCATATGCTCACTGAAATTAGCTGACTGTCATTTAGGGGATTCAAACTGGTGAACAAAGCGGGTAGGTAGCCTAGAACAGTCAGGAATGGCACTCAGATTGGCCTTAAGCAAAGCAAGAACCTTACCCATTGAATTATTGCTCTGGCCCCTTAAATCACAACTTTCCCACCACCTTTGCCCCCCATTTCCTATCACCCTCTGTCTGTCTTCAAGAAAGGCATTGTATTTGTCTCTATGGTTGTCATGGTAGCTATTAGTGCAGTTATATCTCTAACTACCATTAGTATCGTTTTAAAGTGACAAAAGGTTTTATTGTTAGAATTATGGGGGAACTCTTTATCTTAGGAAGTTCAGTCTTTCCTGAGGGTAATGAAGTTCCACTTCTCTTAGATAGGTTTTCTAATCCTATCAGGTACTGAAAGTGTAGTTGGGGGCCCCGAGAGATAGCACGAATCTCTAGTTTTTGGCCCTGAAGACCCGCCTGGTGTGGGGGGATCTCGGTCCCCTGGACTAAGTGGTCATCCCAGGGGGCCTGTGGCTAGCTGCCCTGCCCAGAGCCCCCAACATACCAGTCAAAGACACCCAGAAATCCTGGCATGCGGAGTGTTCTGAGCCCAGCCCTGCCTTTCCAGTTTATCCATAACCACAAGACCAAGTTCAAGTGTCACTTAATTTCCATTCAAATAAATTTTGTTTAGCTTATTTTTAAGTACATTTGTGTAGGTGTACCTATCTGAGACCCTGGTTTTAGGTGTAGCTTCCTGAGACCCACCCATTTCTGGGAGGGGTCTTGGGAACCGGATATTAGGTGTAACCTTACCTGCAAGACCCCTCCCATTCCGGGGAGTGGTCTTGGGATAGGTAGATAAACCCTGGAGCCTTGGGATTAGGTCTCTCTGGCCTGCTGAGCTCTTTGGCTTTAGGTTCTTTGCCTCTTTTGGTCTTTGACCAGGATGGAGGCCAAAGGAAGATGGCTGAATTATAAGATGCAGGGCTAAGAATGGCCGAATGCTTGAAAGGTTATGAGATAGGCCACACACATGTGGTGAATAGGGCATAAATAAAGCTGATGGTTCCTGATGCATGCCTGTGAGTGAGTGATTTCGCCTTTCACCTGGGCTTGGGACCCGCCGGCTGGATGGGGTTGCGGAGCCACATGGCCTGGGATGGCAGAGAGAAATCCATCACCATCCATCGCCATCCAGCTCTATCATTAATTATTTAATTCAACATAATGGCGCTCGAACTGTGATTTGAATACTGGACCCAACAAAACAGCAATAATGGTGAGATTTCTGCTTTTCAGTTTCATTTTGGCTTTTTTCAGTTGCAGTGAGCCCAAAACCTTGGGCTACCACGTGAAGCCATTTTCAAACATGGCCTACACCCCTTATGGGGGCAGAAGGGCAACTGAAACAAGGGAGGTGAAAGCTTGCAGAGAAAAAAGACTGTATTTAAAGTGGACTGATTTTCTGAGAACAACCTTTGGCTTGAATTTGGATTTTGACTTTGAAAACTTCGGACTGGACTTCTAGAACTCTGAACATCAAAAGCCACCTGCAAAAAAGCTGTGGCCAAGAGAAACCTGCTTCCAAAAGTGCCGTCCGGAAGGGAAAAAGGGCAGCTGCTATCAACCAAGAACTCGGCCCTGTAGCAGAAAAGCGGCAAACAGTGCCTAATCCGGCAGAAAGCAGCGAACCTGGGATCCACCCTCCAGATCACAAAGGTGAAATGGCGCGAGCGAAACCAGCCTGCACAAAGTTTACAGAAGCCACATGGTGAGATCAGCATGGGACAAATTAATGATCTGGACTTATGATTTTAAGTGTAGGGACTAAGCGGGTAGTCATATATTTCACTCATAGTTGGTGATGGCATAAGTTTTAGTGAGTTAGTGGTTAAAAAAAAATAGGGAGGTAATACAGCTTAGCCCAACTAAAACATCTAATTTCTAACCGCCTGCATCTTTGTCTTGATTAAGTCATTTTCTTTATAATTTAAATGTTTTGTTTTCCAGTTAATATTTTCAATTGCAAAATGTTTTACTGTGTGTATTTTAATGTACTTAGCCTGTTTTTAAAATGTATGTTATGCATTTATGCTGTAGTACTTGTGTGTAGAAAAGGTTATAGGAACAGAAAGTTCCCCCAATATAGTTTAAAAGTATAGGAACATGAAAGTTCCGAAATAGTGCTTGGTAAAAAAGCATTAAGAGAATTTTAAGTTACAGGTGTATAGTATATTTTGCAAAAATGTTATGTTTTTGAAAAGGGCTGGTATATTAATTTTCACTCTATTACGTTGGTGCATGAAAATATTAACCCACCTTTGGCTAAAGGTGGAGTCAGGATTACAAAAGGGTCTTTATCTTTCAGAAAAGGGGGAAATGTAGGTGTACCTATCTGAGACCCTGGTTTTAGGTGTAGCTTCCTGAGACCCACCCATTTCTGGGAGGGGTCTTGAGAACCGGATATTAGGTGTAACCTTACCTGCAAGACCCCTCCCATAGGGCATAAATAAAGCTGATGGTTCCTGATGCATGCCTGTGAGTGAGTGATTTAGCCTTTCACCTGGGCCTGGGACCCACCGGCTGGATGGGGTTGCGGAGCCACGTGGCCTGGGATGGCAGAGAAAAATCCATCACCATCCATCGCCATCCAGCTCCTTCGTTAATTATTTAATTCAACACATTTGGATTAGCCATTCCACTCAAGGGGACAGAAATCTACTGAGCCTTGATTACTTTCCAGAAGGGTTACTCTAACATCTTAGACTGGTCTTTCAGCTGTGAAATCGTGAAAACTAAAACCTCAATTTAAATGAAGGTTATAGTGAGGGTGTAAAAAGTGAAATATTTACTTATGACTCATAAAGAAAAGGGATAAATCTGACTTAAGAGAGTACAAAGGAGATAGAGGAGCAGGAAATAGCCCAGTGGGTAGGATGCTTGCCCTGCATATAGCTGACCAGGATCAACCCACAAGACCCTATGTGGTTCCTAATCATCACCAGAAATAATTACTGAGTGCAGAGTCTGGAGTAACCCGTGAGCATCATTCAATATGTGATTCAAAACAAAAATAAGCAAAAAAGGAGATAAAGCAAACCAGTAGCTCATTTAGAAAACTACTTGGAAGAAGTATTGGACAAGAAGAAACAAGATAGCAGGTGCTGAACAAAGGCATGCTAACAGACTGGGTAAAATTTTCTCAAAAGCAACAATGGAATTCCTAAGAGTTAAAAGAGTAATGTAACAGTTAATGGTAATTTTCCCTGCATATATTTCTCTACTTGAAGACTCTTTTTTGTGACTAAATCTCTTACCCCTAGTTTCAGTTTTCTTTTCTTTCTTTCATCTCTCTTTTTCTTTCTTTCTTTCTTTCTTTCTTTCTTTCTTTCTTTCTTTCTTTCTTTCTTTCTTTCTTTCTTTCTTTCTCTTTCTTTCTTTCTTTCTCTCTCTTTCTTTCTTCTTCCTCCTCCTCTTCCTTCCTTCTCCTTCTTCCTTCTTCCTTCTTCCTTCTCCTTCTTTCTTCTTCTTCTTCTTCTTCTTCTTCTTCTTCTTCTTCTTCTTCTTCTTCTTCTTCTTCTTCTTCTTCTTCTTCTTCTTCTTCTTCTTCTTCTTCTTCTTCTTCTCCTTCTTCTTCTTCTTCTTCTTCTTCTTCTTCTTCTTCTTCTTCTTCTTCTTCTTCTTCTTCTTCTTCTTCCTCCTCCTCCTCCTTCTTCTTCCTTCTTTTGCTTTTTTCCCTATCTTTCTTCGTTTCAGTTTTAATAGCATGGAGGTAGAGTTTGCCTTTCATGCAGAAGTTCATTGGTTCGAATCCTGGCATCCCATATGGTCCCCCGAGCCTGCCAGGAGCAATTTCTGGGCCTGGAGCCAGGAGTAACCCCTGAGTGCTTCCGGGTGTGACCCCCCAAAAAAAGAAAAAAAAAGAAAAAAGAAATTAAAGCATTCTACTTTAAAGGACTGGGAAAGGAAAGAAAGGATCCTCAAAGGTTCTTAAGAAAACCACAAAAGTGAACTTAAAGCCATTGATGCAGGGAAAGGAAGTGTCTATTTAACAATGGCAGTAAGAGTTCACAATCCTTTCTGATCAGAGGATTAGATGCTTTGACAAGTCCTAAACTCTGACTTCACAGGAATAAGTGAATAGATCTGGTAAGTTTGATTTAAAACTCGACAGTGTATCAGCCCATAAAAGTGTATCACTTTATTATATAGTCTCTGGCGAGTTTTACATCAGTGTTGGTCTGGAAGACAAATATCTTCCCCAGACTCCAGAAAACATTCTTCAAAAACATGTTACTTCTTTGTTAACATAAAATATCCTACAAAACAATAAATCACACATTCTCTTCCATGCCAGGTTTTGTCACATCAGTCACTTTTTCTTAGTTATGTGCTAAATAACTTTATTATTGTGGGAGCCAATAAATTTATGTTAAGTTCTAAATCTCAAGTATTGTCACTCAACTCCCATGAAATATTATTAGATACTTCTGTCTGTAAGTGAGTTTTTAAACATAATCTAATTATTGAAGCAATTTCCATCTATTTAAGATAAAACACAATCCCTGAAAATACAACCATCTCTGTCCCATTATTAACAAAAATTTAAAAGACACAGGATAGGATCTTTTATTTAAAAATAAAATAAGCTTTTGGGCCACACCCATCAGTGCTCAGGTCTTAGTCCTGGCTCTGTACTTAGGGACCACTCTTAGCAGGCTCAGGTATCCTTATGGGGTGCCAGAGATTGAATCCAGGTCGACTGTGTGAAGGCAAATGTCAAACTCACTGTACTATCATTCTAGCCTCCAATGTTTTCATGGTCTTTTTTAAAAATATTTTATTAAAACACCTTGATTACAAACATGATTGTGGTTGGGTTTCAGTCATACAAAGAACACCCCCCCCATCACCAGTGCAACATTCCCAACACCAGTGTTCCTATCTCTCTCCTCCCCACCCCACCCCTGCCTGTACTATAGAAGGCTTTCTATTTCCCTCATACATTCTTGTTGTTAGGATAACAATGTAGTTATTTCTCTAACTAAACTCATCACTCTTTGTGGTGAGCTGCCTGAGGTGAGCTGAAACTTCCAGCCCTCCTCTCCTTTGTCTCTGAAAATTATTATTGCAAGAATGTCTTTCATTTTTCTTAAAACCCATAAATGAGTGAGACTATTCTGCATCTCTCTCTCTCTCTCTCTCTCTCTCTCTCTCTCTCTCTCTCTGACTTATTTCATTCAGCATAATAGATTCCATGTACATCCATAATAGGAAAATTTCATGACTTCATCTCTTCTGACAGCTGCATAATGCTGAATAATTAAATCACATAAAATGGTGAATTTTGAAAAAGCACTAGGTCACATACTACCACATTGGGTTTCAGGAAAATTCTAAAATTTTCTGTTTCTAATCATGAACAGTTATGTATCTAACCATAAATCCTTCCAAACACTCAACTAACAATGCTTCTGAAAGACATAATGGATATATATTAGTCACTATATTAAAGTCCTTAAGGGTATTTTCTGAATCCACGTGAAAACAGGAGCAGTTTAATTTTATCGCAGGCAAAATATTTGCATGTCATTTGGAAGATTAAAGTTGTACCATGTCTTTATCATGACATTTAATTTTAATAGAAGAGAAACTAAATGATTTGACTTTGAGCTCAACACCCTGGTAGTTGTTTATGGAGTGTCTGGAAATTACTTTTTTCCTAAGCTGAAAAGTATAATATAGATTTTTAATAAGCCCTTGGAGATGTAAATAAAAATCCTGTGGGACTCATTCAAATTTCCAAGGCAAATTAAATTAAATAATAAAATTAAATCATTAATTAAATTATTGTTAATTAAATTAAAATTTTAAATTAAATAATATCTATACTCTGTGCCTTTCAACCATCATAATGACACCAAAGGTCCCTATATGTTTATACATAGATGATCTTTATACCTGGTAAAATTGACTTGAATAAAGTTACTTGTAAGTTCCTGATGTATGGGTGTGATTGTCATAGTTTAATATTTTAGTTCAATAGTTTTAACACATTAAAATCTGTGAAAGATTTTAACTAAACCACAGGTTGGCTTTTCCGACTCTGGTCAGATATGAGGGTAAAAAATGTCTTTTGACTGTATTAGTGATTAGTAGCCTGATTTTAATCATAAACATATGACTACAAGTCTTTCTAATCTGTATCACCTCCAATGACATGAATTGAGTCATTGGGTCTTAAATTAAGGGTTCTTTTTTTTTTTGGAGAGGTGGTATTTCGGCCACACATGGGAGCCCTCAGGGGTAACTTCTGGCTCTGTGCTCAGAAATTGCTCCTGAAGCTTGAAGGTTGCCCTAGACCTAGGCTTTCCCCCATTCCCCACCCAGCTCCTTAGGGAGGGTTTGGGTGGGGGTTTGGAACTTCCAACCTCCCAGCTCTTGAAGGTCTCTTTCCTTCCTGGGTGCCAGGAGTCTCTACCAGCATGGGGTTTGGCAGGCCTCTGCCATGCCAAAGGCCTTCTTAACCAGGCCGGGGTGGGGGGAGAGTGCAGGACTTGGGTGACCCCAGCACCCTTCTACCACCTTGCTCTGGATCTCCAGAGCTTTAAGGTTACCCTAGGCTTAACTTGTGGGTGCTGAGAGTTGCCTGGTTGTGCACAGATACATAAATAGTACCCCCTATCCTTGAATTATGTTTTTGTGTGTGCAGAATGTCTATTTTGTACTCTGCCCTTTTGTACACCCCTACAAAAGCTCATTTTTCTTTTTATCTCTCTCACCCCCTACCATCATTACTTCACATTTACCCATTTTAACTTCAGTACTGCAGAGTCCTAAGTCACAGACCAAAGTGGTGTACTGGAGTTAACAGCCTCCCCCCATCTATTTTAAACGGCATAAAATGGACACGTATGTCTTTTCAACATTTTATGTGTGTTCTCTTTGACAGCTATAGCTCTTGCTGAATATTTTTTTATGCAGTGACGATTTTCCCCATTTTTTATCCTTTCTTCTCTTTGTGAACTGTTCAATAGGGAATTTGGTGAAAGAGTCCCTCAGTTTAATTCTTATGTTTGAACCAAGTCACGGGTATTGTTGAACATGTTCTTATGCCTCCATATGCATCGATAACGTCACGTTGCTTTATTTCTTGTTTGCATAGGCACATTAAAATGGGAAAATACTATACATACAAATAAGTTCTTATCTAATAGAGATGGGAACACACAAATCTTGTAGTGCAATGGGACCTTACACCCTGAACACTGACATAATGACCTGGCACAGGCCTCAGAAGAATGGGCATTCTCCATTCACCCCTGATCTAGGGAAGCCATTTACGAAACATCCAAGGTTGTCTATAACATCACCTGGTAGGGAAGACCCTACCGCTGCTCTGACATCGACCTACTCAAAAGAGACTTCTCTTAACACTGAGAAGACTTAACAACAACAACAACAACAACAACAACAACAACGACCTGCTTACTGAACAGGGCTTTCTGCATTGCCCTTTTATTGTGAGGTGAAACGAGAGGATGCTCCACACCAGCCTGACTTTAATGTAGGATATGCAGATTCCAGGATCATTAATACAGAAACCTGATCCCAATAATAGAGACTGCGTGAAAAATAAAACGATATTGGCACTACAGACAATGACTTGGATTGAACAAACTAGTTTGCCTGGAGCCTAGAGTTGGTCTTATGCCAGGAAACATCAGGGGTAGAGTCTCCTTGTATTTAGGCCAAGGCTTTTCCTTCCTATGTCCCCCATATTTTGGTGGGCCTATGCAAACAATATTTGCCACTCTAACATCGTTTTTACTGTGCTCCTTTGACTCTAAATCTTAAAAAAAAAAACGCTTAAACTTTTGATGTTAACTTAATATGCATGTGCATGAAAATGTAAAAAAATACTATGCCTTCAATGTTTAAGAAGTCACATAAATTTCATGGCTTTAGATTGCTTTGTGTACTGCTAAGAAATGTCATAAAATACTACAATCTGGGTACTTGTGGACAAAGTAATTGTACATGGATTCTGTTTTATTTTTCTTAATGTTCTTTGACTGTAATTCCGAAATTTAGGCATCAGCAAGGGATTTCTTCTGAGAACTCTGTTTATGGGTGATTGTCCTTCCACTGTAACTTTACTTTGTTCTCTTTCTTTGCATCATTGTTCTTATAATTAAAAATTAAAAATTAAAAAAAAAAAAGAAATCGCTCCTGAATGGGCCATCTTGGGTGGGCCATGTGCAAGGAAAATGCCCTACCACCATGTTATCACTCTGACCTCAGGGTTTCTTTTCTGAGAAATCCTTAATCCTTTTCCCTGTTTTATCTGAGAAAGGATAAAGGAAAGATTGGCAGAAACTGTGTGAACTTTCAACACATTTCCTCAGGATCAATGCATGCTTCTGAAAACAGCTCTGATGAGTCTTTCTCATCTCTCTGGTTTCTTTGAAAATGAAAATGCTCAAGCCAAAGATCACATGTTAATCCATATAGAGGATAAATCTGTGTTGATTAATTTGTCAGATCACTCTCCTAAATAATTTTCCCAGGATGAAAAGAACCAACAAATCTGAAAGCATGGGGATTTTCTGGGAGAGCAAAGAGCAGAGTGCACAAAGGCAGGAGGCAATGCACTATTACAGCCTTGGTCTTTATAGTTATCTTAAGATGCTTCAGGAAAGGCATCATGGAACCTCAAGGGTGTATATGTCTCAAAAGTAAAGCACATATTTACCCAAGCTTAAAGATACACCTTATTGCTTATAAATTTAAAGGTCACACAACACTTGATAAAAGGCCCATCTCATTCAACAAGACCTCAAAAATCCTTTCTTTATAAATGACTTCTATTTTGTACCTTGGAGGATTGCATGCCCAGCTAGAGGCATAAGCACATTAGTAGGTTGCTTAATACAGGTCCAAGAAAGTACTTTACCTAATGTTTGTTATCTTACAGTGACATCTGTCATGTCCCAATGAGCAAAGCAACTTGCCTTAAGCAAGCCTAATTCAAAGGACAGAGGAAATAAGATTGCAGCATGGTGAAACCACAATGTTACAGAGTGAACAGGAGCATGCCACTAAAAATGAGCACATAACCTTGCTGTAAATTAACATGCTTTATAGAGAAATTACATATGGAAGAATGCACATTACACTCGATATGGAAAACAGTATCTTATTTATGCTGTACAGCTACTATTCAAGTATTCTTCTGAGACTTACACAGAAAAAAATTAGTGTATGTAAAAACTCTGATGATTATATTCCTATCACTAACAGTTTTATTTTTCAGAAGACTTAAGTGAGCTGAATAAACGGGAAACAGCAAACACCCCAAAGGAGAAATGTGGTCCCTTACAGCAGCACCTCTGGAGGGGGCCTGGTAGAGAAAGCACTTCACTGTGATATCTGTGGCATGGAAGGGCCAGCACACTGCTCAGATTGTTTTTCACTGGGTGCACAAAGGTTTGAATGCCGAGTTTCACTTTCTTTTTATTTTATTCTTTTTTTTTTATTTAAACAACTTTATTACATACATGATTGTGTTTGGGTTTCAGTCATGTAAAGAACACCACCCATTACCAGTGCAACATTCCCATCACTAATGTCCCAAATCTCCCTCCTCCCCACCCAACCCCCGCCTGTACTCTAGAAAGGCTTTCTATTTCCCTCGTATATTCTCTTTATTAGGATAGTTCAAAACGTAGTTATTTCTATAAATAAACTCATGCCTGTTTGTGGCGAGCTTCCTGAGGTAAGCTGTAACTTCCAGTTCTTTTCTCTTTTGTGTCTGAAAGTTATTATTGCAAGAATGTCTTTCATTTTTCTTAAAACCCATAGATGAGGGAGACCATTCTGCGTCTTTAAATCTCTGACATAATAGATTCCATGTACATCCATGTATAGGAAAATTTCATGATTTCATCTCTCCTGATGGTTGCATAATATTCCATTGTGTATATGTACTACTGTTTCTTTAGCCATTTATCTGTTGAAGGGTATCTTGGCTGTTTCCAGAGTCTTGCTATGGTATATAGTGCTGCAATGAATATAGGTGTAAGGAAGGAATTTTTGTATTGTATTTCTGTATTCCTAGGGTATATTCCAAGGAGTGGTATAGTTGGGTCGTATGGGAGCTTGATTTCCAGTTTTTAGAGGAATCTCCATATCGCTTTCCATAAAGGTTGAACTAGACGGCATTCCCTCCAGCAGTGGATAAGAGTTCCTTTCTCTCCACATCCCTGTCAACACTGCTTGTTCTCATTCTTTGTGATGTGTTTCATTCTCTGTGGTGTGAGATGGTACCTCATAGTTGTTTTGATTTGCATCTCCCTGATGATTAGTGATGTGGAGCATTTTTTCATGTGTCTTTCGGCCATTTGTATTTCTTCTTTGTCAAAGTGTCTGTCCATTTCTTCTCCCAATTTTTTGATGGGATTAGGTGTTTTTCTTGTAAATTTCTGTCAGTGCCTTGTATATTTTGGAGATTAGCCCCTTGTCTGATGGGTATTGGGTGAATAGTTTCACCCACTCAGTGGAGGACTCTTCTATCCTGGGCGCTATTTCTTTTGAGGTGCAGAAGCTTCTCAGTTTAATATATTCCCATCTGTTAATCTCTGCTTTCACTTGCTTGGAGAGTGCACTTCTTCTTTGAAGATGTCTTTAGTCTCAATGTCCTGGAGTGTTTTGCCTATGTGTTGTTCTATATATCTTATGGTTTTTGGTCTGATATCGAGGTCTTTAATCCATTTGGATTTTACCTTCATATATGATGCTAGCTGGGGGTCTAAGTTCAATTTTTTGCAAGTGGCTAGCCAGTTGTGTCAACACCAATTGTTGAAGAGGCTTTCTTTGCTCCATTTAAGATTTCTTACTCCTTTATCAAACATTAGGTGATTGTATGTCTAGGGAACATTCTCTGAGTATTCAAGCCTATTCCACTGATCTGAAGGCCTGTCCTTATTACAATACCATGCTGTTTTGATAACTATTGCGTTGTAGTAAAGTTTTGGGGAAAGTAATTCCTCCCATATTCTTTTTCCCAATGATTGCTTTAGTTATTCTAGAGAGTTTAGTGTTCCAAATGATTTTCAAAAGTATTTGATCCACTTCTTTGAAGAATGTCATGGGTATCTTTAGAGGGATCACATTAAATTTGTACAATGCTTTAGGGAGTATTGCCATTTTGATGACGTTAATCCGATCAATCCATGAGCAGGTTATGTGCTTCCATTTCCGCGTGTCCTCTCTTATTTCTTGGAGCAAAGTTTTATAGTTTTCTTTGTATAGGTCTTTCACATTTTTAGTCAAGTTGATTCCAAGATATTTGAGTTTGTGTCAATGGGGTTGTTTTCTTAATGTCCATTTCTTCCTTATTACTATTGGTGTATAGAAAGGCCATTGAGTTTGTGTGAATGGGGTTGTTTTCTTAATGTCCATTTCTTCCTTATTACTATTGGTGTATAAAAAGGCCATTGATTTTTGTGTGTTAATTTTGTAGCCTGCCACCTTGCTATATGAATCTATTGTTTCTAGAAGCTTTTTGGTAGAGACTTTAGGGGTTTTCTAGGTAAAGTATCATGTCATCTGCAAACAGGAAGAGCTAGACTTCTTCCTTTCCTACCTGGATTCCCTTGTTATGTTTTTCTTGCCTAATCACTGTAGCAAGTACTTCCAGTGCTATGTTGAATAGGAGTGGTGAGAGAGGACAGTCTTATCTTGTGCCAGAATTTAGAGGAAAGGCTTTTAGTTTTTCTCCATTGAGAACAATATTTGCCTCTGGCTTGTGGTAGATGGCCTTAACTATATTGAGAAAGGTTCCTTGAATGTAGTGGATAATCTACTTGAATAATCGACAACTTGAATGTAGTGGATAATCTTCTTAATGAGTCATTGAACCTATTTGCCAGGATTTTGTTGAGGATCTTTGCATCTGCATTCATCAGCGATATTGGTCTGTAATTTTCTTTTTTGGTAGCATCTCTGTCTGGTTTAGATATCAAGCTGATGTTGACTTCATAAAAGCTATTTGGAAGTGTTTCTGTTTGTTCAATTTCATGAAAGAGTCTTGCCAGGATTGGTAGTAGTTCCTCTTGGAAAGTTTGAAAGAATTCATTAGTGAATCCATCTGGGCCTGGGTTTTTGTTTTTGGGCAGACATTTGATTACCGTTTTAATTTCATCAATAGTGATGGGGGTGTTTAGATATGCTACATCCACTTCCTTCAAACCTGGAAGATTATAAGAGTCCAAGAATTTATCCATTTCTTCCAAGTTCTCATTTTTAGTGGCGTAGAGTTTCTCAAAGTAGTTTCTGATTACCCTTTGAATCTCTGTCATATCAGTAGTGATCTCTCCTTTTTCATTCCTAATACGAGTTATCAAGTTTCTCTCTCTCTCTTTCTTTGTTAGGTTTACCAGTGGTCTATCAATCTTGTTTATTTTTTCAAAGAACCAACTTCTGCTTTCGTTGATCTTTCGGATTGTTTTTTGGGTTTCCACTTCGTTGATTTCTGCTCTCAGCTTTGTTATTTCCTTCTGTCTCCCTATTTTTGGGTCCTTTTGTTGAGCACTTTCTAGTTCTATTAGCTGCGTCATTAAGCTACTCAGGTAAGCCCCTTCTTCCTTCCTGATGTGTGCTTGCAAAGCTATAAACTTTCCTCTCAGTACTGCTTTTGCTGTGTCCCATAAGTTCTGATAGTTTGTGTCTTTATTGTCATTTGTTTTCAGGAACCTTTTGATTTCCTCCTTGATTTCATCTCGGACCCACTGGTTATTCACTATGAGGCTGTTTAATTTCCAGGTGTTAAAGTTTTTTCTGAGTCCCTTTGGAATTCACAAATAATTTTAGAGCCTTGTGGTCAACGAAGGTAGCCTGCAAAATTTCTATCCTCTTGATATTATGGAGGTATGTTTTATGTGCCAGCATGTAGTCGATCCTGGAGAATGTCCCATGTACATTGGAGAAGAATGTGTATCCACGTTTCTGGGGATGGAGTGTCCTATATATATCCACTAGGCCTCTTTCTTCCATTTCTCTCCTCAGGTCTAGTATATTCTTGTTGGGTTTCAGTCTGGTTGACCTATCCAGTGTTGACAAAGCCGTGTTGAGGTCCCCCACAATTATTGTGTTGTTATTGATATTATTTTTCAGATTTGTCAACAATTGTATTAAATATTTTGCTGGCCCCTCATTCGGTGCATATATGTTTAGGAGAGTGATTTCTTCCTGCTCTACATACCCCTTGATTAATATAAAATGTCCATCTTTGTCCCTTACAACCTTCCTGAGTATTAAGTTTGCATTATCTGATATTATTATGGCCACTCCAGCTTTTTTATGGGTGTTGTTTGCTTAGATAATTTTTCACCAGCCTTTTTTTTTTTTTAAATATGGAACGCTTCACGAATTTGCGTGTCATCCTTGTGCAGGGGCCATGCTAATCTTCTCTGTATCGTTCCAATTTTAGTATATGTGCTGCCGAAGCGAGCACTCTCCAGCCTTTTATTTTGAGTCTATGTTTGTTCTGACTATTCAGGTGTGTTTCTTGTAGGCAGCAGAAGGTTGGATTGAGTTTTTGATCCATTTAGCCACTCTGTGTCTCTTAACTGGTGCATTTCGTCCATTGATGTTGAGAGAAAGAATGGTCCTGGGATTTAATGCCATCTTTATATCGAAATTTGGTGTGTCTTTTGGTGAGTCTTGTCTTAAATTAGGTCTTCCAGTTTTTCTCTTAAGACTGGTTTTGAGTCTGTAAAGTTTCTGAGCTGTTTTTTGTCTGTGAAACCATGTATTCTTTTGTCAAACCGGAAAGTGAGTTTTGCTGGGTACAGTATTCTAGGTGAAGCATTCATTTCATTCAGTCTTGTCACAATATCCCACCACTGCTTTCTGGCTTTGAGTATTTCTGATGACAGGTCTGCTGTAAATCTTAAGGATGCTCCCTTGAATGTAATTTCCCTTTTT
The DNA here is from genome assembly GCF_024139225.1 of Suncus etruscus. Taxonomy (NCBI): domain Eukaryota; kingdom Metazoa; phylum Chordata; class Mammalia; order Eulipotyphla; family Soricidae; genus Suncus; species Suncus etruscus. Next base: position 60,156,145 of record NC_064854.1, on the reverse strand, counting down.
GATCTTGCTGTTTTCATAATTCTGTCTCTATCTGTGGGATTTGTCATTGTGACTAGGATGTGTCTTGGAGTATTTTTTCTGGGGTCTCTTTTGGTTGGTACTCTTCAAGCATGCAGGATTTGATGACATATATTCTTTAGCTCTGGAAGTTTCTCTTTAATGATGTTCTTGACTGTTGATTCTTCCTGGAAATTTTCTTCCTGGGTCTCTGGGACTCCAATGATTCTTAAGTTGTTTCTGTTGATCTTATCATAGACTTCTATTTTCATCTGTTCCCATTCTTTGACTAATTTTTCACTGTTCATTTGCTTTAAGTTCTTTTTTTCCCAATCTCTCCCACTGTATGGAATTGTTATTTATCTCATCTTCCACAGCACCAAGTCTATTCTCAGCTTCTTTTACCCTGTCCCAGAGCTTATCCATTTTGTCATTCACTTCGTTTACTGAGTTTTTTAGGCCTGTTAGTTGACATGTTATTTCAGTTTGGAGTTTTGTGATTTCTGTCTTCATATTTTCTTGGTTCTTGTTAGTGTTCTGTTCAACTCGATCCATGGTTTCTTTGAGTTCTTTGAGCATCTTCCATATTGCTTGTCTAAAGTCCTTATCTGAGAGGTTGATTAGTTAGTTGGTCATTATCTGGTAATCAGAATTTCATCTTCATTCTCTATGTCTGATGCTGGCCTGCGTTGTTTCCCCATTGTCAGACTTGTATTTTTGGTTTTTCTACGTGTTGTGGTGGTATTCATTGGCTAAATGATGTAGGCAGCCACACTCCTCTGGCTCCACCCTTGCTGGGTGGGTCGACTTGCCTCCAAGGGAGGGGAGTCCTCTGTGGATGAAACTTCTCACAGGATCAAATCTTAGGCCTGAGCATGCAGCAGAGAAGACAGTCCGAAGAGAAATGCTGGGCTTCAGTGATCCAGCACAGTTCTTAGTGTGATTTTTTTTTTTCTTGTTGCAATGGTGTTCTTTTTTTAAGAAAGAGTGCACAGCTGCGTAGCGAAGCATAGCTGTCTTGCTCTTCTGGAGCCTCTTTTCGGCCCACTCCCAAGAGTTTCATGCGACAGGACAGGAGATAGACACACACAGGCAGCACTCACAATTTTTCACAGTTGGGCCCCACTGGGCAGGCATAGTTTTGTAGATTTTCCCAGCCTGACCCCGAGTTTCACTTTCAAATGTCAGAGCCTCTCTTCAGAAACACACACGCTCAGTCTATTGCCTTGACTTATTTTTAAAAAATCCACCTCTTTTTCGTTAGCTCGAAGAGATGAAACAATGTTCTTTAATCTTTTCACCAGGAAACAGTCATAGCAAACCTCTTCTGGGCACTAATTTAGTAATAGGAAATGTATAATGTTGCTTACAAACTTCTCATGACTCAAAATTACAGAAAATTCACCAGGTTGTTTTTTTTTTTTTTATTTATTTCCCAATTTTGGTCTTATTGGGTCTGGGATGAGGGGTGGGGTAATATCATCATGAGCTACAAAATATCTCACTAGAGCTGAGGAGATGCCTCAAAGGACTGGAGTTTGCAAGTTGACCCAAGTTTTATCTCCAATACATGAGTCCTTTGCCTACTACCCACTCACTCTGGGCCCAAACACTGTGCCATTCAGACCAATTGGCTCTGACAATTGCCTCAACAATTCAGACCAGTGGTTCTTGGGTCCACCGCAAAAATCTCTTGCACCGTGTCTGACTCTCTCATTTTATTACTTATAACATAATAACATTTTATCTTTGCATTTCTGTCTCTTCTGAGGGAATTTCAAATACAAATTACATTATCACTTAGGCCAAATACAGGTGGACTCAGTGTTTGGGGGAAAATATTACCATTGTCATAAGAGTACTATTTTTTAGTATTGCTCATAGATCTCCTCAGAGAACATCCCAGATATTTAAGTATCAGTATTGTGCCTTAAAGTGTATGTATATGTGTGTGTGTGGGGGGGGGGGGTGTACCCTGGGCCTGCTTCACTGGGCCACAGGACCATACTGAAGATTTTTTTTTATCTTAAGACGATATCCCAGCCCATGAAATTAGCAACACTAAAACATGGATTAACCAAGTGCAGGGCACAGTGGAGGAGGTGAGATTCTCCTCCACTAGTCAGTCATCTCTTAGCCCCTCTTTTCTAGACTATCAAATGACTTGGGGGAATCCTGCTCAGGAAAGTCATTTGAACTTGTGTGGACATCTAGTCCAAGGATTAGTTTAGTTGGATTAGTTTTATAACTACTTTTTCTATTTAATACATTGGTTAAAATTACAAACTGAATATAACTAAAATAACTAAAACTTGTTTCTATCATTAATTTAGGACACAGATATATATATATGTGTGTGTGTGTATTATAAAGTTGCTTTACCCTTTTTATGCTTCATTTATATATGATTCAAATTAAGTCCTTTAGAAAGTTGAAAGCTGTGTGCAGTGCTTTTTGTTGTACTTATTTGCAAATGTTGGCTAATGTTATAAGTTTTTGTTCATTTTCAAATATACAATGTTTTCTATTTACTAGATAGTATTTTGGGAATTATAAAATTATCTAAGTGAATTATCCAAATAAATTGGTAAATATTGGTAAAAATTGGTAAAAAAAAATATATTGGTAAATAAATTGGTAAATAGGTAGGCAGAAGGAAATAACAAAGCTTAGAGCAGAAATCAATGAAGTGGAAATCCAAAACACAATTCTAAAGTTGAACAAAACACAAAAGTTGGTTCTTTGAAAAAATAAACAAGATTGATAAACCACTAGCAAAACTCAGAAAGAAAGGGAGAGACAGAAACTTAATAAACTGGATTATAAATGAAAAGGGGGAGATCACTACGGATACTACAGAGATTCAATGAGTAACCAGAGACTACTTGGATAAACTCTATGCCACAAAGCATGAGAACCTGGAAGAAATGAATAAATTCTTTGACTCATAACCTCCCATGGTTAAACAAAGATGATCTAGTATATCTAAATAGACCCATCACCACTGAGGAAATTAAAATGGTCATCAAAAGTCTTACAAAAGGCAAAAGTTCAGGCCCAAATGGATTCATTAACAAATTCAACCTTTCAAGAGGAACTACTATCAATCTTTTAAGGATCTTTCAGGAAATTGAAGAAACCCTGATACCAAAACCAGACAGGGATACTGCAAAAAATAAAACTACAGACCAATATCCCTGATAAACATAGATGCAAAGATCCTCAACAAAATCCTGGCAAATAGGATCCAACACCTCATCAAGGAAGTCATACACCATGACCAAATTTATTTATTTATTATTTATTTTATTTATTTATTATTTATATGGAATTTATTCCAAGAATGCAAGGATGGTTTAACATACGTAAATCAATCAACAATACACCATATCAACAAAAGGAAAAAATAAAAACCATATGATCATATCAATAGATACAGATAAAGTATTCGATAAGGTCTACAACCATTCTTGATAAAATCTCTTAACATGATGGAAATGAAGGAATTCTCAATATAATCAAGGCCATCTACCACAAGCCAATGGCAAATATTATTCTCAATGAAGATAAGCTAAAAGCCTTTCCTTTAAAATCTGGTACAAGACAAGGCTGCTCTCTCTCACCACTCCTGTTCAACATATACTAGAAGTTCTTGCCTAAGAAAAATATATCAAGGACATACAGATAGGAAAGGAAGAAGTCAAGGTCTCACTGTTTGCAGATGACATAATACTTTATTTAGAGAACCCTAAAATTACCAACAAGCTTCTAGAAACAATAGATTCATATAGAAAGTGGTAGGCTACAAAATTAACACACAAACATCAATGGCCTTCTTATATACCAATAATGATAGAGAAAAAAATGAACATTAAAAACAATCCCATTCACATTAATGCCACACAAATTCAAATATCTTGGAGTCAACGTAACTAAAAAGATAAAGGACCTATACAAAGAAAACTATAAAACCCTGCTTCAAGAAATAAAAGAGGACATAAGAAAACAGAGACATATACCCTGTTCATGAATTGAACATAATTAAAATGGCAATACTCCCCTCAAAGCATTGTACAGATTTAATGCAATTCCTCTAAGGATACATATGACATTCTTCAAAGAAAAAGATCAAAAATGTATGAGGGAAATTGAGAACCTGTTTAGAGTACAGGCAGGGGTCGGGTGGGGAGGAGGGAGACTTGGGACATTGGTGATGGGAATGTTGCACTGGTGATGGGTGGTGTTAAAAAAAAATAAAAAAAAATAAAAAAAAGGTCAAAAAAAAAAAACTACAAAAAAAAAAAAAAAAAGAAAAAGATCAAACACTCCTGACCAGAATTCATGCAGTATATAGAACATATAGGTAAAACACTCTATGATACTAAAGGCACAGTCAAGGAGAAAACATCACTGTCCAAATAAGTGGAAGCAAACATAAACTGATGGTACTATATTAAGCTGAGAAGCTTCTGCACCTCGAAAGAAATAGTATCTAGAATACAAAGGCCACCCACAGAATGGGAGAAACTACCCAATACTGTCAGATATGAGGCTAATATCTAATATATACAAGATACTGACAGAACTTAACAAGAAAAAAATCATACCCCCCATATAATGGGGAGAAGAAATGAATAAACAATCCTCAAAGAAGAACTACAAATGGCCAAAAGGCACATGAAACAGTGCCTCCATTACTAATCATCAGGGAGATGCAAATCAAAACAATAATGAAGTTCCCTTTCACACCACAGAGACTGGCACACATCACAAAGAATAAGAACAATCAGTGCTATTGGGGATTTGGAGAGAAAGAAACTTTTATTCACTGCTAAATAATGTAAATGTCTGGTCCAGCCTTTCTGGAAAACAATATGGAGATTCCTCAGTAAAATGGAAATTGAGCTCCCATTTGATCCAGCCATACCACTCCTAAACACAAAAACACAATACAAAAATGCCTTCCTCACACCTATATTCAGTTCAGTGCTATTTACAATAGTCAGAATCTGGAAACAACCCAGATGCCTTTCAACAAATGAGTGGCTAAAGAAACTGGTATACATATACACAATGGAATATTATACAGCCATCAGAAGAGATGAAGTCATGAAATTTTCCTATACATGAATGGAAATGGAAATATTATGCTGAGTGAAATAAGTCAGAGAGAGAGAGAGAGAGAGACAGGCACTGAGTAGTCTCACTCATCTGTGGACTTTAAGGAAAATAAAAGACAGTATTGTAATAAAACTCAGAGATACAGAGATACTAGAGATGAGGTCTGGAAGGACTGGTCCAAGGTATGAAGCTTACCAAAAAGAATGGTGAGTGCAGTTAGAAAAATAATTACACTGACAACTATCATGACAATGGTAGTGAATGCGAGAAATAGAATGCCTGTCTTAAATACAGGCAGAGTGTGGGGGAAGAAGTGCTGGGGGGGGCACTATTGGTGGAAATGTTGCACTGGTGAAGGGGTTGTTTATTTGTGACTGAAACCCAACTAATCGTGGTGCTTAAATAAAAATATTACTTAAAAATAAACAAATAAATTGGTAAATATTGAAGTTTCTAACCATACACTCATAGAGTATTAATTTTTAAATGACCTAAAATAACCTCAAATGTAAACACAGTTTAAAGGGGCAGAATACATGCTTTGCATATGAGAGGTCAAGTGCAGTTTCTGGCTCCAGACTGTTCCCTAAGCAGCCCCTGACTGAGCACCACAAAATGCAACCCCAAAACAAAACAAAACCAGTAGATGGGATGGGAGGAGTGTTTTTGATAGCTAAATGTATTTCTGGCATTTTATAACCTAAGTCATTGGGAGAAATCAGAACAAAGAAAAGCAGATCTTATGAAAAGAACAAATCCCCAAGAGTTTATTTTATTGTCTTTTGGGTCAAATAAATTTTAAAGAGTACAGTGTTTAGAAAGGTATTTTAACGCCAAATTAAAAATAGACTAGAAATATGTTTAGATTATTTTTTACTGGTATGGTTTCATAACAATGTTATGCCCATCATCCTAATACTATATATCTCATGCTATTCCCTTTATCAACAGGTGGTTTTCATGATGCATCACTGGATAAAATAACTTTTATAAGTAGCATGAGATGAAAAGTTGCAAAGATTGGAAATTTCTATTTTTGATCAAAATCCTGATCTAATGATTATTTTCAATCACTTATAAAATACTATGTACCATTGATATGCTCATACTTATACCACCATTTCAGATTTTAAATATCTAAGGAACATTCCAACTCTACAAGAGACTTAAAAATATTTCTCCCACTGTTTGTGTTATTTAAGTTTTAACCCAATAAAAAGTTTCACAGTCACCTGCTCAGCAAAAAGTCAGGTTCTGATACTCCCTGAACCCTTGGAGGACTCTGTCTATGACATTCAATACTTTTTGAATATCAGCCTAAGACAAAAACCTCTTCATGAGCCTATCTCCTTTCTAGGGACCCAGCAAACATACCATACTCTACATAGGAAACTTGTCAGGGTTGCCTTCATCACCCACCAGTGCCACCTAACTAGTCATTCTGAAAATAACACTAATTGGTTCCAGTGGTTTGGGAATACCCCAGTTCCCAGAATCACAGTGCAATTTTATTATCAAGAGGCCAGAGAGGTTAACCAACAGGGAAAGAAAATCTCATCCCAACCCAGCTATTTAGATTTTCTTAGGAAATTGATAATAAGACCAATTAATGATTGCTCAGGCCTAGCAAGGTAAGAAATTATGAGAAGCAGGTGCATGGAAAGAGAAAGTGTGATAGGCAGTGAAGTTCCAACACTATATTCCTCTTTTCCCATCATGCCTTAATACCCCTTCCTCCTGAATCTTCTAGAAATAGTTTCATGTCATTTTTGTTCCCATCCCCTTTATTTCCAAATTCCTACTGCTATAAAGATTACTGAGGAAGACAGGGCTGTTGGAAAGCCTGAATACCAACAGTGAGGGGAAGCCCCAAAGAAGGCTGCAGCTGTGCCTCAAAATTGCACCTATTGCTGGAATAAAGCTGAGAGATTTATCACAGATTCCTGAAAATTCTGCATGAGGTCTTCTCTAGAAGAGCCAGAGGCATTCTTGCATTCCATGTTTGTAGTAAGAATCAGTATCAAGAGCTACTGCAAGATTTGAAATGTTCATTTTTCAACCAAAAAAAAAAAAAAAAAGAAAACCAGGACATTGTGATACAGATATAGGACTAAAAAGCAGGCAGCAGAAACTACCTTGAAGCATCCCAGATCAACTTATCAGAGGAAGACTTCAAAGCAGTTATGTCAATTATGTTTTCTTAATGAGTGACTAAGACTCTGGAAACAACCAGATGCCCAACAAAAGATGAGTGGCTAAAGAAACTAAGGTACATATACACAATGAAATTCTATATAGCTATCAGGAAAAATTATGTCATAAAATTTTCCTATACATGAATGGACATGGAAACTATTATGCTGAGTGAAATAAATCAGGGGGGAGAGAGACAGACACATAATAGTCTCACTCATCTCTGGAATTTAAGAAAAATAAAAGACAATATTGTAATAATACCCAGAGATGAGGGCTGAAAGGACTGGCCCAAGAGTGGTGAGTGCAGTTAGAGAAATAACTACACTAACAACTATCACAAGAATGGTAATGAGTGAGAGAAGTAGGATACCTGTCTTGAATACAGGCAGGGGATGGGGGAGAAAGGGGGGGCATTGGTGGTGGGAAGGTTGCACTAGTGAAGGGAGTTTTCTTTTTTATAACTGAAACCCAAGTACAAACATGTTTTTAATCATGGTGCTTAAATAAATATATTATTTAAAAAAAAAAGATGAGTGGCTAAAGAAACTGTGGTACATCTACACAGTGGAACACTATGTAGCTGTTAGAAAAAATAAAGTCATGAAATTTGCCTATACATGGATGGACATGGAAACTATTATCCTGAGTGAAATGAGTCAGAGGGAGAGAAACAGAACAGTCTCATTCATCTGTGGGATTTAAGAAAAATAAAAGGCAGTATAATAATAATGCCCAGAGAAAATAGATGAGGGCGGAAAGACCAGCCCAAGATATGAAGCTTACCACAGAGTGGTGAGTGCAGTTAGAGAAATAACTACATCAACAACTACCATAACAATAGTAGTGAATGAAAGAAATAGAATGCCTGTCTTGAAGATAGGCAGGAAAGAGGAGGGAAATGGGGGACTTTGGTGGCAGGAAAGTTACACTGATGAAGGGTTGTGTAACTGAAACCCTTTGATGACTGAAACCCAACTCAAACATTTTTAACTATGGTAACTTAAATAAATTATTATTATTAAAAAATTAGGAAAAGGAAAACAAACAGGATCAAATCTTAGGCCCGAGCACGCAGCAGAGAAGACAGTCCGGAGAGAAATGCTGGGCTTCAGTGATCCAGCACAGTTCAGTTCTTAGTGTGATTTTTTTCTTCTTGTTGCGATGGTGTTCTTTCCTTAGAAAGAGCACACAGCCGTGTAGCAAAGCCTGTTTTCAGTCCACTCCCAAGAGGTTCACATGACAGGACAGTAGACAGACACACACAGGCAGCACTCACAATTTTTCACAGTCGGTCCCCACTGGGCAGGCGTAGTTTCATAGATTTTCCCAGCCTGACGTCACAAACAGGGACCTGGCTTCTGCAAAGTACTGCTTATAGCTGGTTTTCACGTTATGGAGCAGTTCCTTGGCGTTCCCGCCCTAGAATGGGCCTCTGGGAGAGCAAGTTTTCTGGAGCCTCTTTTCGGCCCACTCCCAAGGTTCACGCAACAGGACAGTAGACAGACACACACAGGCAGCACTCACAATTTTTCACAGTTGGGCCCCACTGGGCAGGCGTAGTTTCCTCTATTCTGTAATTAGCTTCTTCAATCATGTTATATAAAGTCATAACTATAATAGATGTGTTGTATAACAAGTAGAACAAGGAGGACGAACTGGATCTTCATAAGCATAAAGTTTCTGTATTTCATTAAAGTTGGTATTAACCTAGTGTCAATTTCATTAAGAGCACACTTTTCCAAATATATATTACAGGGGCTGGATAGATAGCATGAAGGTAAGGCATTTGCCTTGCATGCAGAAGGACAGTAGTTTTACTCCCAGCATCCTATATGGTCCTCTGAGCCTGAATTGATTTCTGAGCATAGAGCCAGGAGTAACCCATGAGCACTGCTGGATGTGACCCAAAAACCAATATATATATATTTGAAAATAATATAATATATATATATAATATATAATAAAATAATATACTATAATATAATATATATATTTTAAAATAATTGCCAGGCCAGAGAGATGGCATGGAGGCGGGGCGTTTGCCTTGCATATAAAAGGACAGTGGACAGTGGTTAGAATTTTGACATCCCATATAGTCCCCCAAGTATGCCAGGAGCGATTTCTGAGCATAGAGCCAAGAGTAACCCCTGAGCGCTGCAGGGTGTGACCCATAATTCAAAAAAAGGGGAGGGGGGAAGAATTGCCAAAAACTTAATTAAAACCTTTATACTGTTACATTAGAAAATAGTCTCTATTACCTAAAAAGATGAAAAGGAGGAATAGAGAGGAGATAAATCAAACAGGAAAAGGGGAAATGGATACTGTAAATCCAACTATATTGTAATACCAACTGCTGTACCAAATAATTAAACATTAAATGAACCAATAACCCAATCAAGATGCACAGAAATTTTGTGCTTTGGTTTTACTTCTCAACCTCTACCCTGGGGTCACTCCAGACAGGGCTCAAGGAGCATACAAAGTACCTGGGATCAAACCTGGATTGGCTGCATAAAAGGCAAGTCTTTTAACCCCTGAAGAATCTATTTCTCTGGTCCCAAAAAGGTTGAATTTTTTAATACAGGAATTCATAAATACAGAAATATTAAAGAAAGAAAACAAGTTCTTAATTTATTTTTTTGTTTTTAGGTTTTTTTGGGGGCCACACCCATTGATGCTCAGGGGTTACTCCTGGCTATGCGCTCAGAAATCACTCCTGGCTTGGGGAGATCATATGGGATGCCAGGGGATAGAACCTCGTCCATCCTAAGCTAGTGCTAGCAAGGCAGATGCCTTACCTCTAGTGCCACCACTTCAGCCCCACTGGTTTTATATTTTAAGTACTGTGGGTTGAACAAACAAGGCAAGTACTCTACTATTAGATAGCATGACATCCCACAAATGATTGATTTGATCTTAGCCATTAATAAAAAATTTTACCCTCACCTCCACTAGTCTGGTTTGGTTGGTTTTGTTTATTTAATTTAATTTTTGTCACACCTGGTGGCCCTCAGGGGTTACTCTTGGCTCTGCACACAGAAATCACTCCTGGCAGGCTCAGGAGACAGACATATAGGATGCCAGGGATCAAACCTGGGTCGGCTGCAAGGTAAATGTCCTACCTGCTGTGCTATTGCTCTGGCCCCACACTACTATTCTGACTTAAATATACTGTCTCTCCCCTGCTCCAAACTTCAGGAATGAAACTCATTCCATACTCCTGGAACAGAAGCTGCCCTCAGAGCAGAGTTCATTCAAGACCAAACCCAGGCACTGCTGTCAAAATTGCAAGACAAGTTCTAGACTGATGATGGGGCTGTGGGGTCAACAGAGAACATAGTCATGACACTCTGTGAGGTACAGATAGCCAATGACAGAAGACTGGCTGAGAAAACAAAAACAAAAAACAAGAAAACAAGAAAAACAAGGGAAAACACAGCCACTCTCTTTGGTGAACCCAACCAGCTCTGCATTGCATCCCTAAAAATGCAATTCTCTCCATCTTCCCTGGCTTGCATTCCCCACCAAAGTACAGGGAAACTCTAACTGGGGAACGCTGACCAAACCAGGACACATCAGCTGGGGGGGGGGGGGGAAACTGGCTGACTCTGACACTCAGAAACCAGGTCTTTCTCTCTGAATGACTCAGCATGTGGCTTTACATGTTCAGTATAGAAGCAGCCTCTCTGGGCTCAACGTCACCACTAAAGAGGAGGATGAGAGCAAGTGTTGGGGCAGGACTGAGGTTGGGGTGTAAAGGGGAGAGAGAACAAAGTGGCCAAAGGGGAATTCCCTTCCTACCTCTCTACACAGACTCTCCCTCAACTATCAAGAGATATAGTTTCTATCACACTCTTTCTCTTACCCCCTCCTCTCTCACTCTCACTTGTGATGCCTTATGATCATACAACAAAAAGAACCGGAAAAATGGAAGAATGAGTATTCTTTTTTGAAGAGTCAAAGTGGTAATGCTGTAACCAGATTTTGTTAAAAAAACAAAACACACACACCCCAAAAAAAACACCTCTCTAAGGAAATTGAACCTATACCAATTCTGAAAATAAACTAGGTTTTTGGCAGAGTTTAGGCAGCTTGGAGAAAATAACTGGGACTTGCCCTTCTTACAAAATCTAGAAATTTGTAATTTCTTAAGGAGTTTTCAAAAGCTATTTTGAGATTTGAATTTAGTTTAAACTTTGATTTCTATGGAATCTTAATAAACAATTCAAATAATACCTCCAACATAAACTAGACTTGTTCTTCATCCGTGTATCTTAAGAAGGACTGAACAGAGCAAACATCACTTTGGGGTGCCAGGGAGCATGTAGATAGAAAGTGTTTCACCTAAAAATGTTAACAATGGGGTCTACAGGAGTCATAGCTCAGAAATGGAGATTTTTTAAGGAAGGTAATCTAATGTGGTTAAAGATGAAGCAGAGCTGGAGAGAAAGGTCTGCACAAGTGGCCTAAGAGGGTGCCCACAGGGAAGGTCATGGGGCACCATTTGAAGCTATGGGGCATCAAACAGAAGTGGCATTGAGGGGGCTGGAAGAGCAACTTTGTGGGAGGATATGCAAAAGTGGCTGTATCACTGTCACATATTTTGACCTAAGCCAGGATGGAGTGCCTAGGCTCAGCTATTTGCAAAGGAAGCACCCAATCCACTGCACTGCTGCTCCAGCCCAATTTTTAAAATATTTGCACACAGGAACTTTCATCCTTTATGGGTCCACGTCTACCAGCCAGAGCAAAGGAATGCCATGCAGTCAGTTCTTTACCACTGAAACTACATGTGAGCCCATCTATAGTCTATGTACTATGACCTTCTTAAACCTTCCGAGGAATGATCTGTTTCCTACCTCTTTTATTATTCCTTTTCCAGATTTCAGAGAAAATGAATTATAGAGCACACAGCCTTTGACAGTTGAGTGAAAAGAGTGAAAAGAGCGCAGCCTTTAGCGGTTGACTGTTCCATCGCAAACCACATTTAAAATTGTGCACATTGATGCCTGAACTCTAACAAAGCAAGTCTATTTTGATAGTTTTCCCTTCTGAGAATTGTCCTTGTGGCATCACAAAATCAACTGACAGCTCTATTGTCTTTCAGATTTTTTTTTTTTTTTTGGTTTTTGGGCCACACCCGTTTGACGCTCAGGGGTTACTCCTGGCTATGTGCTCAGAAATCGCCCCTGGCTTGGGGGGACCATATGGGACGCCGGGGGATCGAACCGCGGTCCTTCCTTGGCTAGCGCTTGCAAGGCAGACACCTTACCTCCAGCGCCACCTACCCGGCCCCAAGATTTTTTATGGATTTCTATCGTTCTATACTGCCACTTTGGTTTATAATCCATTCTGAGTTGATAGTTGTGAACTATGTGCCTAATTTTGAAAGAGGCTAACCAATTGTAGAACTACAAGTTAATAAGATTGTCCTTTCCTTATAGAACTGCCTTAGCATTTTTGTTGAAAACCAGTTGAGCACATACATACATAAACACACACACACACACACATATATTTCTTCCATTCAATATAATACTGTCTTCACTACTATTGCAGCTTTTGATTATAGCTTTATAGTTATATAATTTTTTTACTGGGATGTATAAGGATGACCACTTTGATCCTCTTTTTAAAAAAAAATCTCTCTTATGCCTTTGTGCAGTGGTTCTTCGCTGTTAACTTTGCTGGGTATTTGTGAATCCAAGAACAGTCCCCAGAATGAGAAATTACTTCCCATCCCCTTGTCCCCTTTCAGGGGAAGACCTTGGTAATATTTATCCGCAGCAAATAATAATCCACACAGAAAAGAACGATAGGGTTTAAAAGATCGGGCAAGGAGAGCCAGAGAATCCTCCTGCAGCCAGCAGCTTTTTCACAGAAGGACCCCTCACTCCTCTCCCTCAAGCTATTTATTCCCAACTCCACAGCGCCCCACCTGGAAGGGTTAGGTGGGGCAAAAGTCACAGAACAATCCTAAGGAAACACTTTTATATACAATTCCAAGAATCATTTTATGGAAACTTTTTCATATGCTACAATTCCCCCCTTTTTTGTAAAGAAACAATAAACAATAATAATGTACAGAAATAAATAATATTTGTTTTTAATTGTAAAAGGAATAACTAAGCAATTGTAAAAGAGTGGCTGTTTGCATAAGTGCATCACGGGAAAAAGTATAGAAAAAAATTTTTTAGCCTAACACAGAGTGTTCAAAACCAGAAACAGATGTAAAGGAATTAACTACAAGCTCCAGAGTAGAATAAAATCTACAGCATCCAAGATGATCAATTCCGAGTAAGTATTCCCTTGAAAAGAAGAAGTCGAGTAAGAAATTCCAATATTCAGGACCTAATAGGCCATGGGGAGCTCCCGGGGCAATCACAAAGCCCAAAAGTAATTCGGAGACAGAGATCCTTAGATGAGATGCTCACAAGGCTGCGTAGCAGGTGAGAAGACATACATTTTCCATTCCAGTCCAGTTTGAGCAGAAGAAAGCCCATCTTTGGAGGCAGTGAATTAGGCCCCTATTTCGAAGGAAGAGGCACACACACACACCCGCACAATGGGCGCCAAAGTAAATAAGATCCATATGTACTTGAATTCAATCCAAGATGAGTTCTAGTCCAGTCAGCAGTTCATAAGAGTTCCGAAAATGAAGAACCATGTACGGCCGATTATAGTGGAGCTTAAGTTCAAAACCAAAACAAAATGCTTAAGGCAGAGAACCTCCCCGTTAAATGAAAAAATTGAGGGTCTATCCAAAATGGATAAAACCTCCTTTTGCACCTGCTATTTTTTTCCAATGATGCACCCATGCAAAAGGCCAAAATACCAGCCAGGATTACAATCTAGCAACTTATTTATGACAGTATCTAACCCCTAATCCAAAGCAACAAAAGTAAAACCTTAATGAAATACCATATCAATTTTGAGAATTAACAACTACGATGTAAAAACATTAATTACAGTAATCAACAAAAGTGTAGACTCAAATATAACTTTACAGGATTACAATTATAAAACTACAAGAGCTGAAATTTTTCCCAAGTTCAAAGACTACTATGAAAAGATAGGGAGTCCAGAACTCCCAAAAGTCCGACCAAATAAACTTGATGAGTCAGGGAAAGCAGTTGTAATTAGAAGCAGGATATAGCACTGCAACAGTTTACGATGTTTTTCTTAGTCAGAGATCAGGAGGCTTGTCATAGTGGGTGATGATTTGCACACGATGATTTGCAAATGTGGAGGGATTCCTGAAAATAGACTGTTAGGGACTCGGAAAAAAGAGGGAAGGATAAGTAAGAATAAATTGGGGAAGATAAAGTCAGGAAAAAAGAACTATATACAAAACATGTAAGACATACAGACACACAAGACATACATAAACATATTTCACACAAACATGGCCATCACTCACTCATCCTTACCAAAAAATGTTAGCTGGGAGGATCCCAAATAGAGCGGAAAAAAAAAAAAATTCAGCTGAATCAACAAAAAGTGCTTTAAAATACAATAGCCGGCAAACAGTTTAGATGAAAATCTTCAAGTTCACAGCGACAACAAAAGATATATTTTTAAGGCATAGTTGAGTAACTCTGCAAGAGAATTTCATGCACAATACGACCAAGGAAACCAGTAATACAAGTACAGACAAGTAATTCTATCGTAACCATAGATGATGAGCACTGTAAAGAGAGTCCACCTAAAAGGTACTGTTATGTCAAAATTATGAATTCACCTCCATCTAGAAGCCTAAATTGAGGCAAATAAAACAATGACGTTAGAGTGAAAGAGTGAAAGTTGTTAGATGATATATCTCAATATATGCTATATAATACCTTAGTACGATGAGGAAGCTTTCTCTCGAGTGAGCCTGGATCAATAGTGGTATTAAGACATAAATACATCATACAAGCAACTACAATGGGGATTCATCATATTAAATCCTATTTAGCGGGAGTACCTATGAAATGAATCATAAAGCATTAATGACAACTAACAAATAAAATAAATAATTATTAAGCATTTATAGTAGATCTCTGAGAAGTATAAAACAGGATGTATGCTGCTGTGGATTTTACCGATGCAGTAGGAATTTTCTTGATTTTCTTGTCATCAAAATTGGTCCAGTGTTGTCTTGAGTCAATATTACAGTATGATGTACAGTGTCCAAAATGAAGTTTACCAAAATGGTTAGACACTGATGATAAGATGTATTTTTCAGTTTTGTAATTTTTTTTCTGAGTGAATTCTGCTAAGTTGAGGTCTTCTAAAGGAAAATCCACATAAGTGAGTAGTTTTTTAATTTGTTTGCCATCAAAAGCAAAACGTTTCAAATGAATAATTAATACTGGAGGTAATTTCCACAAGTATGTCCTCTTCAAAAAGTCCCTTTTAGTGTTGCAGCTGTTACAATGAATTCTATTGTTACCTTTCAAATTTTCTTCTTTAAAGAATTCAACGAGGCATTCTTGTAACGTACATTTATCTGTAGGCTTGATTGCCAGGGACAACTGAACAAATGTATCATATACCTCAGACTTTTGGTGACATGTGAGACACTGTAGTATAGATTTGAACTGTCCTTGAAAGAGGTCATATATAAGAGATTTGTGAGCCTTTTGGTGTTTAGGCCTAGATTGTTCATGTTTTTCATTGTCTATCAGGTGTATAGTTTTATCTGCTATTGAATTTTCAGTAAGCAAATCCTGATGTAGTCCCTCTATAAGGAACATCAATAATTCGTGAGGATCCTGTTGGTTGTGTCCGGCAAATTGGTCATTAAGTAAACCAATTGTTGCTTGAAGTGTTCAGGATTGACATTCCTATGACATCCATCTCCCATGATTTTTATGAGATGACCGAATTGTTCTGCTAATTTACCTTTATGTCCACTTGGATTTTCTTTGTTAATGTCTTTTTTATAATGATCTTGATAAAAATACTGAGTTAAGTCTGAAATATTATACAGGCATTGTAATATTGAGTTCATATAGCATGAGTTCCCTAAATTTAGTAATCCTGTAAATGCAGGTCTCTGTTTCTCTATTTGCATTCTGGAATGTAAGGGCTTCTTACGCTTGTCTGCCTTATTCAAGGTATTGGGTGTAAACGTTAATCCCTTGTTTATTTTCCCAGAGGCCACAGCAGTGTTACAATTGTCAGTGTTTTGAGCATTTTGTATTTGACGTGGGGGCAGGCTTGTAGTCCCAGCAACCTGATCCTGGTGGTTTGTACTAATTCGATTTCTGATGAGGCATAAAGGGACCCAAAATTTCTTAGAGGGGTTGTCATTTGTACCAACATATGCATATCCCCTTCCTCTCAGAAGAAGATATCCAGCGATCCATTTTTCATTTTTCATTTTTCACATAAAAAATTTAGAATGAGCTGTCAACTTCTACAAAAGAATCGGGCAAAGTCTTTGATTTGAAATTACATAGAATCTTTGTATTAGATTTTAGACAACTGATAAAAGTAACAAGCCTTCTGCTTCATGAAGATAAATCTGTTCTTAGATTTTTTTTGTTTGTTTATTTGGGGGGTCACATATAGTAATGCTGAAGGACCATTCTCAGTAGTGTTTGAGAGGTGGAATCAGTGGAATCTGGGGCTCATCTTCTGAGCCTTCTCACTAGCTTTTTAGATCTTTTGGTCAAGCCTCATTAGGACCAGGTGCTGCCTTCAGAGTGGGTGTGTGGCACGAAGAAGTACACTTCCTTGCTCAGGAAGCTGAAGTGACACACACCACTTTCCTTCACACACTTCCAAGAGAGTTGGCCTCTGAACCTCCATGGAAGAAACCCCATTCTACACACCCCTCCATAGTGATCACCAGAGCATGCATGACCAGGAGACCTGCACCTATTTCTGCCACCCAGCCCAAGTATCATCTGAGTGAAAGACACCTCCATTTCAACATATGTTTCTGAAATCACTTTGCTTCCATCTACTCTTTCTCAGGAAGCAGCATTAAGAAAAATGCCGCAGAAACCATAAAATGAAGCTAGTCATTGTGGGGGGTGGGTGGGAGGAAGCATAACCAGAAGGGAGGGAGGGGGAACCCCTAGAGTAATGAGAAAGTGGTATTCCAGGAATAATCACCCTGCGTCAGCAAATAGGAAGTAGTGGGATCCAAGACAGTTCAAGAAGATCAAACGGAACTTTCAATGATTTAAAATTATTGGGAGGCTCTCACTAATAGTGGAAAGTCTAATAACCTAAATAAGCAAAAGGCAGGAAGGAAGGCAGGAAAAGGGAAGGAAGGCAGGAAAAAAGGAAGGAAAAATAGAAGGGTGGGTGAAAGTAAGAGAGGGAGGGAAAGAGTTAGGGAGGGAAGAAGTTAAGGAGGAAGAAAGAGAGGGAGGAAGGAAGGTAAAAAGGAAGGGAGGAAGGAAGGAAGGTTGGAAGGAAGGGAGGAAAAAAGAAAGGAAGGTTAAAGAAAAGAAGACAAAGGGAGGGAGAAAGGTTGGAATGAAGAAAGATTGAAAGAAAGGGAGGAAGGAAAAGGATGGAAGGAAGAACAAAGAAAGAAGGAAGAGGGATGGAGAAGAAGAAAGGAAGAAGGAGGAGGAAAGATGGGAGGAGGGAAGAAGGAAGGTTAAGAAGGAAGTTTAAGAACAGAGGAGAAGGGGGGAAGAAAAGAGAGGAGAAGGTTGAAAAAAGGAGAAGAATAAAAAGGAAAGAAAGAAAGGGAGGAGGGAAGAAAGAAAAAGAAGGAGGGAAGGAGGGAGGAAAAGGAAGAAGCTAACTCATGAAATATACCAGAAAGTTGGGCTTAATTACACACAGATGTCTTATCTTTATTCCTGTACCCATGGACTTTCCTTAGTGAGAGGAAACAGGCAAAGGGTTAAAAATAGAAGAAACTTTTAAAAGCAAAGACTTTTTGATCTGTAAATGCCTAATACTTGGAGATTTAAAAATCTTACCGACAGATCAATCTATCTCCCTTGAGCCTTAAATTAAAAATCATCACAAATGTGTTTTAAGAATTAATGTTTCCCATCCCCAAATAAGTGTCCAGATTTGAAGAAAGTTAACATAAAAGAGTTCTCGGGGATGATATGCCCGAAGAAGGGGTCTCTTCACTGACAAACGTTACATCCTTTTTGTTTACTGCTTTCCTGGAGTTAACACTGTCTTTTTCTGTTGCATCTAGTTCAGAACTAAAGGAACAAGGTTGGAGAGGAATAAAGAAGAGTGACAGAAATCAATTAAGTTTGAGTGGCCCCTCAGAAGAAGAGGCCTGTGTGCACTTCTCCATGCATAACCTAATAATAGGTACAAGTTTTACTGGTTTTCTCTGTGCCCACGTATGAAAACAGTAAGGACAACTTGATTTCACAGACATTTGGGGTTGCCATAGCCTGATCTCACTTATGAGGCCCAGAATGGCACCAGGGCATAAAAGAAGGTCCAGAATTATTTGAGAGACAAGGTAACTCCAAGAGGCCTGACACTAAGAGAAGAAATGTGCAGAACCACTAGCCCTGGGGAATGGCCAAGGCTATCAGACTGTCATGATTCTGAAAATGGTGGCAGGCAATTAGGGGCCCTCCTGTAAGTTGACTCCTGCTTCTCAGAGCTCCAGAAGCACAGTGACTGCCTTTCTACCTCCTGAAATACCAAGGGCCTGAAAGACAGTGAAACTAAAGAGAACATCACTTCCCCTAGTGTCAGCCTACAGCCTGAGGCATGTGCTCCTTAGATACAAAATAGAAAGATGGAAATAGAAAAACCCAGAGTATCCACACTGAGAAATAATGATGCTACCATCTCTGTGTATTTATCATCTTCTCTAAGTTGGCATACCTATATTTGCAATTTGAAAACACATTTACTTTGTTTTGTTTTGGGTCTGCTTCCAGTGGTACTCAGGGCTTACTCCTGGTTCTGTGCTTAAAGATTATTCCTGGTTATCTCTGAGGACCATATGAAATGCCAGAGATAGAACCCAGGCAAGACAAATGCCTTAACCACAGTATTTGCACTGTGGCCCTGGGCATGCAGAGTATATACCACTTTGGGGAAATTATGAATATCAATATGCATTGCAATTTTATGACTCAAGAATATGATTTTTTAGATTGTCTTGAATTTTGTTACATGTTATATAGCTAGGGGAAGGGGTTGGCACTTTAATCCTGGAATGCTCTTGAACATGCAGTGTGTACAAAGTGCCTCAAGGAGCTCTAGGCCTTATCAGCAGACATGTGGTGATGCTGCCATTTGTCATTGGAGGAGTAAACATTATCAGACCCTTGGTTTCAGTAAGTAGACAAGTAATCATCTATTCACTGTGCAGGGAGGAAACAGGATGAGGGGAAAAGGAGCCAAACAGGCTCAAGTTCTGAACTTATGAACAGGTTTGGGGGTAGAGGGCTAAGCAGCACTCAGGAGGCCCAGCTGAGGGAAGAATGCCGGGGCCTGAGGATGCGGTGCTGTTCAGACACTGCAGTGCCAATAATGCAAGAAAATCCAAGATGTGCTGGGGATCAAGCTAGAATTAGTCACATACAGGAAAACTCCTAAACTCTTGTACAGTTTCTCCAGTCCTATAGATTCTTGTTCAGACACATGAATTCTGAAAACATCAGGAACTCATCAGGAAAGTCACTCCCATATCCCTGGGGCACCAGACAATGCATCCCAAAGACTTTTTAGCTCTAGGGCCTATGATAGGTGGATGGAAGGACTCGGTCCCTACCATTGCTTCTTCTGTTTTACTGCTGGCCATACCTAATGCTCTTTCTGGCTTTTCAGGAGATCAATACCAATGAATGAAAAGGGGAGGACATTTCCCATTTCTAACCAAAGAACCATTTTATTTCTTTAGAAAAACCAGCCCTGCTGATGGGAATGTTGCACTGGTGATGGGTGGTGTTCTTTACATGACTGAAACCCAAACACAATCATGTATGTACTTAAGTTGTTTAAATAAAAAAAAAAAAAAGATGCCTGCCCAGTGGGGCCTGACTGTGAAAAATTGTGAGTACTGCCTGTGTGTGTCTGTCTACTGTCCTGTCACGTGAACCTCTTGGGAGTGGGCCAAAAAGAGGCTCCAGAAAACTCGCTCTCCCAGAGGCCCATTCTAGGGCAGGAACGCCAAAGAACTGCTCCATAACTTGAAAACCTGCTATAAGCAGTACTTTGCAGAAGCAGGTCCCCTGTTTGTGACGTCAGGCTGGAAAAATCTATGAAACTACGCCTGACCAGTGGGGCCCGGCTGTGAAAAATTGTGAGTGCTGCCTGTGTGTGTCTAACTACTGTCCTGTCGCGTGAACATCTTGAGAGTGGGGCAAAAAGAGGCTCCAGAAGAGCAAGACCGCTCTGCTTCACTACGTGGCCATGTGCTCTTTCTAAGGAACAAGAAGAAAAAAATTACAATAAGAACTGAACTGTGCTGGATCACTGAAGCCCAGCATTTCTCTCCGGACTGTCTTCTCTGCTGCGTGCTTGGGACTAAGATTTGATCCTGTGTGAGGCTTCATCCACGGAGGACTCCCCTCCCTTGGAGGCAAGTCGACCCATCCAGAAAGGGTGGAGCCAGAGGAGTGTGGCTGCCTACATCATTTAGCCAATGAATACCACCACAACACGTAGAAAAACCAAAAATACAAGTGTGACAATGGGGAAACAAGGCCAGCATCAGACATAGAGAATGAAGATGAAATTCTAATGACCAGATAATGACCAACCAACTAATCAACCTCTCAGATAAGGACTTTAGACAAGCAATATGGAAGATGCTCAAAGAACTCAAAGAAACCATGAATCAAGTTGAACAGAACACTAATAAGAACCAAGAAAATATAAAAACGGAAATCACAAAATTCCAAACTGAAATAACATGTCAACTAACAGGCCTTAAAAACTCAGTAAACGAAGTGAATGACAAAATGGATAAGCTCTGGGACAGGGTATCAGAAGCTGAGAATAGATTTGGTGCTGTGGAAGATGAGATAAATAACAATTCCATACAGCAGGAGAGATTAGAAAAAAAACTTAAATCAAATGAACAGACAGTGGAAAAATTAGTCAAAGAATGGGAACAGATGAAAATTGAAGTCTATGATAAAATCAACAGAAACAACTTAAGAATCATTGGAGTCCCAGAGACCCAGGAAGAAAATTTCCAGGAAGAATCAACGGTCAAGGTAGAACATCATTAAAGAGAAACTTCCAGAGCTAAAGAATATATGTGATCAAATCCTGCATGCTCAAAGAGTACCAACCAAAAGAGACCCCAGAAAAACTGCCCGAATACATCCTAGTCACAATGACAAATCCCACAGATAGAGACAGAATTCTGAAAACAGCAAGATCAAAAGGGGAAATTACGTTCAAGCAAGCATCCTTGAGATTTACAGCAGACCTGTCACCAGAAACACTCAATGCCAGAAAGCAGTGGTGGGATATTGTGACAAGACTGAATGAAGTGAATGCTTCACCTAGAATACTGTACCCAGCAAAACTCACTTTCCGGTTTGACGGAAGAATACATAGTTTCACAGACAAAAAACAGCTCAGAAACTTTACAGGCTCAAAACCAGTCTTAAGAGAAAAACTGGAAGACCTAATTTAAGACAAGACTCACCAAAAGACACACCAACTTTTGATATAAAGATGGCATTAAATCCCAGGACCATTCTTTCTCTCAGCATCAAAATGCACCAGTTAAGAGACACAGAGTGGCTAAATGGATCAAAAAACTCAACCCAACCTTCTGCTGCCTACAAGAAACGCACCTGAATAGTCAGAACAAACATAGACTCAAAATAAAAGGCTGGAGAAAAATTATCCAAGCAAAAAACACCCATAAAAAAGCTGGAGTGGCCATACTAATATCAGATAATGCAAACTTTATACTCAGGAAGGTTGTAAGGGACAAAGATGGACATTTTATATTAATCAAGGGGTATGTAGAGCAGGAATAAATAACTCTCCTAAACATATATGCACCGAATGAGGGGCCAGCAAAATATTTAATACAATTGTTGACAAATCTGAAAAATAATATCAATAACAACACAATAATTGTGGGGGACATCAACACGGCTTTGTCAACACTGGATAGGTCAACCAGACTGAAATCCAACAAGAATATACTAGACCTGAGGAGAGAAATGGAAGAAAGAGGCCTAGTGGATATATACAGGACACTCCATCCCCAGAAACCTGGATACACATTCTTCTCCAATGTACATGGGACATTCTCCAGGATAGACTACATGCTGGCACACAAAACATACCTCCATAATATCAAGAGGATAGAAATTTTGCAGACTACCTTTGCTGACCTCAAGGCTCTGAAATTATTTGTGAATTCCAAAGGGACTCAGAAAAAAACTTTGACATCTGGAAGTTAAACAGCCTCATACTGAATAACCAGTGAGTCCAAGATGAAATCAAGAAGGAAATCAAAAGGTTCCTGGAAACAAATGACAATAAAGACACAAACTATCAGAACTTAGGGACACAGCAAAAGCAGTACTGAGAGGAAAATTTATAGCTTTGCAAGCACACATCAGGAAGGAAGAAGGAGCTTACCTGAGTAGCTTAATGACACAGCTAATAGAACTAGAAAGTGCTCAACAAAAGGACCCAAAAATAGGGAGACAGAAGGAAATAACAAAGCTGAGAGCAGAAATCAATGAAGTGGAAACCAAAAAAAAAAAAAAAAAAAAAATCCGAAAGATCAACGAAAGCAGAAGTTGGTTCTTTGAAAAAATAAACAAGATTGATAGACCACTGGTAAACCTAACAAAGAAAGAGAGAGAGAGAAACTTGATAACTTGTATTAGGAATGAAAAAGGAGAGATCACTACTGATATGATAGAGATTCAAAGGGTTATCAGAAATAACTTTGAGAAACGCTATGCCACTAAAAATGAGAACCTGGAAGAAATGGATAAATTCTTGGACTCTTATGATCTTCCATGGTTGAAGGAAGAGGATGTAGCATATCTAAACACCCTCATCACTATTGATGAAATTAAAATGGTAATCAAATGTCTGCCCAAAAACAAAAGCCCAGGCCCAGATGGATTCACTAATGAATTCTTTCAAACTTTCCAAGAGGAACTACTACCAATCCTGGCAAGACTCTTTCATGAAATTGAACAAACAGAAACACTTCCAAATAGCTTTTATGAAGTCAACATCACCTTGATACCTAAACCAGACAGAGATGCTACCAAAAAAGAAAATTACAAACCAATATCACTGATGAATGCAGATGCAAAGATCCTCAACAAAATCCTGGCAAATAGGATTCAAAGCCTCATTAAGAACATTATCCACTACGATCAAGTAGGTTTCATCCTAGGAATGCAAGGATGGTTTAACATCCATAAATCTATCAACATAATACACAACATCAACAACAAGAAAAATAAAAATTACATGATCATATCAATAGATGCAGAGAAAGCATTTGATAAGGTCCAACACCCATTCTTGATCAAAACTCTCAGCAAGATGGGAATGGAAGGAACCTTTCTCAATATAGTTAAGGCCATCTACCACAAGTCAGTGGCAAATATCCTCAATGGAGAAAAACTAAAACCCTTCCCTCTAAATTCTGGCACAAGACAAGGCTGTCCTCTCTCACCACTCCTATTCAACATAACACTGAAAGTATCTGCTATAGCAATTAGGCAAGAAAAAGATATCAAGGGAATCCAGATAAGAAAGGAAGAAGTCAAGCTCTTGCTGTTTGCAGATGACATGATACTCTACCTAGAAAACCCTAAAGTCTCTACGAAAAAGCTTCTAGAAACAATAGATTCATATAGCAAGGTGGCAGGCTACAAAATTAACACACAAAAATCAATGGCCTTTCTATACACCAATAGTAATAAGGAAGAAATGGACATTAAGAAAACAACCCCATTCACAATAGTGCCATGCAAACTCAAATAGCTTGGAATCAACTTGACTAAAAATGTGAAGGACCTTTACAAAGAAAACTATAAAACTCTGCTCCAAGAAATAAGAGAGGACATGCGGAAATGGAAACGCATACCCTGCTCATGGATTGACAGGATTAACATCATCAAAATGGCAATACTCCCCAAGGCATTATACAGATTTAATGAGATCCCTCTAAAGATACCCATGACATTCTTCAAAGAAGTGGATCAGGCACTTTTGAAATTTGTTTGGAACAATAAACACCCTAGAATAGCTAAAGCAATCATTGGGAAAAAGAATATGGGAGGAATTACTTTCCCCAACTTTAAACTTGACTACAAAGCAATAGTTATCAAAACAGCATGGTATTGGAATAAGGACAGGCCCTCAGATCAGTGGAATAGGCTTGAATACTCAGAAAATGTTCCCCAGACAAAGAATCAGCTAATTTTTGATAAAGGAGCAGGAAATCCTAAATGGAGCAGGGAAAGCCTCTTCAACAAGTGGTGTTGGCACAACTGGCTAGCCACTTGCAAAAAATTGAACTTAGACCCCCAGCTAACATCATGTACGAAGGTAAAATCCAAATGGATTAAAGACCTCGATATTAGACCCAAAGCAATAAGATATATAGAACAACATATAGGCAAAACACTCCACGACATTGAGACTACAGGCATATTCAAGGAGGAAACTGCACTCTCCAAGCAAGTGAAAGCAGAGATTAACAGATGGGAATATATTAAGCTGAGAAGCTTCTGCACCTTAAAGAAAATAGCGCCCAGGATACAAGAGCCACCCACTGAGTGGGAGAAACTATTCACCCAATACCCATCAGACAAGGGGCTAATCTCCAAAATATACAAGGCACTGACAGAAATTTACAAGAAAAAAACATCTAATCCAATCAAAAATGGGGAGAAGAAATGGACAGACACCTTGACAAAGAAGAAATACAAATGGCCAAAAGACACATGAAAAAATGCGCCACATCACTAATCATCAGGGAGATGCAAATCAAAACAACTATGAGGTACCACCTCACACCACAGAGAATGGCACACATCACAAAGAATGAGAATAAACAGTGTTGGCAGGGATGTGGAGAGAAAGGAACTCTTATCCACTGCTGGTGGGAATGTCATCTAGTTCAACCTTTATGGAAAGCGATATGGAGATTCCTCTAAAAACTGGAAATCGAGCTCCCATACAACCCAGCTATACCACTCCTAGGAATATACCCTAGGAACACAAAAATACAATACAAAAACCCCTTCCTTACACCTATATTCATTTCAGCACTATTTACCATAACAAGACTCTGGAAACAACCAAGATGCCCTTCAACAGACAAATGGCTAAAGAAACAGTGGTACATATACACAATGGAATATTATGCAGCTGTCAGGAGAGATGAAGTCATGAAATTTTCCTATACATGGATGTATATGGAATCTATTATGCTTAGTGAAATAATTCAGAGAGAGAGAAAAAAAGCAGAATGGTCTCACTCATCTATGGGTTTTAAGAAAAATGAAAGACATTCTTGCAATAATAATTTTCAGACACAAAAGAGAAGAGAGCTGGAAGTTACAGCTCACCTCAGGAAGCTCACCACGAAGAGTGATGAGTTTAGTTAGAGAAATAACTACATTTTGAACTGTCCTAATAATGAGAATGTATGAGGGAAATGGAAAGCCTGTCTAGAGTACAGGCGGGGGTCGGGTGGGGAGGAGGGAGATTTGAGACATTGGTGATGAAAATGTTGCACTGGTGATGGGTGGTGTTCTTTACATGACTGAAACCCAAATACAATTATGTATGTAATCAAGGTGTTTAAATAAAATAGAAAGAAAAGAAAGAAAAACCAGCCCGTCTCTTTCAAGTCCTGTTATTTAGATGAAATGTCTGC
The DNA here is from genome assembly GCF_024139225.1 of Suncus etruscus. Taxonomy (NCBI): domain Eukaryota; kingdom Metazoa; phylum Chordata; class Mammalia; order Eulipotyphla; family Soricidae; genus Suncus; species Suncus etruscus. Next base: position 60,129,999 of record NC_064854.1, on the reverse strand, counting down.
AGCCCAGCTTTAGAAGTGGACCCTTGAGGCCAGAGCGGTAGCATAAGCTGTAAGGTGTCTGCCTTGCCTGTAGTAGCCTAGGACAGACGGCAGCTTGATCCTCAGGCATCTCACATGGTTCACCAAGCCAGGAGCAATTTCTTTTTGGGGGGAGGGTAGGTCACGGGCTACTCCTGGCTCTATGCTCAGAAGTTGGTCCTGGCAGGCTTGTGAGACCATATGGGATGCCAGGATGGGTCCGTCCTGTGTTGGCCTTGTGCAAGGCAACAGCCTTACTGCTGTGCTAATGCTCTGGCTCCCCAGCCAGGAGCAATTTCTGAGCGCATAGTCAGGAGAAACCCCTGATCGACACCGGGTGTGGCCCAAAAATTTAAAAAAAAAAGTGGATCCTCATTGGCTCAAAACAATTAAATATTATATTTTGAAGCCAAAGAGAAACTGCAATCTGTCAATTGATTTTATTTGGAACTTATGAAGTAGGTACCCAACAGATGTTACCCTTATCTACTGATTATACATTGTAAAATGTGAAATTTGTAACTGAGTAACCTTGGTAAGAATCATCATGAGGTCTATGAAAAGCTGATTCCATGAAAGACAGAACATAAAATCAGAAGTAAAATCTACAGAGAAATAATCTGAATCATTGTACTGAGATCTATAGGAAGAACTATTTTAAGCTATTTACATTTTAGAAAATTGGCCTATGAAAATCTAATGAAAGGGAAAAGATATGCTTCCATTTGGTGTGCATTATTATTGCTGTTAAATATTGGGGAGATTTGAAATATATAGACTTTAAAGATTTAAAATTGTAAGATGGGGAGGAAATGGTTGATGAAGAAAATATTCCAGTTCTGGAGGAGATAGAAATGAGAATTTAGAATTCAGGTGGGAAAACTATGTTTAGGCACTGAGCACTTCTTCAGTAGCAGGAACAGAGTCAAAGATCTATAGAGATAGAATGAAGTTTCAAGGTGAAGAGATGATGAATACTGAATGAATGTCTACTCATCACTTTCTGCAGACAGTACTATTGACTCTAAATAGAATGAATCAGGAATAAGAACTGACAATAAAATATAATGGAAATATTCCTGCTGGTAAGTTGCTCTGAATAAAAATGTAGTGAAGATGTCCAAAGCAAAGACAGGAGCACAAGGGACTTGTGCAAATTTATGTTTCTGGGAATAAACAAGGATGGAGTTTGGTCACAGATAAGAGCTTAGCTTTGGGGCCAGAGAGATAGCATGAAGGTAAGGCGTTTGCCTTTCATGCAGAAAAATGGTGGTTCGAATCCCAGCCTCCCATATGGTCCCCCAAGCCTGCCAGGAGCGATTTCTGAGTGTAGAGCCAATAGTAACCCCTGAACTGCTGGATGTGGCCCAAAAACAAAAAAAAAAGAAAGAGCTTAGCTTTAAACAAAAGGCAATTTTTCCTGAATTCCTGTATAGGGACCCAGGACTTAATTTACACTATGAAGGCAAGCTTGTGATAGCAGATGACAAAATAATTCACCAGATTTGCAATCTAATTTCAATATATGCTGAAAAATAAGAGTCAGAGAGAAAGTAGGGAAGTTAAGGAACAACCCTCTCCAAAAAATAAAAAAGAAGAAAAGTTAAGCTTAGCAAGAGTAGTGGCCTTTGTTGACTGAGACCTGTGTTCCATTCCCAGCACCATGCATGTGCACACACACATACTAATAATACACATGAAACTATTACATTCTTATTATTTTACCATACTCATGAATATCAATGCAAGATCTTCATACCTAGTTTTCCATTCAAAAATAAATTATTTTTTATATTTTTCTCATGAGGAAACTGAAAAGTCTGGAGCAACAGCTTTGCTCTTGGGGCCTGTGGGTGGAACACTAAAATCTCTGTTGTAACAGCTCAAACCGCATTGACAAACAATAGGAAAATAGCCTGCACATGGTCTGGCTATGTTCCAGCCTAGGCAGCAGGCCAGACCAACCTCTTCTAAACACATTCACTCCTCTTTCCACATATCAGCCCACTGAACTCCACCATGCAGTCAAGCTTAGTTACTACTGATGCTTCTAGAATCATTTAGAAAAAAATGTTCTGGAGCCAGGGAGACAGCACAAGGATCAGGAGATTAGGGGGATAGGGATGAGGATAATGAGGCCAGAAATCAGAAATGGGATAGAAGAAGTTCATGGTCATGAATATAAAAGTGACAAGCAGCACAGGCAGGCAAGATCAAAATGATCATTTTCCAAGAACCACTTAACATGACAGGAAATGCTCAATGGTTTGGGGACACCAATTTGAACATGACTCAAGGTAAACCCATATGGCCCTCCTGACCCTTCAGCACACCAGCTTTTCAGCAAACTACAGTAAAATTCAGAAGCACTGTGGTACCAAGGGAGCAGAAGCACTTGAACTGCTGCCTGCAAGGATTGCCCAGGGCCCAGCCAGAAACCTATCCAAGGTTTAAGAGTCCCTTTAGATTCAGCACAGCACATGCTTAAGAAGGGTGTCACAGCCTCATGATCTTCCTTAACCAGCCTAGATAGACAGTGTGAAAGAAAGAGAAGCAGATGAGAAGACCCATAAGGAGCATTTTGAGTGCAAGGTGGAAGCCAAGATGATGAAAAGGAAGGCACCAGCACACACACACACACACACACACACACACACACACACACACACACCATAGGCAGGGTCAGCATGCAGATGCACACACAGGACTAGGGCTCACTCCTATTTTCTCTCCTTTGTCAAGGCTGCATCAGCATGGAAGCACTGACCCCCTTTTAGATCACAGCTGGTTTTAACCACGAGACACCTGGAATAACCTCCAAGCCCCTCTCTTGAGAGAAGAGCACTATGGCCATTCCATCACACAAGTAGGCACAGGATGCCTGAAGCACATTTCCTGGGGTTTGGTGTTAAGTTTTTTTTTTTTTTTAAAAAAAAGGAGCTGGGGCCAGCGAGGTGGCGCTAGAGGTAAGGTGTCTGCCTTGCAAGTGCTAGTCAAGGAAGGACTGAGATTCGATCCCCCCGTGTCCCATATGGTCCCCCCAAGCCAGGGGCAATTTCTGAGTGCTTAGCCAGGAGTAACCTTTGAGCATCAAACGAGTGTGGCCCCCCAAAAAAAAAGAAAAAAAAAAGAAAGAAAAAAAGGAGCATATCTCTGAGAAGTGTCCCTATACTTCCTCCTTCTTTCCACACATATTAAATACCATTTGTCTGCAAAGTTAAGTCACTGACATGATCTTTGGATTTTTTTGGGGGGGGGGGAGTAGTGGGGTATAGTTAAAATATCTTCAAGGCTTGGGGCCAGAGTGACAGCACAACAGTAGGGTATTTGCTTTGCACGCAGTTGACCAAGACAAACCCAGATTCGATCTCCAACATCCCATATAGTCCTCTGTGCCTGCCAGGAGTGATTTCTGAGAAAGACAGGAGTAACCCTTGAGTGCCACTGGGGGTGCCCCAAAACAAATAAAAACAAACAAACATATACATACATATATGTATGTATGTATGTATGTATGTATGTATGTATGTATGTATGTATGTATTCAAGGCCAGAAAGACAGAATAGGGGTTAAAGCATTTGCCTTGCATGCAACTAACCTTGGTTCAACTTCTGGTATTTTTGTGGATTTCAGCAGCACTAAGAGAATCCTCAAGCAGAGTTGGGAGTGCCCCCCCCCCCCAAGCATCATTATGTGTGATCTGACCCCCCCCCCATTTTCCTTCTCTGTACAACTCTAGCAGAAGGCCTCAGCAATGTCAAGCTGGATCTAGCAGTGCACACAGCTGCGACACTGACAATCCCAGGGTTTCTGGGGATGCTCCTGTAGGATCCTCGGTTACCTGGTGAGGGTGGGCAGAAGGGAGCAATGCTGCCTGGAGCTGGTTCTTTCTCAATGCCACAAGTTGCCTAAGCTAAATGAGTTGGAATGCTGTTCATCTGGGGGCCAAGAAAATCAACTAAAAAAAATTTTTTTTTGTTTTTTCGTTTTTCAGACCATACCCATTTGATGCTCAGGGGTTACTCCTGGCTAAACACTTAGAAATTGCCCCAGGTTTCGGGGGACCATATGGGACGCCAGGGGATCGAACCGCGGTCCTTCCTTGGCTAGTGCTTGCAAGGCAGACACCTTACCTCTAGCGCCACCTCGCTGGCCCCGAAAAAAATTTTTTTATTTGAAAAAAATATGGAACGATTCACGAATTTGCATGCCATCCTTGAGCAAGGGCCATGCTAATCTTCTCTGTATTGTTCCAATTTTAGTATATTTGCTGCCGAAGCAAGCACATCAACTAAAAGTTTTAAAGTCAAATCAAGATTTAGTTTCTCCATGGCAAAGATATTTCCTATATATGAATACATTATGACTGATTTAAGAGACTAATTTGCTGGGGCCAGAGCAGTGGCTCAAGAGGTAAGGCATCTGCCTTGCCCGTGCTAGAGTAGGACAAACCGCGGTTTGATCCCCTGGCATCCCGTATGGTTCCCCAAGCCAGGAGTGATTTCTGAGCACATAGCCAAGAGTAACCCTTGAATGTCACCAGATATGGCACAAAAACAAAAACAAAAAAGAGAGAGAGACTAACTTGCTGGAGCATTTATCTCTCAGGATTTAGACCAATTATTTGAATTAGCTGGAAATAGAAGAGGATCTGCAGAACTACCACTGGAATATCAGCTATCAGTCATGTAAAGAACACCCCCCTTCACCAGTGCAACATTCCCATCACCAATGTCCCAAATCTTCCTTCTCCCCACCTTACCCCCGCCTGTACTCTAGACAGGCTTTCTACTTCCCTCATTCATTCACATTGTTATGGTAGTTCTCAGTGTAGTTATTTCTCTAACTATACTCATCACTCTTTGTGAAGCAGAACATCCGGCAGAGCATAAATTTTCCTTTCAGTTTGCTTAGTTTTCTTCAAGCTGAATTTGATCCCAAATCTTTTTTTATCAAATTTTTGATCAAATTCTTTTAAATGACTGTAGGTAGAGGAAGATATGAAGGTTCAGCCATAGAGCTCTTGCCTTGTATGTGTTAGTGGCTGGGGTTGATGCCCCAAAACACATACCCCACACAAAATGTAGCAGATAAGTGACTGAAAAGGTGAAAAGAAAGTGAACAGTTGAGTATCATTTACAGTACAATCTCTGAGTAGCTTGAATGAGAGTTTCCCTGGCTGTGTACATGGGGTAAGCATGAGGTACTTTATGGCCCTGTTTCCCTGAAATAAACTTACAGGCTAACACACTGGGAAAGATTACAGGCAAACACTCTGACACCGCATGATAAAAAGATTTGGGATCAAAGGCAGCTTGAAGAAAACTAAGCAAACTGAAAGAAAAAATGTATGCTCTACCGGATGTTCTGCTCCTTCTTTTATTCTGCTTACTGTGCTTCCCAGACACTGCCTTTGCTGCAATCAGCAGGGTGGGGTCCACGCCTGCACTAAACATGTCTCCTGCCACTACATTCCCTTTATTCAAACTGTGTCTCTGTCATTGTACCATTCCTAACTTCTCATCAGTCTGTTACCCGCTACAGCAATCTGTACTGAGTGATCTCAAATGGTACCATTCTAATTGGCTTCGATTCAGAGCACCACAAGCCAATGTGAGACAAATATGGCAAATACTGTGTGTGGTCTGACTACTCACTGACCAGTCTCTTCCCCCTCCTCAGGCCTTCCTGTACACTCAGACAAATAAATTGAAAGTAGGTCAATTAATAGCACTGCAGTGGCCTCTGAGTGTTTGTGGGAACTAATCTTACTTGAAATCAAAAGCTAGAAATTATTAAGCTTGGTGAAGGCGGCCTGCCAAAAAATGAGCCAGGACCAAAAAGAACCAAGTTGTGAGTATGGGAAACATTCTTGTGGGAATGAAAAGTGCAGCTCCCTTGAGCACACTATTAGCAAGCAGGTGAAACAGCCCCATAGCTGGTAGAGAGAAAGTTGGCCTGAAATAAGATGGAAGGGCAACTATGTTCTTTTAAACCTAAGCCTCATCCAAGGCAAGTTCCTAACTCTCTTCAGAGGTGAGGAGGCTACAAGAGAGAAGTCTGATGCAAGCGGAGGAGCCAAGGTTGTTTCAAAAGGCTTAAGGAGATGGGCCAGTAGTAGGGTGTTTGCCTTGCACGCAGCTGAACCAGAGCGGACCATATGACGTGCCATATGGTCCCCCAAGCAGGAGCAATTTCTGAATGTATAGCCAGGAGTAACCCCTGAGCATCACCGGGTGTGGCCCAAAAACAAACAAACAAAAAAATAAGTTTAAGGAGAGGAAGCAAAATATCACCCTAAGTAAAAGAACCTGAAGAAGTAGCAAGTGCTGATGGAGAAACTCCAGCAAATTTGCTAGACCTAAGGAGTGAATATCACTGAGAAAAGGTGGTGGCACCAAAACTCCAACAAAAACAGCCCCCAACAAGAGCAGCTTTCTACTGTACTGGGGAATGTGGCCTTTGGGGATTTCCAAAACTAGAGAATAGAAATCAGTGCCTGGCTTCAGAGTATCAAAAATGACTAAGTTGGTGCCACTGTCATTCGCCATTCCCAAATTCTTTGGGCTCTTAAAAATTATCCTTGATATATAAGGAAAATAAAAGATAGTGTGGGGATGATCTTCATAGACAATAGAGATGAGGATTGGGAGGACTAAAGAGTAGGGAGCACAATTAGAATAAAGAACTGTCTACTATGAAAGGGACATGCCTGGCACCCCTTTATTAAGAGTAGTGCAAACCACAGTGTCAATAGAGAAGAGAGTGAGAGAGAGAGAGAGAGAGAGAGAGAGAGAGAGAGAGAGAGAGAGAGAGAGAGAGAAGTAAAAAATGCCTGCCCCAGAAGCAAGTATGGAAGGGTAGGTGGGAGGGAAGAGGGGATCAGGTAGGGTGAAAGAGCAACTGTTGACACTGGTGGCTGAAAATGAGCACTGTTGAAGATTGTTGTACATTGTATGACTATAGCTCAATCATGAACAATTTTATCTGTGGGGAAAAAGTGCAATATGAACAACCTTGTAATGATGTTTGAATCTTCTAAAAATCTTAAAAATTATAAAAAGAAAAAGAAATGAGACTGGAAGACAGTACAATAGTTAGGACACAAGAGTGGTATGTATGTACCAGATAGAGTCTCAGCACCACCAGGTCCCCTCAGCATTTCTGAGTGCAGTGCTGGAGACCACTAAGCATCACTAGGGGTATCCCTGGAGGCCTCCAGTACCTCCCATAGTACTTCTGTACTCTGGGTGTGGTTCAGGACAGCTAGGGGTACCTCAGATGGGCCCCTGGACAGGCAAGTCCTGAAAGAAAGACTAGCCTTAAAAAAAATAGAATTATCCCTATCCCTGTAGGTGGATGCTGCACTTCTAACTTTACAGTGAGAGAAACTGAGGCACAAGAAAGGTAAGTGTTTATCTCAGGGTCCTTTAACTTGTAGGTGATGAGCCCAGGGAGGCCAATGTATTGTCTGCCACTCCAGCATTTGGCTGCTGTGCTCTGGTCACTTAGTATCCCGCTGTTCCCCACACCCCTCCCGCTTCCTCAGGAGGTGAAGCCATTTGTCTCTACTATCAGAAGTAACTCAAAAATACTCTATGTCCCATTTGCCTTTTCCTGACACCTTCCCCAGTCATCAACCAGTCACTGGTGTCAACAACACATGGTGTCCTGCTTCTCAGAGAATAAATCCCACACCTCCCATGTCAAAAGAGCTGGCTCCCTCTTCATCTCCACAACCCAACCTGGCAGCTACCTTCCCCTTCAGATCTTTCCCCTCCCCCAGGAGTTCACACTTGCTCCTTTCTGCCTGGCTGACATTGCTCAGGGTCTTTCAGGGTCCTCTCTGACTGCTCCCCCAATCTGTAATGCTGTATTCTTCTTTCCACTTTCAAGATAAGGTATTCATTTCCTCCAAACCATCCTGACCTGCCAAGATAACATCACCTGGAAAAGATTCTGTTCTCTACTTAGGTGGTCCGAATCCACCTGCTAGCTGTATGGCTCAGGCTAGCCCTTAGCTTGGTGCCTGTACCCTAGGAAAAAGAATCTCCCACCTCCAAAGCCCTAACCCAATCCTTGTGGCCTGCCCTCCTTCCCTCATTTAACCTTACTGGCCTCCCCCAAGGGCCACCCCAAATACCATCACCTCAGAGTTTAGAGGGACTTATCCCAAGAGCATGTGGATTATCTGTGGCCACAGGAACGGGGACTCTGCCCAATCATGGCTTTTTCATGCTCTCCTTCCTCTCAATGTGATACAAGATGATGAAAGCAGGTGATCACAGATGATCTTCACCAAACTTTCATTTTCCAAGCTAGTCACCACAACAAACACGCATTCTTGTCTTGAGCTTTACCAAGTCCCTTCACTTCCTCTTATCAGTTCGCACTAGGTTTGGGGGTGACACACCTCTCTCTTTCTGTCACAGCTTTCAGAGTAAAGGCTACAGAGAGGGAGGAAGAAGAAGGTGGTCCCCCAAGGTATGACTCATGGTTTTATCTTTCAGCTTTTGATCCAATGCCAACAGATGCGAGATAGGTGAGCCTTTTACAAAATTGGGGTCTGTGGAATCCAGGAATATGCTGGGTGAATGTTCAGACTGCATTATTTTCTTCATCATAAAATTGTATTCACTTGTAGAAAAATAGCAGAGGATACACATCTCACAAATCTCACAGGAGGGAAAAGTGAAAAGATTATATTTTGACTATGTGTGTATTCATTCCCCACGATGTGCAGGAGAACTGCTCACCCTAAAATTTTACGGTTTCAGATCTTTAAAGCAAATGAACAGATATGTAGTAAAATGTGTTTCTCATCAAAAGGCAGATATTCAATTTTCTTTTTAAAAGAAGCACAGAGAGGAAATCACTTTTTGAACTAACCCCGATCAACATTCTACCCAGTGTTGTAAGAATCCAGTTTTCCTCTTTATTCAGAGAGATAAGAAACAGACATACAGCTAAGCAACAGCAGCATGTGGGCTGACCTGCAGCCAGAAACCCTCTGGAAATAATGGTCACAGAACTCAGCCCCAAACTGTTAGAATGGACCAAAACAGTGGTTCTTTAGAAGCACTAAAACTACTTGTAACACTTATGGATGGATAATATCCAAACTAATAACATTGAATGGTCAAAAATAAAAGTTAGAAGGTTGTCAACAAGTAGGTCTTCCTTACGTGTTCCTTGCTATAAGGCTTTGCTCCTCCTCAATATTGTTTTGTTTTGTTTGGTTTTGGAGAAATACCCCTAATGCTCAGGGGTTACTCCTGGCTCTACATACAAGAATTATTCCTGGTGGTGCTCAGGACCCTATAGGATGCCAGGGATTAAATCCAGGTTGGCCATATGCAACCTGGCCACATGCAACCCACTGTTCTGTCACTCCAAACTTGTTCTACAATATATGAGGCTTTGTATGAGCTGGGACTACATGATTTTGCTAGAAATACTATTACAAAGGTCACAATTTTGATCTGACATTAAAATATAATCTGAAAGATCCTTAGCGCTGCTCCTAAAGGTGATCAGCTGATGGAAGACAGCTTTTCTGATATGCAAAATACCAACCACACAATTTTCTTAATGTGTACAACTTAGTGGCTGACAACAACAAACAAGCATCACTCTGGTAAATTTTTAGGGCATTTTATGACACAAAAAATGGATCTGTAGAATTTAGTCATCACTGCCACCTCAAAAGATGTGCCCTTTCAACTTTTCACACCAATGGGGACACCTCCCTTCCCCCCATTATGCGATGCTGTGGGTATTGCTTTTTTCCCTCAGCCTGTTCTTCAAAAACATTTATTTGGTGCATGTGCCTATAGTTAGTTTCTTTTTGTGGTCAAATAATATCCCTAGGATAGATACTTTTTTTGGGGAAGAGACAGTGTCAGGGTTCAAAAGCAGCCTCACACAATACAATGCAAATGTTCCCTACAGAGACACCCAGCCTAGATATGGTACATTTTGTTCATCCTCTGGGTTGAGGATGATTTGGGTTGTTTCCACTTTTGGACTTTTATGACATACTAGTATTATGAACATTCAAAAACACACATGGGCATATAATGAGAAGTTTAATGTCTGGGTCACTGGATTTGGAATGACATGTTAACATGGTAAGTACCTGTCCTAATGTAGTAAAGAAATAAGACTCTCTATAAACATACCAAATCCAAAGGAGGAATTCATTAATCTTGCAATGGTAAGATTAAGTCCAAGGCAGATCCTTACTGTAAACAGCTCTTTCTCTCTGATATAGTTCTTTCTCTCTGATATCTCTCTCCCTCTTATAAATGAGCCCAAAGGATAATTCTGAAATGCATAGTCCCCTTCAACCCGCCCTCCTCCCAACTTAGTTGTGTGGATCAATTCCACACAACAGGCTGTGCTGCCTTTTTTGGCCTTTTGTTACTACCTTGTAGTGTATATTTAAATCACACATATGAAAGAAACAATTCCATATATAAGCCTTTCCTCTGACAAACTTCACGCTGCATGATATTCTCTAGTTCCATCAATTCAGAAAGGATCTTAAAGGGACCCAAGACTATTTTGTTTACCTTCAAGAGACAAAAGATCATCATTATTATTAAATGTAACTAATAAACTAATAGATTGCTGCAGGTCAAATTTCCCCCACAAGTGAGTCTATTTTTTGTTGTTGTTTATGTTTTTGGGCCACACCCGGCAACGTTCAGGGGTTACTCCTGGATATGTGCTCGGAAATCACTCCTGGCTTGGGGGGACCATATGGGACATCAGGGATCGAACTGAGGTCCATCCTGGATCCGATGCATGAAAGGCAAACGCCCTACCACTGTGCTATTGCTTCAGCCCTGGGTGAGGCTATTCTTATTTATGTGCAGCAGACATGTAAACTTGACTTGTAGATATGTAGACATGTAGAGACATCCCCTCCAGTCTCACTGGGTTCACATGATCAAATCCAGAATGTGGCCCAGCTATTTTCAAGATATAATGGAACTTGACTGTTCCTAGGCTCTTGTTTCCAAAACTCTTCTGATCAATTCTAGAACCAAATCGCTATTTACTATTGATATATGAGAACACCCACTTTCCTTTGACTTGTTGAGAAAAACATGATCTGCCTCATAGGCTCAATACTGCTTTGTGACCTACTTTCCAGCAACTGGCTTCGGTAAAAAGTGGGGACTTTCTGCACTGTGCATTTGTTTTTACCCTGCCCAACCTCATCTTCAGCAGCCCAGAAGATGAATGGCTCACTAGTTGCATTTTCAAGGTAGCACTGGCAGGAATGTAGTATGACCTCAGAAAGACAGGCTCAATAACCCCTTAACCAAAATGTACCAGCTGGAAAGAAAACTAGATTCTTCATAGATCTCTCTTCAAAGAAAATTTGAGGAGCTTTGCTAATATTTATAAGGCTGATTTAGTAACCCTTAGAAGTCACTCAATTAGACTTAATACTGGAAACTGGAGAGTACACAACAGATAGGGGACTTGTCTTGCATGCAGTCAACCCAACTTCAATCCCTATCACCCTAAATGATGACCCAAGCAACTCTAGTGATCCCTGAAATCAGAGCCAAGAGGAAGTCCTGAGCACCACTGAGTGTGGCCCAAAACAAAACAAAACAAAAAAGACTTGGTAAGAAACTCAAAATTCAGGCTCTTTCTTTATGGTCCCTGCTCTAAATAAGGAGGAAGACTGAGCTGATTCCAAAGCTCTGACTTTAACCAGGTTAGAATTTTCACATAAATTATAACATCATTGCATTATCCATTATCAATGTATAAAATATGGTAAGTTGTCCCACTCTGTCATGTTATATACTCAACTCAGAGGTTGTGTGTATGTATGGAAGCCTGGTTGACATTCATTCAAAACAGAACTGAACTAATGTCCAAAGTTGATTACATGACCCTTGAGACTCAGGTTACACAAGCAAATAAAAATCATATAATCACCAAAACCTCTTTTGTAAGTTGGAGATTTTATCATAGACAGACAATATGTATGTTCACTAAATCCTCACTTTCCATTTTCTAATCAACCAAAAGACCAAAAATTCTCTTCTTCCATGCAGTGAACTCAGACCTATAGAAGCAAACTGTGGAAGGGAAGAACTGACCTTTAGAAACATTTCCAGCCCTCTTAATTTTTGTAAAAAAAATTATACACTCAGAGGCAGGGCTCTGATATACATATTCTCAGAATCTGCATTTCTCTTGTCGGCATCCATTCAATACAGAACTGAACTAATGGCCAACGCTGGTTACATGACCTTTGAGACTCAGGTTTCACAAGCAAATAAAAATCATATTACAGGGGCCAGAGCAGTGGCACAAGAGGGTAAGGCAGTATGCCTTGCCCGCACTAGCCTAGGATGGACTGTGATTCGATCCGCTGGTGTCTCATATGGTCCCCCAAGCCAGGAGTGATTTCTGAGTGCATAGCTAGGAGTAACCGCTGAACATCATCGGGTGTGGCCCAAAAACAAAACAACAAAAAAAAATCTTATTACAAACACTTCAACTCAAAGTCTGAACTTACAACTACCTTCATTATCAAACTCTCAAAACCAGTCCATGTATTTCTTTGTCCCAAGTCACCAAGAGCAAGACCAGACAGATAGAGATGTACCTATCTAGTTCTGAGCCTACCAATAGTCAATCCTACGACATCTCTCCTGCCTTGCTATGTCTCCTCTTTCACCAGCTCTGGTGCTTCCCCTTATATCCCTTCATGTTGTCCCTTTTACTTCTGGAGGGAAGAAGGGAAACAATCTCTCTCAACAGGAGCAACCTCTCATGTTGCCACCCATCCACTTTAATAATTCACATCTCACATCTAATAAAGATGCTGGCAACAGTAGAAAAAATTATTTTACTAAACCAACACTAGACTTTGCATGCTTTGGGGTTTTTTTGTAAATCACTTAAATTTAAGAAGTGGTTTTAAATACTTAATGTACTTGTCCTGACCAATACAGATTTCTTTCACAAATTTAGAAAAAAATTTAGTGTATACTTGTAACAGTTCATGGTCCAAGGCAGGGATTCAAAAACCAATAGTTATGAATAATAATTCAGCAATGACAAAAGTAAATAAGCAAACAAAGCAATTTCAATGATCTTGTTTTATTATTCCTAGTAAAAAATAGCCAAATATATTTTCACTGGACACAGCGTGTGTTGTAAACAGTGACTTAAACAGAGATTATTTGTACTTAAAATATACTTTGGCAATTCAAAGAGATATGGAAATGCTCTCCACAGAAACTGGAAACAAGAACAATTAAAAATGTTCATTGGGAGTGGCGATTTGTAATAGACATCCCAGACAAAATACAAATAAATTCACAAAGACATATGCCAAAAATTAAAGCAATATAATGATTCTTCACGATCTACCTAGCTCGAGCAACTTATTTTCCTAGGAGATTATTTATGACAAAGAGTGGAGATTACAAACATTCAAAATAAGAATCATAAGAATGATGAGGCTGGAGCAGTGGTGCAGCGGTAGGGCTTTTGCCTTGTACACGTCTGACCTAGGATGGACAGCAAATTTGATCCCCTGGTGTCCCATATGGTCCCCTGAGCCTATGTAGAGTTAAATAATTAATGATGGTGCTGGATGGAGATGGATGGAGGCCTTTATTCTTAGGCCATGCCACGTGGCTTCATCCCCCATCAACCGGCGGGTCTGGGGTCCAGGAAAGCGATGGGTATTGAACTCACTTACAAGCAGGCTTCAGGAAGCATCAACTTTATTCATGCCCTATCCACCACATATGTGGCCTAATTTCTGAGCACAGAGCCAGGAGTAACCCCCAAGCGGGTATGCCCCACCCCAAAAAAATGAACAGAAAATGCGTAGGCTCTGGATTCACAGAAAAAAACCTATGTACAATAGTAAAAGATTCTCCCTGAGTACTTGCTCTGCTTTTCTATAATTTAGATATTGTATTTTTTCAACCAAGAAAATCTAAAGGCAACTGGAATCATTAGAATCTCTACAATCTACAAATATGCCTATGCCTTTCACCACATAGCTATAGACATCAGCATCAAATATATCTGGAGTTTGTCAGAAAGGCAGAGTCTCTGCCCCATGTGGATCTACTAAGCCAGTCTGTATCTCAACAAGGCTGAGATTTTTCATGTGTTTTCCACTTCCACCTGTAAGGCACTGACCATATATTTATATAATTGGAAACCAATATAGTTGTATTTATAGTGGAAAACTTCCACTTTAAATCACAAACAACCTGCGTCTTTTAAACCCAAGAAAGCAAAGCTATACAAGGACTGCAAGAAATCAGATCTTTGATAAAGATGGCACTCTCATCTCCCAATCTAATATTTGGTCTCAAGGGAGTAGTATATTTGATTCTCAGAGGTGAATGACCCACATAATAGCTCATAATTTCTGGTTATATTTTCCATAAAACTTTTTTATTCAAATTTGACTTTCTTGTGTAGTTCTTCTATAAGGAGAAACCTAACTAAAAATTAAGACCAAACATTCCTAATCACCAGCAATTATACCTACCATTACAATGACAGACATAAGTGGCAATTTTCAAAATGTCTTATTAGGGTGGGTAGAACCTATAAGTCTACATTTGCCATTAGACTATTGAAATGTGTTTTTCTGGATAAAATGGCCACTTTTTAGAAATGAAAGAGGCATTAGTGGACATTACCAGTGTGCCTACATTACAAACATGACCCTAAGGTATTACAAGAATTCTTCCCCTCTAATACTTTGATTCTCATTGATTCAGGTAGCATTCTTATCCCCATTTCATAGGTGGAAAAACAGCAGTATGAAGTCATGAAGAAATCTAAATAATGAAGCAACATGAGTGTAAGCAGACTGAGCTAACCACAGTACTGTCATATCCAGCTCCTTGTTACCTTCTCAACACATCCTTTTAAATGCAAACCATTAACAGTCATAAGGTACCAGGGAGATCAAAAACTCCAAGACTCCATAGCTGACTTTCCCTTTATGAGCTTGGGATGCTCCCTGGGCCATGCAAATAAGCTAGAGCCTAAGACATTGTGCCTTGCATCTGCTTGGACTCACTTCTCCTGATCAAAGAATGGAATGTACAGAAGCCAAGGCTGGATAGGTATAGCAGAAGGCAGGAAACAGGTGTCAACCTAGTGGAATTATCAGGAAAAGGGGAGTCTACCACAAGTATGATTATTAGATCTTGGACCAAGAAATATGTGAAAACAACCAGACCACCATGGACTTAGATATTGTAGAATCTTCTCAGTATGTGGCTGTGATCGCACATCACTCGAGAATTTGCAATACAGCATCTTTGGCCAAGGTCCAGTATGATCCATATGACAAACACAACAAAAATAGCATGCCATTTTCCAGATAAGGTTACTGAAAAATAAAAAAGAAAAGCATTACCTCAATCTTCTGAAAGGGAGTGAAAGGTCTGCAGCACATAAATTCTCAGATCTCTCAGACTCGTGTTGTGCCACTATAGGTCGGGCTGTCCAGGAAATTGTCCAGTGACATCAGTCAGTGGTTTGCCACATGCCAGCTTTCCTCTGCCTGGGTCTCTGTGAGAAAGAACACATTTTCAGGAGGTACAGTAATAAGTGAGATATATCAATGAATATATAAATTATAAAGCATAACTCCCTCCCTCCATTACGAGGTAATGAAGTCATCTTTATCAGTACTTTTGAGATACATTTAACAACATGATAACTCCACAGCTTTATTCAAAAGAAGACAGAACCAGTTTTAGTAAAAATAAGAAGCAGTATGAATAGTGTAAACTTAAAATGAACCTGAGCATTTCATCAGCTTCAGCATGTTGGTGACTAATATAAACTAGCTTTTCCTGTTCCCTTCAAGTTCTTGGCAATACAAAGAAACAAAGAATGGTCAAATAGTCAATAACTAATCAGTGTGGTGATTTATAAGTTCAATGTTAGAAAAATAAAATAACTTTTATTTTTTTTCGGGTCACACCCGGCAGCTCTCAGGGGCTACTCCTGGCTCTATGCTCAGAAATCTCTCCTGGAAGGCTTGGGAGACCATATGGGATTCTGGGATTTGAACCACCGTCTGTCCTTCTGCTTCTAAAACAAACGCCCAACCACTGTGCTATCTCTCCAGCCCCAGAAAAATAGAATAACTTTGGGGCCAGAGAGATAGCATGGAGGTAAGGCGTTTGCCTTGCATGCAGAAGATCGGTGGTTCAAATCCAGGTCTCAAACTCGTGGCCCTCCGGCCACAAACGGCCTTCCATACAACATTTTGTGGCCCTGCCCTAGAGGAATCTTTTTTTGTTTTGTTTTGTTTTAGTTGTTTAGGTCACATCCCCCAATGTTCAAGGCTTACTACTGACTTACTACTGACTTTGCACCACTGACTTTGCCTCCTGCGGCCTGCAGGTAAATTGGTCTCCTGAGCCTGCCAGGAGAGACTTCTGAACATAGAGCCAGGAGTAACCCCTGAGTGCTGCCAGATGTGACCCAAAAACCAAAAAATAATAATAATAATTTTGTGTTGCACTTATAGTTTTCCATTTATTCCCCCAACATTTTTATCTTTATGCATCATCATGTACATCCATCCATCTCTTTTTATCTAGGAAATGGGTTAATTTTCCAAGTGCTTAAAAAGTACAGAAGTGGGGACCAGAGCAAATAGCACAGCAAGCAGGGCTTGCATGCAGCCAACCCGGATTTAATTCCTGGCATCCCACATAGCCCCGAGCCTTCCAGGAGCAATTTCTGGGTAACCTGGAGTAACCCTGGAGTAACCCTGAAGCACCACTGGGTGTGGCCCAAAAACAAAACAAAAAAAATTGTAGAAGTGATTACACATTCTGGAATTCCACAGCCATCACCATGCAGCTCACTGGACAAGCTCCATAAACTTATTTTATTTTATTTATTTATTGGTTTGGGGATCATACCTGGCAGTGCTCAGGGTTACTCCTGGCTCTGCACTCATCAATTGCTCCTGGCAGGCACGGGGGACCATATGGGATGCTGGGAATCGAACCACTTCTGTTCTGGGTAGGTAACATGCAAGGCAAACACCCTACTGCTGTGCTATCTCTTGGTCCCAGCTTATTTTATTTTTGAAAGAGATATAAAGCGGGGCCGGGAAGGTGGCGCTAGAGGTAAGGTGTCTGCCTTACAAGCGCTAGCATAGGACGGACCGCGGTTCGATCCCCATATGGTCTCCCCAAGCCAGGGGCGATTTCTGAGCTCATAGCCAGGAGTAACCCCTGAGCGTCAAACGGGTGTGGCCCAAAAACCAAAAAAAAAAAAAAAAAGAAAGAGATATAAAGCAAGCCATAACAAATCACAGATACACCAGTCACAACTGAAAATTGGGGTACTCTCGAAGGAGGGGAAAGAGGTGGGTCAAGTCCCTAAAATGTCAAAGCCATGTCAACTGCATCCACGACCCATAACTGCTGCCACACAATAGCCCAGCTTTACCCCTTATCGCTGATCTCTGCAGACAAAACTCTAGGTATGGCAGTTGGGGGCTGAGAACTCTGGGATCTTCTCGAAGTGAATGTGGGCAGCCTCCCCCTGTCCTTCTGTACTTTAGGAAGTCAGAGGCATGACCCATATCTGCTGCTATGTCAACCACAGAACATGGAATTCCTGACCACACAATGCAACATCTCCAATTTCTCAATTTCCAGGGATGTACCAATTTAAAAGTCAAAGTAGCATCGAAGCCACCTAATGTTAACAAACAAAATCAAAAGGATCAACTAGAAACAAACAGCTTAGTAAACCTCAGGCAATAACTTAATGGCCTCATTGTGAGATACAACAATTTTCACAAATTTCTTTTGCTGGAATTGTACTTTTTTTTTTTTAATCTTTACTAACTCCATTACCACTTAGTTACTGTGTTTTCCCGTGTATAAGATGACTTTTAAAACAAAAAAAAGTCAACCGACTGGCACCCCTGACCTGCAGAAAAAATGGGTCTGGAGACCCTGGCAGTAACCCCCTTGGATACAGTGAATTTCTGTATGAAACATCTAAGAGGTACTACATATGTCCCGAGCATCACAGAAAGCAACTGCCACAAGTCCAGGAATAGGTGTAACACCATGTTTGTCTGTCTGTCAGTCTGTCTCTCTCTCACACACACATGTTCTCTTTCATACACATGTGACACGTGTGCGCACATACGCACACACATACACGAAACAGTTTAAACTGTATAAAAGTATAAACTGAAGCTCAGGGCACATTCTTAAGAAGCCTCTTGAGTAGGTAGAAAGGGGATGCAGGGGTGCAGATACCAAGCCTTGAAGGCTGGAAAACAAAATATAGGTCTCGATTTCTCTGAGTTCTGGAAAAAACTAAAATGACAAACATTTTGTTAGCTGTCGCTTTCTGCCACCTACAAGATCTTCAGATGACTGCCAAAGCCCAGACCTCCCACCCCAGAGTTGGGAGTAACACATGCCAGTCAGACTGAGAAAAAGGCACCTTCAAGGCTTCAGAAGCGCTGTGTCCACACACACACACACACACACACACACACACACACACACACACAGCTATGTCAGGGAGGGTACAGTCACCTGCTCTCCCACTTTCTATGGGACCAGCACCCTGAGGACAGCACATACTCAGGTCACACGGAGTCAAATGGGGGAAGTAGCCCTAGGTGACATTATCTCTGAGAGAATTCAGTGTCAAATAGTGTAGAGTGTCCTGCCCGAGTTTCACGCCCCACTGCCCCCACCAAAACCGTGAATCAGCACCAAAGAGAAATGTTACTCAGAGGATGTCTCCAGACAGAGCTTGGGGCAGGGCGGCTGAGAGCACAAAGCCCTGAATGAAGCCTTCTGGGCAGCATGGCCCACCCCACTCATGGGTGTACCTCCAAAATTTCATCCCAGGGGACACAGAGAGTTTATCTTCTCCATCTTATCCTCATTCCACACAGGAATTTCATGGTGAGCTCCATCAAGCCCATGGGAAAAACACAGAGAGATAGGTGGCTGCTGCCACTGAGTGACGCATAACACAACATCACATAGCTGTGTTATGTCCCCCAAATGTGGCAAAACCCAACAGTGGGGGCTTGAGAGAGCAATACAGTAGTTCATAGGCAATCCCAGCACTAATTCTTCCCCTGCTTTTTTGTGCCCCACTGCAAGGGACAAAAAGAGGGAAAGCTCAGTTACGTGTGCTCTCAAGTGAGAGCCCATTCCCCAAAATGGAAATAATCTGTTGCAGAAGGCACACACAGAGGTGGAAGCAAGCCCAATGGTTTAACATTTGTGCCAAGGGAGGAGATGCAAGGAGAGGTCCCAGGTTCATTCCTGTGTTGGATGAGTGTTCCTTGTATTACTCAGCTTGTTCAGTGCTACAGTCAGGGGACCAAAGGGCACATGTTATGCCCACAAGTCTATTGCTCCACAGTCAGCTCACTGATGAGAGTGTTCCAACACTGCGCTATGATAGACAGCAGGTGGGAAGTGAGGATTATGCTGAGCAAATGTAGGGTGTGGGGCAAGTCAGGCAGGAGAGATATGCTGCCCACAGACCTACCCTTTGAGCAGCCTCCAATCTGGAAGTCAGCCGCCACCCTTTGAGCAATTAGGAGCACTGACCCATTTTCAGAGCATTGATCTATTTTCCTCTCTGCACCTCACCCTGACCCTGACCCTGGAAACTGTTTAGTCTTTCACCTTCTCCTACTCTCACTTCTGCAACTATTCCTTCAAAGAAAAATTACAGCTCATTCTTTCTTTTCATTCTTTTAAAAGGCTCCTGGTCACCACCCATCCTCCAGATTTTTCACCCAACTTTACCTGCCAAGCTTATTTTTTAGATTAATATCTTTATTTAAGCACCATGATTAAAAACATGTTTGTAGTTGGTTTTCAGTTATAAAAAATGAACACACCCTTCATCAGTGCAATATTCCCTCCACCAATGCCCCCTATCTCCCCCATCCCTGCCCCCTGCTTGTATTTGAGACAGACATTCTATTTCTCTCATTCACTACCATTGTCATAATAGTTGTTAATGTAGTTATTTTTCTAACTGACCTCACCACTATTTGTTGTATGCTTCATACCATGAGCTGGTCCTTCCAGTCCTCATTTCTATTATCTCCAGGTATTATTACAATAATGTCTTTTATCTTTCTTAAATCCCTGATATGAGACTATTCTGTGTCTATCTCTCTCCCTTTGACTAGTTAACTCAGCATAATAGTTTCCATGTATATCCATGTATCGGAAAATTTCATGACTTTATCTTTCCTGATGGCTGCATAGTATTCCATTGTGTATATGTACCACAGTTTCTTTTATGGAGGCCACACCCAGTGATGCTCAGGGACTACTCCTGGCTCTGTGCTCAGAAATCACTCCTAGCAGGCTCAGGGGACCATATGGGATTCCAGGGATCGAACCCAGGTCTGTCCCGGGTGATTTGCGTGCAAATCAAACACTCTACCACTGTATTATCACTCCAGCCTCGAGTATCACAGTTTCTTTAGCCACTCATCTGTTGTCGGGCACCTGGGTTGTTTCCAGATTCTGGATATTGTAAATAATGCTGCAATGAATATAGATGTACAGAGGTATTTTTGTATTGAGTTTTTATGTTCTTAGAGTATATCCCTAGGAATGATATAGCTGGATCATGTGGGAGTTCAATTTCCAGTTTGTTTTTTTTTTAAGAATCTCCATTGTTTTCCATAAAGGCTGGACAAGACAGCATTCCCACCAGCAGTGAATAGAGTTCCTTTCACCCCACAGCCCCGCCAGCACTTACTGCTCTTACAGCACTTTGTGATGTGTGCCAGTCTCTGTGGTGTCCCACGCTTATTCTTACTCACCCACAATGACCTTTATGTTTCTTGTCCCTGGTGCTTACTCATGTTTTTTACTTTCCTTTTATCATCTTTTCAACCTTCTTCCCTTAAAAAACACATCTCTTCTAGATTTTTACTTGTTTTCCCTTTGATGGAATTTTTACTTCTCCCCTTTTGAACAAACTATGAAAAGAAGAAAAATGTCCTATACCTGATAAAGCCATCTAAGAAAAACCCACAGGTACTTTCATGTCAAAGACATGGGACTGAATGCTTTACCTCTGATATCAGGAACAAAACAAGATAAGTGCTCTGCCACTCTTGCACCAGGCAAGAAACTGGTTAGAAAATTAGGAATCCATATTGAAAAGAAAGAAGGAATGTTACTTCAATTTGTAGATAGCATAATGCTATATTTAGAAAATCCTAAGAAATTCCTAAAAAGGCTTTTAATGAACCAGTACAGAAAACTTACAGGTAAATGAAGAGATAGTACAGCAGGAAAAGAGTTTAATTTGTACTCAGTCACCCCAGGTAGTGTCCCCAAAAACCCCATAATATGGTCTTGTAAGTTCCACGAGAATTTATTCCTAAGCAGAGTCAGGAATTTCTATACACAGAAATACATCTGAAAAAAAGATATTTTGAAACAAATCCATTTTTAAGGGCATGAGAAATTGTAAGATATTAGGAATATATTTAACAAAAAGGTACAATATTTATATGTCAGAAGTACAAAACACTGTTAAGAGACAAATACACTGAAAAAGATCATGCTCATAGATCAGTCTGGTTAATATTAATATAGTAACAATCCTCAAATTATTTAGTACTGTGTTAATGCAGTAATTTTTCAGATACTGAAAAGCTAACACAGGAAATGTATAAAAAATAAAAACAATCTGGGGCCAGAGTGATAGCACAGCAGGTAGGGTGTTTGCCTTGACACAGCCAACCCAGGTTTAATCTCCAGCAACCCATAGGGTCCCCAGGAGCCTGCCAGGAGTGATTTCTGAGCACAGAGCCAGGAGTAATCTCTGAGCACTGCCAGGTGTGGCCAAAAAATAAATAAATAAATAAATATAATATATATGTGTATATATAGAAAACAAATGAATAAGATCAGAGGGAGTCACATTTCACAATTTTTCTTTTTTTTTTCCTTTTTTTTTTTTTTTTTGGTTTTTGGGCCACACCCTGCATTGCTCAGGAGTTACTCCTGGCTGTCTGCTCAGAAATAGCTCCTGGCAGGCACGGGGGACCATATAGGACACCGGGATTCGAACCAACCACCTTTGGTCCTGGATCAGCTGCTTGCAAGGCAAACACTGCTGTGCTATCTCTCCGGGCCCACATTTCACAATTTTTCTTCCCACCTCCCTTATTTTCCCAGTTATAAATTTTACTACAAAGCTATCAAATAACTAAGACAGCATACCATCCATCTGAAGGAACAGGTTGTTCAATGGAAGGAGCCATGAAGATCCCAAAATAAACCTTTGATTTATGATTAAATTTTAACAAAGGTGACATGAAAATGAGAGAAAGGAATGTTCTTAACAGTTTTGAAAAAGGAGGCTAGCCACTTTTTTGCAAGTGGCTAACCAGTTGTGCCAACACCACTTGTTGAAGAGGCTTTCCTTGCTCCATTTAGGATTCCTTGCTCCTTTAATCAAAACTTAGGTGATTGTATGGAGAACATTCTCTAAGTACTCAAGCCTATTCCACCGATCTGAGGGTCTGTCTTTATTTCAATACCATGCTGTTTTGATAACTATTGCTTTGTAATACAGTTTAAAATTGGGGAAAGTAATGCCTCCCATATTCCTTTTCCCAATGAGTACTTTAGCTATTTGTGGGTGTTTATTGTTCCAAATGAATTCCAGAAGTGTTTGATCCACTTCTTTGAAGAATGTCATGGGTATCTTTAGAGGGATCACATTAAACCTGTACAATATTTTGGGGAATATTGCCATTTTAATTATGTTAATCCTGCCAATCCATGAGCAGGGTATGTGTTTTCATTTCCATGTGTCCTCTTATATCTTGGAGCAGGGTTTTATAATTTTCTTTGTATAGGTTCTTCATGTCTTTGGTCATGTTGACTTGAAGATATTTGAGTTTGTGTGACACTAATGTGAATGGGATTGTTTTCTTTTTTTTGGGGGGGAGTCACACCTGGCAGCTCTTAGGGGTTACTTCTGGCTCTATGCTCAGAAATTGCTCCTGGCAGGCGCAGGGGACTATGTGGAATGCCGGCATTCAAACCCCAGCAACCTTCTGCATGCAAGACAAACGCCTTACCTCCATGCTATCTCTCCGCCCCCCCTTGTTTTCTTAATGTCCATTTCTTCCCTATCATTATTGGTGTATAAAAAGGCCATTGACTTTTGTGTGTTAATTTTGTAGCCTGCCACATTTTACAAAAAAGCGAACTCAGACCCCCTGCTAACACCATGTACGAAGGTAAAATCCAAATGAATTAAAGACCTTGATATCAGACCTGAAACCATAAGGTATAAAGAACAACATGTAGGTTAAACACTCCATGACATTGAGAGTAAAGGCATCTTTATGGAGGAAACAGCACTCTCCAAACAAGTGGAATCACAGATAAACAGATGGGAATATATTAAGCTGAGAAGCTTCTGCACTTCAAAGGAAATAGTGCCCAGGATACAAGAGCCACCCACTAAGTGGGAGAAACTATTCACCCAATATCCATCAGATAATGGGTTAATATCCAAAATATACAAGACACTAACAGAACTTTACAAGAAAAAAAAATCTAATCCCATCAAAAAATGGGGAGAAGAAATGAACAGATACTTTGTCAAAGAAGAAACACAAATGGCCAAAAGGCACATGAAAAAATATTCCACATCACTAATCATCAGAAAGATGCAAATCAAAACAACTATGAGGTACCATCTCATGCCACAGAGATTGGCACACATCACAAAGAATGAGAACAAGCAGTGCTGGTGGGGATGTGGAGAGAAAGGAACTCTTCACTGCTGATGGGAATGCAGTCCAGTCCAACCTTTATGGAAAATGATGTGGAGATTCCTCCAAAAACTGGAAATTGAGCTCCCATATGATTCAGCTATACCACTCTTAGGAATATACCATAGGAACACAAAGATACAATACAAAAATCCATTCCTCACACCTATATTCATTGCAGCACTATTTACAATAGCCAGAAACTGTGGTACATATACACAATGGAATATTATACAGACATCAGGAGATATGAAGTCATGAAATTTTCCTATACATGGATGTACATGGAATCTATTATGCTGAGTGAAATAAGTCAGAGGGAGAGAGATAGACGCAGAATAGTCTCACTCATCTATGGGTTTTAAGAAAAATAAAAGAAAGTCTTCATCATAAGTTCACTCCTTGACCTGTGCACAGACTGAGACCTCTAGATTTAGAGGTCTGTTTTTAATCATCCAGATCAGAGCAGAAGTCTTCCATATGCCACAAAAATACCAAGGGGAGAGTAAATGAATGTGAAAGGAGTCTATAGATAATTCCATGACAATATATTCCAAGGGTAGAGAAACTTTGTATCTCTTAGGCCAAGGGGATTCCCGTTTCGGATGACCCCAATATTTACTGTGCCTATGCGGGGGGGGGGGGGGGACAAAAGCACTAAAATAATCCTTCTTTTTTATCTAGTTTTTGTCGATTTCTTTGTTTTGGGGTAGATATCGAAGAGTTGTCCTTTTTTGTTTTGTTTTGTTTTTGGGCCACACCCGGCGGTGCTCAGGGGTTACTCCTGGCTGTCTGCTCAGAAATAGCTCCTGGCAGGCACAGGGGACCATATGGGACACCGGGATTCGAACCAACCACCTTTGGTCCTAGATCGGCTGCTTGCAAGGCAAACGCCGCTGTGCTATCTCTCCGGGCCCGAGTTGTCCATTTTTTAATTTATATATTTACTTTTTCTTTCTTCTTTTCTCTTCTTCCTTTTTGCGCCTTGTCATATTTTCTATCTCACGACCATGGCAATTATGTGGTGCATATTTTATTGCTTCAATGCTCACTGGATATCTTATTTGATTCCTCTTTTTGAACTGTTGTGGTGTTTCACCTTCTTTTTTTCCCCTTCGTCTCTCAAACCAAAGATGAGAGCCTCTAAAATGACTCTGCTCATAATCGGCGTAGTCGATTTTTACCCCATTATATTACTTTTCTCTTCCTCAAACAAAACCACATAACTTGAACTTTCTAGTCCCGCCTCCTAATTAGAGGGGGTAGTAATGGAGGCACCAAGACCAAACAGTTATAAGACCACTAAGTAATAAACTAGACACAGAAGGGACCACACATTCTAGCAGCCCCTGGGGGGAGAGTGGAGGATATGGGAGGAAGAATGGGAGCAGTTGTGGGAGGACAATTCGGTGGTGGGAATTCCCCTGATTCAATGTAAATATGTACCTGGAATATTAATGTGAACGATATGTAAGCCACTATAATTAAAATAAAAATTATATTAAAAAATAGAAGATATTTTTGCAATAATTCACAAAGACAAAAGAGAGGTGAGCTGGAAGGTCCAGCTCATGACATGAATCTCACCACAAAGAGTGATGAATGTTGTTAGAGAAATAACTACATTGAGAACTATCATAACAATGTGAATGAATGAGGGAACGTAGAAAGCCTGTCTAGAGGAAAGAGAGATAGCATGGAGGTAAAGCGTTTGCCTTACATGCAGAAGGACAGCAGTTTGAATCCCAGCATCCCATATGGTCCCCTGAGCCTGCCAGGAACAATTTCTGAGCATAGAGCCAGGAGTAAACCCTGAGCACTGCCAGGTGTGAACCAAAAACCAAAAAAAAAAAGCCTGTCTAGACTACAGGCAGGGGTGGGGTGAGGAGGAGGGAGATTTGGGACATTGGTGATGGGAATGTTGCACTAGTGAAGGGGGGTGTTTTTTACATGACTGAAACCCAACTACATCATGTTTGTAATCAAGGTGTTTAAATATATTAGTTTAAAATTTTTTAAAAAGGAGGCTAGTCACATAGAAAAGAATTAGAGTAGATTCTTGTCACCAAAACACAATTCAAAATGGATCAAAGATCTAATTATTTAAACCATTAACTCTTAGAGAAAACAAAGGAATCAGTGTTGATGAAGTTGGACTCATCAATATTTTTTAGATATAACTCAAAAAACATTTAAAAAATTGGGGTCATTGGGCTGGAGCGATAGCACAGTGGGTAGGGTTTTTGCCTTCCACAAGCCAACCCAGGTTTGATCCCTAGCATCACATATGGTCCCCCGAGTCTGCCAAGAGTGACTTCTGAAGTGCAGAGCCAGGAGTAACCCCTGAGCATTGCCGGGTGTGACACAAAAACAAACAAAACAAAATAAAAAATAAATGCAAAATTGGGATCAGAGTGAAAGCACAACTGAAAAGCACAAGTGAAAGTGGGTAGGGTGTTTGCTTTGACCCACATTCGATCCCTGGCATCCCATATGGTCCCCTAAGCCTGCCACGAGTAATTTCTGAGAGCACAGCCAGGAGTAACTATCAGTGTCACTTGGTGACACCAAAAAAAAAAAAAAACTAAATAAAAATGTCAAAAAAAGTTTAGTTGGCTTCATTAAGGTTTGAAATATTTATGCTTCAAATAATATCCAATAAAATATGTCAAAAATGGGATATTTGCAATACATTATCTTGATGAAGAATTTGTATTCAGTATTAAACACTTGTAATTTATCAATAGAAAGACAATTCTGACAGTTCTCAGAAGAGTCACAAATGGCTTATAAGCGCATGAAATGATGTTCAACATGCATCATTTAGGATATACAAGTCAAAACCACAATGATATACCATGTCATTCCGGTAATAGTGACTAAAAGCAACAACCCAGAAATAACAAGAGTTGACAAGTGATGTGGAGAAATTGCAGCTTTTGTTCCTCACCATTGGAGATTGCAAAATTGTCATTTTGGGACTTTGGAAGATCATTAAAATATTATATGGAATACTATGAGATCCATTTCTAGTGCTAAGAATATACCTAAAGCAGGGATTCCTATGAAACCTTTTGCAAGGCAAAAAGGGCAGAAAGTGAAGCAACAAGGATCACTTGTGCACATGGGAAAAATTGTGAGCATTCCACACCACTGAAAATAATCTAACAAATCCTACCAACCAACTCATCAAATCTATAATCAATCATACTCACATCGAATAAAATCCATACTCAGCCAAGATAAGGCAGTTTCCAGGGAGGGAGTGGGGGATTAGGGATATTCAGGGAAAGTGGTTGTTGTACAAGAGCAGCTGCAAAATAAAGTGGATGCTCTCCTGCCTTTTTGTCTTTTGTCATAAAATTAAAAAATCCTCTTGTTACTTCCAATTCGCAAACTTTTGCTAAAGACCAAAAGGGAGATCATGAACATTCAGAAAGTGGTGGATATCTGTGCTCTATACTGTGCTGGTAGAGATAGAGGTTTTAAAAGTTTTCTTCTTAAGGAAAGTGTCAGTCACATAAACATAAATATATGGAAGGCCGGGAGAGATAACAGTAGAGCATTTGCCTCGATTTAGGACAGATGATGGTTTGTTTCTTTGTTTGTTTTTGTTTTTTTTTATTTTATGAAAACAAAGATGCAAAGAAAGGACAAGGTGAAGTTACAGTGGGAAGACAATCACCCATAAGCAGAATTCTCAAAAGAAAATTCAGGACAGATGATGGTTTAAATCCCGGCATCCCATATGGTCCCCCAGCCTACCAGGAGCAATTTCTGAGTGCAGAGTCAGTAGTAACTCCTAAGCACTGCCAGGTGTGGTTCAAAAACTAAAAAATAAAATAAAAATAAATATATGAGGGACCGGAGCAGTGGCACAAGAGGTAAGGCATCTGCCTTGCCTGCAAGTCTAGGACGAACCGTTGTTCCATCCCCTGGTGTCCCATATGGTCCCCCAAGCCAGGTGCGATTTCTGAGCACATAGCCAGGTGTAACCCCTGAGCATCACTGGGTGTGGCCAAAATATAAAATAAAATAAAATAAATATATGAAAAAGATGGTTGGAATACATGGTTTAATAAACATGGAAAGAAAGAATGCAAGTCAGTGCAGATTACATACATTTTTTTAATGTCATGGCACAGTAGTGTCACAATTTCCCCAGTCTTTTTTAACCACCTATTTGAAAATATATTTTGTCTTAATATAAATTAATTAGTCCTAGTGTTGGTGTGGGGAGATGGTGAGGTCTTTCTGGACTCAGCTCGGCTTCTGCAGCCCCTACGGTCTGGCGGGTCTGAAGGTGGCAGGGTGAGGGCAGAGAGATCCACAAAGCAGTCAGCCAGCTTTATTTCACAGTCCCTACGGCCATGGACACCTCCTCACATGGCCTCCATACTAAGCCTTTTCCTAGCAGCTCCTTCTCCACTCCTGCTGGGCTCTCTCGGCCTCTGTCTCCCTTTCAGCTGCTTTTACCAGGCTTCCTAACTGGCTTCCAGGCTGACCAACTCCCTCTGGTGATGTTCCTGTGGCTGCTTCCCTGATGATACCGAGTTGCTGATGCTGAATCTGATACTGTATCTCTGATGATGATGGCTCTCTCCTGCTTCTCTCTCTAATTCTCCTTCTTATCCCCTCTCTCTCCCCTCTGCAGACTCCTCTACCCACCCATTCCACATGTGGGCAGTTCTGAATTCAGGTGGGATAGATGAGTTGGGGAGGGGATACCCACAATATATGTAATAAAATTTGAAAGTTTTTTTTAAAAGATAGAATCAAGAATACAAAACATGTTTGTAGTACCGTGTACCAGACCTTACCTTTAGAACTTAGGTAGATTCCCTCATTTATTCTTCAGAACTGTAAGCTAAATATCATTATTATTCCAACTATAGATGCAGAAAAAGATGCTTAGAAAGACTTAGTACCTAGTCACCAGAAAATTTAGTATGCAAAGAGCACAAGGAAGGGGTGGGCTCCAGATCTACTATAACTGCAAAGTAGTTAATTGTCTGTGACCAGACTATGCAGCTGGGCAAGGAGACCATTTGCCAATGATGGAACCACAGAAATGGTCCTATGCATCAGAGTGAATTATGAAATATGTAAAGTATTTAAATTAATGGGATCACTTAATCTTTACAATATTCCATGAACTAAAAGCTTTCATGTCTCCAAAAATAGGTGGGGAAACCGAGGCAAAGAAAAGTAAATTATCCAAGATCACACTACTTAAAAGCACTGGGAATACATTTTCAAATCACACAATATGGATCTAGATTCTGAGATTTTAGCCGGGACTCTTCTGTCTCAATGTAAAAGAATATACTCCAAGATAAGACTGATAAACATCAGGGCTGGACAGATAGTATAGCTGGAAGGGCGCTTATCTTGCAGGAGGCCAACCTGGATTCGATTCCTGGCATTCCTATATAGTCCCTTGAGCCTGGCAGGAGTAATTCCTGAGTGCAAAGTCAGAAATAAGTACAGAGTAATGCCAGGTGTGTCCCCCTCCCAAAATTGGCCTTATAATGAGTATTTATAAGTCAGGAGAGTCTCCCAGGCCATGACTCAGAACCCTACTGATGGTTTTCATCCTCTTTAGTCCCAGTCCTTTCCACTTCCTTGGAGACATGACTTCTCCCATCATGGCCCTGAGCAGAACCCTTGGCTGTGAGCAAAACACTCATCCCCAGAAAAACCACACCATCCTTCCTCTGACCTGGGCTGCTCAGGCACGAACAGGACCAACATTTAGATCAAGATACCTGACAGGGACCATGACCAATGGGAGAATTTCCAGTTGAATAAGATTCTCTTCTAATACTTTTATCAGCCTGCCTCGTCCTATCAGTCCTTTCTTTCTCATGAGAAAATCTTGCTCTCTCCCTGTAGAAAAGCCAATGTGCAGACAACCACTCACTGACCACCTTGACATATGTGGTTTAGAAATGCAGCCAAGAACAGGGCTGGGCCACATTCTTTGCAGTAGCACTTGATTATTTTACTGTGGTTTTTTTTTTTTTTATTATTATTCAAGTTCTAGATATAAGAGGGGTTTTTCCAGATGGCGTGTGTGGAGGGAAAAGAAAAATGAGGAGGGGAATTACTTGTGACCTTCACCTTCCCACTCTATCAGAGGTTTTGGTAAAGTAACTCCAAAGGACACTGCTCAATCGTTTCACAGATTTCTGCAGATTGAAGGTAACTGATGGACTCTAATATTCCTAGACAAGAATAGGATTGTCTTCCCTTCAAAGCAGCTAGAGTATGCCTTGAGAATGTTCTACATGGAAATCTGGATGAAAACTGACTTGCATTTACTTCTATTCATTTGATGAATGCACTCTGTGCTCCCTTGAACACATTCACAATTCTGTTATGTCATCTGCAATACATGCTCCAATTCTGGTTATTACACTCAAGGATATTATAGAAGTAGTAAGAGAAAACAGATTCTACCAAGCAATAGTGGTACTCAGATCATTTCTCAGAGTACTTGGGATAAATTATGACTGTGTTTGGGGGCAGGATATACCAAAAAACAAACCCAGGCAAAGCTAGTTCTCTACCACTGAACCAAAACCCTGGCCAGATAACTGATGAAAATTTTTCCAAGAAAATATGCTCAGTTTAAACTGCACTTTAAAAGACCCTAATAAATAACCATATTTTCACTTTATAAATCCAATGAAGAACTCAGTAGGAGGCTATGATATAGCCATGTGGTGTGCATATATATATTTATATTTATTTTTATATTTATATATTATATATCTTGCACATGTGAGGCCCAGACACCAAAAATAATTTAGAAGTTGAGTAACCATGTACAGGCCATTATTATTGTTTTCTTTGGGGAGGGTTGGACCACATCCAGTAGTGTTCAGGGATTTCTCCTGCCTCTAAATTCAGGAATAACTCCTGGAGGACATGGAAATCATATGGGATTCTGGGGATCAAACCAGGGTTGGCCACATGCAAGGCAAAAACCCTGCTCACTATACTATACTCTGGCCCATTGTTTTCTCTTTTTTTGTGGGAGGGGTACACCCGGTGACGCTCAGGAGTTACTCCTGGCCACACGTTCAGAAATCGCTCCTGGCTTGGGGGACTGACCATATGAGATGCCGGGGGATCAAACTATGGTCCATCCTAGGTCAGCTGCGTGCAAGGCAAATGCCCTACCGCTGCACCACCACTCCAGCTCCTTGTTTTCTTTGTAAACTTATATACTCCTAAGAACTTCAGGAAATCAGAATTGCTGCCCTGATTTTACAGATGATACAATGAAGCTCAGAAAGTTCAATGATTCATTTCAGGTCACAAAGGCAGGCGGAGGCTAATGGGGACTTCCTGTGGGGTTTTGAGAGCTAAATAATTATCTACTGACAGTACTAAGGCTGGTTTCTATACTTGCATACAGTAAGAAATTGTCACTCAAGTCAACACAAAAAATTTCACCAACAGGCATAGGAAGAAGAGCAGAAAGGGAACAAAATAAATTCGTTTTTAAGTGTGAGCAGATAAAAATAGTAGTTAAAGGTAATAAGCAGTTATCTTAAGTATTCTCTTTGTATCAGTTCTTGATGTTTCAGGGTCTTACTCAAATTTCAAGTCATGAAGAGCCAGGTTATCGATCCAGGTTATTGACTCTGGAATGACACAATATTACTACAACATGAAACAGTGGCAATTCTGTTTACAAATAGTGCCGGATTTATTTCACCCAGACCTGAAAATCAAGTCTCTTCTCTGTTAGCTGTCAAATCACAAAATTAATCAAACTTTAGTTTTTTCATGGCTTTAATTATTTTCCCATAAAAAAATTTTTCTGCTGATTTCTAATGCCAAAATATTTCTTGGTGAGGTGCTGAATGAATGAGAAGTAATACAACTAGAAAGGAGGGAACTGACCAAGTGACTGAAACTTTATATAACATGAAGTGTGCATGCCTTGCACATGATCAACCCGGGTTCAATCGCTGGCATTCATCACTCTCGTGGTCCCTAGTCCACCAAGAGTGATTTCTGAGTGAAGAGGCAGGAATAACCCCTGAGCACTGTAGAAATACTTATTATTGAGTCCTGGATGATTGTGGATTATGGTGAGATGGAGGAGATGCCTTTGTCTGCCAGCCTGAACCAGGGCGCCTGCATCCCCTTCCAGCTGGTGGTGGGTCTGAAGGTTCAGTGTAGCAGCAAGGAAATGATCCACAAGCAATCATGAAGTTTCAGGAGACAAGGTTTTATTACAAGCCATAGCCACCACGTGTGGCCTTAATCTAACCTTTTAAGCAGACTCCTTCACCCGCCCAGCATCTCCACCTGTTTCTATCATCTCTACCTCAACCGTCCATTCTCCCCATTCTCCTCCTGAATTCTTCTCCATACCTGAGGCAACCCCTTTGTTACCTCCCTAGACCCCTCCCAGATGTAGGCAGATCTGCCTCTCCCGGTGAGATTAGCATTTTGGCCTGGGAAGAAGTGACAAGCTAACATGTGTGGCCATAACAAACTAAAAAAGCAACATTCAAACTCTCTTTTCTGCACTGCATCTTCCCCTGGCCATTTTATCAACATTCCCTTTTTTCTGCTTTTTTTCACCCTCACAGATCACTTCTATCATCTCACTTCCAGAACAACTTCCCCTTTGAAAACATGAAGTGAAAAAAAATGGTGTTTCAGAAAGCGTAGATCAGATTTGCATGTTTCTGGATCCCATCAAGGTGCCGCAGACATAATTTGGGACTTCTAGAAAGGTATACACGTGTTTTCTTCTGAATACAGGTGCAATTCAGAAATGACAATGTAGGGTTTAATGAGTTTCCCTCTGACTCCCTTTACCCCAAAAGAAAGTGAATGGGGTCAAAGGAAGTAGAGGAAGAAAAAGTCATCGGAGTTCTTTAGAGGAATTAAGACTCAGGATTAGATGAGAGAAAGGGAGAAGGTGGTATAAGGTATTG
Source organism: Suncus etruscus (assembly GCF_024139225.1). NCBI lineage: Eukaryota > Metazoa > Chordata > Mammalia > Eulipotyphla > Soricidae > Suncus > Suncus etruscus. Next base: position 60,097,148 of record NC_064854.1, on the reverse strand, counting down.
CCTGAGGAGAAAACCCTCCTCTAAGTCAGGAAGAAACTCTACAGTGCTAAGTCATATTTTAAGTTTGCTGTGGCTTATGTCTCCCTTCCTAATTAAGAGTCTCTCAGTCACCATGTCTGCACCCAGCTAGCTCCAGAGACTCATGTTGTCCTCAATCAAGAGCTGTAAATCAAGCCATGAGCACAAAATATTATGAGTACCCCTGCCAAGTAGCTGAAAGCTGGGGAGGAGAGGGTGAACCAAGTCCCACCCTGTCAAAGCCATGCCTACTGTACTTATCACCCACAATTGCTGCTTCTCCAAGGCCCTAATTCACCTCTCCTCTAGGGAGACCAATTCACCGTTGTGTCTCTCTAGAGACACCAATCTGACCACAACTCTAGGGATGCCAGTATTTGAGCTGATATCACTAGGACATTGGTTGGAGTAAGGGAGAGTACCCTCCTCCCATCTTTTCATGCTTTGGGAAGCCCTGGCAGCCAAAATCACACCCCACAAAAGCCTCAATATCAGCAAACTTGTTTGAAATTCCTGGACATTTTTGTTTAATACTGTCATCCCTTAAATTAGAAACATACTAATTTAGAGATGTCCATGTTTACCTAAAAGTCCCTAAGTTCAGAAACAAATGAAGTAATAGAATGGTCAACAAGCAACGAGATTACTAAACCTATTCTGAAAATGACTAGATGCCCTCATTGTGAGATACAATAATTTTCACAAATTTTCTTTTTGCTGTACTCCTTTTTTCTTCTTCTCTTTTCTTTTTATTTTTTATTTATTTGTTAATTTATTTATTTTTGGTTTTTTGGGCCATACCCGGTGACGCTCAGGGGTTACTCCTGGCTATATGCTCAGAAATTGCTCCTGGCTTGGGGGACAATATGGGACGCTGGGGGATCGAACCACCATCTATCCTAGGCTAGTGCATGCAAGGCAGACAGACGCCTTACACCCTGTGCCGCCACTCCAGCTCTTTTCTTTTATTTTTAATAATGTTGTTCTCACTTACCTGGAAGTAAATGTATTGTGATCAACTATAAGATATATGCTCTTTAAATTCAGTAAATTAATTTTTTAAGAGTTTTTCAGGACTGAACCAGGCAGTGCAAAAAAAAAGTGATTTCAGGCAGAAGAAAGCCATATATTACTAAAAAAAATAACAGTCTTCCAGGCCTCCTCCCAATCTCCTACCCATGCTTCTCAAATGGAAGTCCTTAGCCCATCTAGGCTTTCCCTCCTGCCAAGGAGAGTTTAGGAGCACCCCATCTGTATCAGGACTCTGCCCATGAAGAAGTACTGAAAGAGGGCTTCTGTCCACTCATAGAGGTCCCCACTCAAAATGTGCCAGGTTACAGGAGGTCCATCCTTCCTGAAAACAGATGCCCCAGGTCTGGTTCCTGAGAATTTCAGGGTTTCTGTTCAGATCCCTCATATTCTCCCTTCCTATTTACCTCCACAAGTGCCACTTACCTATCTTCCTTGTTATTTGTTTCCTTTCAGTTTCCTCCACTCACCAAATCCTCTGCTGTGTGATTAAGCACAAAACTAGGCTTTTGCTATTTTACTAACACTCACTTTGATTGCTTGGTAACAAATACAAACACTAAAGTCACCATTCATTCTAGAGGAATGGGGGCATGCTCTGACTTCCAAACTAATGTGAACCATCCCTTTCTGGAGGGCTCCAATGATTTCAATCCAAACTTCATGAAGAAAATAAGGAATATGGGGGAGATAGCTCGAGATTATAGATATAACCTGAGTTTGATCTGCATAGCATGATACCTGAGTACCTCCAGGTATGGCCCTGGTATCCCCAGCATAATTGGACCGGAGTACTGGACTACCTGGCTGTTCAGCTATTGAATTCCTTGAACTTAACCTAAGAGGTCTCTCTTCTCCCCTAAAAAAAAAAGAAAATAAAGAGCTTAGATTGGCTTTCTCTGGGAGTTGAGAATACCTTCAGTGTAGTTTGTGACCCTTAAAGGGAGGCTGGGCAGAAGAGAGGGTAGCTGAAATCTGGATGCAGCAAGGGTCAATGCTCTTGATTTACAGAGCTCCTAGAATCTTGACATTTCTGAAACCCACAGCTCAATTCTGACAGAGGAGACTTCCAGATCACCTTGCCCTAATAGAAACCCAGACAGGAAGATGTCTAACTACACCTGTTGGGCTTTCTGTGTTTAACTATATTGTTTCTGGAGCATGCGAGATGCACTGGTAAACCTTTACCAAACATAAATCACATTCCTCTCTTCTCTTTAGACACTAGTCTTTGCTGACCATTCATCTTATATTGGGGTATATGTGACCTGATAATCCTCTTGTTTTACCTTTCTGATCCAGTGATTTGAGAAGTGACTTCTGGTCACTCACCAGGTGGCAGCAACCAAATTTGGCATGGGCAAATGTTGAATATGCACCCTAACCATTGTACTATATCCTGGTCCCAGCTATCTCTAGTCTTGAATGAACCACTTACACCTATCTTCTTTGTCCCTCACCCATTATTTTCTACTGAATTGCCTTTTTTTTACTGGGGGTGAAAGCTGTAGCCACATCTGACAATGCTCAGGGATTATTCAAACTCTGTGCACAGAGGTCACTACTGGTGAAGACTGAGAGACCATATGTGGTGCCAGGGAACTAAACCAAGTTGATCACATTCAAGGAAAATGCCCTACATGCCTCTTCTTGTCTTTAAAGATAATTTGAACATCAGGCATATTAATATTCAAATATGTCTAATTGTTTTTTTGTTTGTTTGTTTGTTTGTTTTTTGGTTCTTGGGCCACACCCGGCGGTGCTCAGAGGTTACTCCTGGCTGTCTGCTCAGAAATAGCTCCTGGCAGGCACGGGGGGACCATATGGGATACCGGGATTCGAACCAACCACCTTTGGTCCTGGATCAGCTGCTTGCAAGGCAAACGCCGCTGTGCTATCTCTCCAGGCCCAATGTCTAATTGTTGTGGTTGTCACATCAAGACCTCTTTTCCTCCAGGATTTTGAATTTGGTGTCAAGCTTCAAAGGCAATCTTGATTACCATAAGATTCGAAGAATATTCATAATACTGGAGACACCAGTAGCTAATCAACTCATCTCTACATAACTTTTGGAAAAAAAACCAAAGAGCCCAATGAGCAGATATTAATGAAGGCCCCTTTACCACTATTACAAAGCTCCTTCAGGCTTGGGTCAAAAATTGGCTTTTCTAAGTCCAGAGCTTGGATGAGTCAATAAAATTCTTAATCTGTCACCATTCTCAGACCCATCCCATCCATAGTAGAACAGAGATGATCACAAAGCCCAGAACATGAGGGCCACCCCAGAAAACAAGTTTTAATCTTGCTTGAACCACAACTAATTTTTGGTTTTAGGGGGTTTTGTAGGGGGAGAAACTTTAGAGGTCCACCTGCAGCTGTACTGTACTCAGGGATTACTACTGGCTTTGACCTAGGGTACCATCTGAGATGCAAGTATCAAACCTGGCCCAGGTTGGCTACGTACAAGTCTTACTCACTGTGCTATCTCATTGTCCTGCACTGCATCTCTTGTATAGAAAGAGGAAGCGGAGAGAGCATTCTTTTCCTTCTTACTGATGCCATAGTTAGTGTGAGGGGGGAAAAGTATATGATCTTTTCCCTGCTTTTAAAAGCAAACCCAAACCTCTAAGGCATTAGGTCCAGTCTAGTAGACATGACTTTTATCTTGAGATTAGTTAGTCCCTCCTTGGAGAAGAGCATGAATGAGGTAGAAAATAAATACAGAAATTCCCTCTCAGGTACTTTCCAGCAAGGATGGAAGGGTTGACGGAACTTCCTTTTCCAACAGGCCAATGGAGGAGAGTGGTGTTGGGGGGAAAATTGCCTTCCACTAGAATCCACCTAAATTTTCAGTTATTGATTTCAGAAAGCATCACACTTTCAGGTATCCTACAGACAAATACCATGCAAATTATGCACCAATTATTCACCTCATGGTCATGTAAAGTGGAGGTTCCAGAAGCTTAGGAAGAGGTGGTGTACCATCTCTCAGTCTATGAGCTGGTGAAACGAGCTTATTTCCAAATGCTGTACTGTACCCCACTCACTAGATAAAACAGATCCCTAATTTTACTCTGAATACAAATGGACTCGAGTCTGATTCGTTCTTTTAGCAAAGCTGACAAGACCAGGAACGGCAGCAGTGGTGGATACTCAAGAGCACTATAACTGGATACAAGTACTGAAAGATTCAGGGGAAAAACTCTTTCCACAACTTCCCTACTGGGTCAGGAATATCATTTCTGAACTTACCTTGTTTCCAGAGTCTTCTTATCTAGTTATATTTCACTCCAGCAAGCATACAAGCATTTTAGAACTATAAAGATAATAAAGGCCATTTTCCAAAGACTTAAGCTTTATTCATCTAGAACCTGTGATAAACAACACTCCAAAGATATGTGCTATACTCTGGCTACTCAAACACTCATCTGAGTCCTGACATAAAGAAATTTTTGAGAGGAAATTAAAGGATATCATCCTAGTTTCCTGGGGAGACCAAATCACAAGAGCCCTGAACCCCAGCAGTGAAGGCTGAAGAATAAAGAATAAGTCTGTCAGTCCACAAGATAAGAGAGATAAGATTCCACCTCTCCAAATTTAGAAAGTGCCACAGAAACCATTATAAAATAGGAGTGGCATAAAACAAAGATGCAATGACTGTCAATTTATATGGAATTTTTTAGCCTTCCTGGAGCAAAATATAGCCAACCAGATCACATCAAACTACAACAAAAAACAATCAACTAACACATAAAACCAAAAGTTGACAGAAGCAGCAGAAATAAGAGCATCTCCAAACACAGTTCCAGGGAAGGTGCTGGGGGCTGCTGATTTATTTTGTGGGAGCTCGAAAGAGGATGCTGGCCTTCACCTTTTAGCCAGAAACTGGAAAGCCCTGGGAACAGGATGGGACTCAATGGCTGCAGCAAGGCTCTGGTTACCAATGCAAGCACTCAAAAAGGAAAAATAAATTCTCTTGGGGTTTGGCATGGTGAGAAAAAAAGAGCAGAATGTCAGAGCAGAAACAGCATACCTGAATGAACCTTCATCCTCTAACAGTCCAAATTCTGCCTCTGTCTCCAAATCCAAATCCGAAGACCTTGCTGTCCACCACAGTTTAACCCCGTAAGGCTTCTGGATGCTGAGACTACTCTTCACAACCAAAGAAAAGGTGAGAGATTCCAGGGATTTTATTTGAGGCAACTGATTTGCTGTGGCAATAGTAGAAAGCACAGTGAAATGCCTTAGAACAAAGCTAGTTGGCAAAGTTGACCAGAGATGGGAGCTGAGGATGTGACCATTCGTTTGCACTAAAATATTTAAAGAGCACAGAGTTCATTCTCTAGTCTAGATCTTTCTTTACCCAAGTTTCCCTCTCAAGACTCTGGCTAGGGAGAGCTTTTCAAAGAATTTTAGTTAAACCTCAGAAATGCCATATCCCCTCTTAGAACTACATCAAGTAACAGGAAGAAAATTGGGGTGGTGGCATGAACATTCTTTAAATGGCATTACCTTTCTGCCATTACTCATACCCAGTTCCCCTTTTTGGGGAACCCTTCACTTTAGGGAGCATTGGTTACTCAGAAGCAGGAGCTTTAAGAAGCAGCGGTCTGCCCTGGTCAGTATTTTGCTCTCACATGAGCTTGGCTGTGTTGGGCTACGTCAACATTCTAGTAGCCATGGAGAAGACAATGTGGAGCTAAGCAAGTCAGAAATGGCCCACTTGAACTCAGGGGTTACTATTTAGCCCAGCCTAACTCAAGCAAGCTGAGCAGCAAATGGAAGGGCAGGACTTGCAACACCAGCCACTTTCACATACAGGAGTCTGCAAGTCTACCAGAAGCAGCTATTTGATCCAACATAAATGCAGGTCAAAAGCTCCTTCTGCTTCTACAAAAACCAACTGAAAGAAACACTGCAAGAGCCTTGAATGACACGGAGAGATGGCACTTTTGTCAGAAGGAACCACATCTCAGGAACTCACAGAAATCTCATTATGTGCCAAATGACTCAGCAGTGCCACTCCTAAGTACTTGAACATAACAGCACTGAGTGAAGGTGTCACTCTATGTTCACAGAAGCCCAGACAGATATCCATGGGTCTCCATCACTGGATGATTAGATATGGGAGTTGTGGTTCTACGGAACATGTCTGCTTGGCCATTTAAAAAGGAAACTGGATAGGGCCAGAGCTATAGCACAGTAGGTGGGGTGTTTGCCTTGCATGTGGTCAACCAGGTTTGATACCCAGAATCCCATAAGGTCCCCTGAGCCTGCCAGGAGTAACCGCTTAGTGCTGCCACGTGTGGCTCCAAAGCCAAAAAATAAAAAGGAGGGGCCAGAGAGATAGTATGGAGGTAAGGCATTTACCTTGAATGCAGAAGGATGGTGGTTCAAATCCCGGCATCCCATATGGTCCCCCAAGCCTACCAGGAGCGATTTCTGAGCATAGAGCCAGGAGTACCCAAAAATAAATAAATAAATAAATACATAAATAAATAGGAAATGGAACACTAATGGTGGGAAGTGTGTAGTGGTGAAGGGTGTTTGTATGACTGAAACTCAATCATGAACAACTCTGTAACTGTATATCTCAGAAGTCTTCCATAAAATAAAAAGCAGAGCCCAGAAGAAAGAGAAGTTAACTTCCCTGAGAAAAGATGTAGGTGGGGGCAAAGGGACTCTCTCAACCCTGCAAAACTCAAGGTCTCTGTGAGGTGTCACTCACTTCTGACAACAGTGGGAGCTGCAGTGAGAGAGTCCAAGTGACAAGCACAGTGGTTCTCCTACAGAGAACACACTTGAATACAGCTCCTCATGGGGAAGTACTTCCTCTCGGGAACATGCTCAGAAAGCTGCCTACTCCATCTGCTCATCACACCATGTCTGGACCCGAGAAACTAGGATTAAGACAACCCTTTCTCTAGATCCCCTTCACCAGCCATTCTAGATAGCAAGTGCAGGAATTCTGATATCTCCATTTACTGGGGTCTTTACCAAGTAAGTAGGTATTGAAATCCCTAAGACTAAGTTGAAATGCATTAGAGCAGCACCATCCGGGGATCAATGGCACTGGAGCTAAATCATGGCAGGTGTCATAAGCCCTAGGGCTAACCAGTGAGTCTGCAGCATCCCAGCTTTGGGTGCTCTGACTGAAATGTCCTTGGCATAGTGATGAGGAGACTGCTTCCTGACCAGTTTATCTCAAGAGGCCCTAGAGCAGCACTTTTCAAGCTCTTCCTGACTACTGCCTGCTTCTGTTTATTTGGGGGAAAGGGGGCAGTAAAAACATTTAAAAATAATTAAAGAACTATGTATGTTTTACAAGGTTAGAGTATTTCAACACCAATGCCACAATATCAACTTCCCTCTGACAGTGCTCCCATACTCCATCATCCCCAGCCATCACAGCCAACTCCCCCTGCCTCCTTGACAAGCACAAAGTTCAATGGCTTCAGCTCAGATGTCATATTTGCAGGGGCTGAGTATGTACTTGGGATTTATAGCTATATCACTCTCCCATATCACCACTACAACTGAAGCCCCTCCTCTACCCTTGATTTCTTTCCTTCTCTGTCCTTTTCCTCCCTATATTCTGGGGTCAAGGGTAATCACAACATTAAAGTAAATGAATTTCTATGGCACATCTTCCCACATCAGAAAAAGCACTACTTGGGACCCAAATGGTAGCACAACAGTAGGGCGTTTGCTTTGCATGTGGCTGACCCAGGACAGACACAGGTTTGATCCTGGGCATCCCACATTGTTCCCTGAGCCAGGAGTGATTTCTGAGCGCAGAGCCAGAGTAACCTTTGAGTGTTGCTGGGTGTGGTCCAAAACAAACAAACAAACAAACAAAAAAGAAAGAAAAAAGAAAAAGCACTACTTTTCTTCATCTTTCATATAATTATCATCATGTGCCAGAACTATTATCTCTAGCCCTACTAGGAAATGATGCACCCTTCTGGTCTAGTATTCTTCCTGGATCCTGCCTCTGCTTCCACATATCCTTTGATAACCTCATGCTGTGTCCCCATCACTTTCCACCTGTGGCTCCCTTGGAATATCCTGAAGGCCCACAGGGGACCACAGTCCCTCAAGATGACAGCAAAGACAAGAAAAGTTCTGGGTTAAGTCAATAATTAATGGAAAGAACCCAGGGATTTCCTCACTGGTATTAGGGCAGCACTGTCAATGTCCCTCCCATGGAGTGTTCTGACTGATCTGAAAGGAAAGGGAAAAACATTCTTTGCTCATACGGTTCTTTGATTTTCCCTTCAGGTAAGTGGCCAGCAGCACTGCTCTCATGAGGAAAAGGCTGGAGCCAGCATAGGCTCTGGGTAGCTTTCTGAGAGGCTACTTAGAGAATAGTCTGCCTCACTGCAACAAACCCTGAATAGTCTAGTCCTGGTGCCTGAAGGAATCACTCTGGATCTGCATGCAAGCCCAAAATGGGAACCACAAAAGTCAAAAGCCAACAATAATTAGGTTTGGTCTTATTACAGAAAAAAATAGCTATACTTTGTCCTCCCAGTGCCAGTGGGCACTTTATTATCCAGGTCCTTCAGAAATTTCCCAACAACAACTACAAAACCAAGAGGAAAGCTTTACTTCATCATTTATGAAAATGGTAAACCTAGGATACTCAGGGGATCTGTCCCCAGATCTTACCAGTGATTTCCTTTAATCTTTCACCTTAAGATGTAGATCTTAGAAACCAGGAATGTTCTAAAGAATGGGGCTCTCATTTTGGAAATGGACATGAGGAGCTCTGGAGTTTTCCTTTTGTTAAGGCATCTGACTAATTAATAGGAGTTACTGAGCTAGTTAGGAGGGGAGAAGATGATACTGAGCTAGACTAGATCAATGTTCTCCAATTAGGGCTATATGGTCCCAATGGATATTACCAAGTTCCATAGAAAAAAATCATGTAAATGGGGATTGGGGCGGTATCACAGCATGGGCTAGGGGCCAATTAGTAGGATGAGCAGAACAAATAAGAAACAAGGTTAGAATATTGCAAACCACAGTGTCTGAAAGAATAAAGAGAGAAGAAAAATGTTTGCCCCAGAGGCAGGTGGAAGGAGAACAGGAGGGAAACTGAGGAGATTGGTGGTGGGAAATGTGCACTGGTGAAGGATGTTGAACATTGTAGGACTTAAACTCAATCAGGAACTACTTTATAACTATGTATCTGGAAACAAGTTTAGAAAGAAGCGAAAAAGAATTAGGTTAGGGAGCACAGATTTCAAAATGTCCCCTGAATCTTTATTGCTGGAAATTTCCTGCATCTTCTTCCAGCTTGTGATTCAGTGGTTCTCCTAGACAACATGGCACCCAAAAGCTAGCGCTCAGCTTCCTCAGTGGCAAATTCACTTCTGCCTGACCACAGGCTTCTTCCGTTGAACACAGAACACCCTACCTTCTACTAGGAGATAAAGGTCAAAGTCAAAACCAACAGGTTTCGTAAAAACAATCACCACCCTGTTCCCCACCATCTGTCTACCCCATAACCTCCCCAAAGGGGAAAAATAGATGCAAGAAGGGATCTTGGTTTGAATGGAAATTGATGAAACTTTTTTTCAGTTTCAACACATCTTTTTTACTTTTGGTTTCTGGTGACCTTTTAAATACAAAATAATAAATGTAAAGCTGTTATAAAAGAAAAATACAAATTTAAAAGCCACCAACTCCAAATTATGAAATAAAGAAGACCTTGAATCTGCTGACATCCTGACCATTATAAACATTGGTGGCTTGGATACATTTTCAATAATTAAATAATCATTTTATTCTATCTCTATAAGTTTAATAAGGATGTTTCCCAAAATGCAGTTTTTAAGGGATAAAAAGGGGGAATGGGGAAAGAGAAAGACACAATAAGAAGAGCAAAGATCTTCCAGAAATAATTAGTCATTGCTCTCTCCCACCACAGGTAATTCCCACAAGCCAAGATTTCCTCAGGACCCCCCATTAGATTATCCCCCATGGACATCCCACTTTCATTTCCTGAACCTCTCCTGTCATCATGTAGATTTAAATTTCTCATTTCTGTCTTGTAGGGTAATTCTGTTGTCCCTTCTCTTCCAAGATCACTTGCCAAAAAGACCCACCAAGATTCTTTTCTTTTTCTCTTTTATGCACAGGGGTCACTCCTTGTAGGCTCAGGAATGGGATGCCAGGAATCAAAGCTGGGTTAGTTGCATTCAAGGCAAGGACCCTCCCACTGTACTATCTCTTGGGCTTTCAGAGTAATTTTCTTAAGCAAATCCCAGATTGTTTGAGATAAACTTATTCAATGCCCAAGGGGAGAGATGTCATTGTTTTTATTTCACTTAACACCCATCTTCCTTTTTTTTTTCAATTTTATAAATTTATTTTCTTCTGAGTTATAATAAATGCATAGTGTCATCACCAAATGCTATCTTTTACAAATAACTGGAAGAGATTTTCTATATTCACATACATACACTTTTTGTATGCTAAACTGATTCAGTTCAATGAACTTGGAAACAGAAGTAGATTGATATTAAATAAATAAAACAATAAAATGAAAATCTTTCTTTTAACTACATGTGTATGCAATGCACACTAGCCCTCACAGATTCTGGAAGGACCTAGATTCAGCTACTAAAGACATCCCTAGGGTTGGGGAAATAGTCAAAGAGCTGAAACACATGCTTTGTAGGCAGGAATACTTCAAGTGCTCATTGTTAAAAACAGCTGGCTGACAGCATAGGGTCTGGGGAGACCCCAATGTCGAAGGCTTTCTCCCTAACCTGGGCGTGCTGGGAGCCTTGGTAGGCCCCCACCCGTCCCCTCTCCTGCCCCCTGGCCTCCAGGCCTTCCCTGGGACCCAGCCCAGGCGGCCAGAAAAGGTGGGTGTCGGGTGGTCCCTCCTGGAGGGGATCCCAAGCTTTCCCCGCCCTTCCCCCAGTGAAGGGGGGGAGGGCACAGGGAGGAGGGCAGGTAGATCCTGGCTTCCCGTTCTCTACCGAATCCTTTCTTGATCTGGAGGCTAGCTCTGGCCGGCATGGGGTCTGGGGAGACCCCAATGTCGAAGGCTTTCTCCCTAGCTTGGGCGTGCTGGGAGCCTTGGTAGGCCCCCAGCCATCCCCTCTCCTGGCCCCGGGTCTCCAGGCTTCCCTGGGACCCAGCCCAGGCAGCCAGAAATGGTGGGTCCAAATTTGGGGGAACTGAGAGCTGCTCATTTTTACTAAGGCAGTCTCTGGCAATTTCTTACCAGCTACATGTTCAAAACCACCCCCGCATGCACCGTATATATTAATAATATATTCTATCCTTAAGCTATGTTTTGTATATGTAGAATGTCCATCTGGTATTCTGCTCTTTCGCATACCCCTGTAAAGCTCATTTTCACTTTTAAACTCTATCACCCCCAACCATCAGTACCCCCCATTTACCCTTTTTAACTTCAGTACTGCACAGTCCTAATCACACACCAACGTGGTGCACTGGATTTAACAACCCCCAACTATTTCAAAAGAGATAAAATGGACACGTATGGCTTTGAATATTTTATATCTATTTTCTTTGACAGCTAACTCCTACTAAATATTCTCCTATACAGTGAAGATTTTCCCCACTTTTTATCTTTTCTTCTCTCTGTGAGCTGTTCAATAAGAAATATTCGGTGAAAGAGTCCCTCAGTTTAATGCTTATGTTTAACCATGTCATGGAGAGTTTTGGACCTGTTCTTGCAGCCCCCATATGGGCCTATAATGCTATGTGGCATTGTTCCTTGTTTGCATAGGCACATTAAAATGGGAAAATACTATACACACAAATAAGTTCTTATCTAATAGAGATTGGAACACACAAATCTTGTAGTGCAATGGGACCTTACACCCTGAACATTGACATAATGACCTGGCACAGGCCTCAGAAGAATGGGCATTCTCCATTCACCCCTGAACCAGGGAAGCTATCTACAAAACATCCAAGGTTTTTTATAACAACACCTGGAAGCAATCCTCTACCAGGGAAGACCCTACCGCTGCTCTGGACATCTATCTACTCAAAAGAGACTTCCCTTAACACTGAGAAGACTTAAGAACATCAATGACCTGCGTACTGGACAGGGCTTTCTGCATTGCCCTTTAATTGTGAGGTGAAACTAAAGGATGCTCCACATCCTGACTTCAATGTAGGATATGCAGATTCCAGGATCTTTAATACAGAAACATGATACCAACAACAGAGACTGTGTGAAAAATAAAAGTGTGTTGGCACTACAGACAATGACTTGGATTGGGCAAACTAGTTTGCCTGGAGCCTAGAGTTGGTCTTATGCAAGGAAACTTCAGGGGTAGGGTCTCCTTGTATTTAGGTCAAGACTTTTCCTTTCCATGCCCCCCATATTTTGGTGGGCCTATGCAAACCATTATTGCCACTCTAACACTGTTTTTACTGTGCTCCTTTGACTCTTATCCTTAAAAAGAAAAATCCACTTTTGAAGTTAACTTAAACTAATATGCATATACATGGAAATGTAAAAAAAATACTATGCTTTCAATATTTAAGGAGTTACATAAGTTTTATGGCTTTAGATTGCTTTATGTGCTGCTAAGAAATATTATGTATTACAATCTGGGGACTTGAGGGACAAAGTAATTGTACATGGGTTCTGTTTTATTTTTCTTAATGTTCTTTGGCTGAAAGTTCAAAGTTAAGATATCAGCAAGGGGACTTCTGAGAATTCTGTTTATGGGTGATTGTCCTTCCACTGTAACTTTACCTTGTCCTCTTTTTTTGCATCTTTGTTCTCATAATTAAAAATAAAAAATTAAAAAAAAACAGCTGGGGGCCGGGCGGTGGCGCTAAAGGTAAGGTGCCTGCCTTGCCTGCGCTAGCCTTGGATGGACCTCGGTTCGATCCCCCGGTGTCCCATATGGTCCCCCAAGCCAGGAGCAACTTCTGAGCACATAGCCAGGAGTAACCCCTGAGCATTACCGGGTGTGGCCCAAAAACCAAAAAAAAAAAAAAAAAAAAAAAAAAAAAAAACAGCTGGCTGAAATAAAAATATCCTGCCTTCCCCCTTTATATTATAGCTTCAAATTGTTTGGAGAATGAATCACATTCCATTCCTCTGTCACATGAAGAAATAGATGTTCCTCACAGGTGCAAATTTGTTTTGTTCTTGTTAAAAATGGAAATCCCTCCTTTGAAAATCCTCAGACAGGGAAATGTGACTCAGTGATAAATGATAGCCTGGCATGAAGGAGACCTGGGCTTGCTCCCTGGCACTGGAAGGGAAGAACAGCAACAACAACTACAACAACAACAAAAGCAAAAACAAAAATGTAAATATCATTTCAACCTTAATCAACATACTTCTTGTTCAGGTCTGGGAGCTTAAGAGTTCTGTAGTCACTAAGAAGGGAAGAAAAATGAGAAAGCAGCTCACAGGAGAAACCAGGAGACATGCATCATTTCTACTGTTGGAGAAATCTTGGCTTGTGATCACTTTATGTGGTTTCATTCAAGGTAAAGGACAGTCACTTTACCACCAAGTCTACAATAAATAGGGAAGAAAGAAGAGGAAGCAAAAGAACTCCTGGAAAGTGTCAGCTCAAGGCAGGAGTGAGGTACAGGGAGGCAGAGGGTCATTGGGGAAATTCCTTCAAGGTTGGAAAGCCAAAACCAAGTCAGAGATTTCAAACCTATGGTTCTTTTATATTCGGAAGTTGAAATTTGAAGGAGGTTAGAGTAAAGAAGTTCCAGAGCTTTCTCTTCCAACAAGTTGCTTCTCCAAGATGATGATTTGTTGAAGTGAGGCAAGTGGCTTATGAACACAGTGAACAAAGGCAGAGACTGCCCTCATAAAGCTGAAGAGATCACATTCCAAGAACAGCTAGAACTCTGTGGAACTAGTGGGTTCTTCCAATCCCTCCCTCCCTTTCTTCTAATCCATTCTAGCAGATCCCAGGAAGATCAGGACTTCTTCCTTGGGACCAGGAGCTCAAGATGTTAAGAGCTCCCCAGTAAGAGGTGAAGCTCTCACACTGCCCTACAGAGGAGCTGGCTACCAATCTGAGTCCTTGTACCACAAAAGGGCCCAGCCTCATCAACTCCTATTCAGGTCTCTAAGTACCCAAGAGGAACTCCCTATCCTCTTCTTCAGGGGCCACCTCCTACAAAGAGAGTTCCATAAGTTCTAGCCACCAAGAACATTTGCCTCACAAACACTGGTGTTCCATTTGAACAAGGAAAGCCATTAATTAGGCACATGAGAAGCAAGGTCACACATGAAATCAATAAGTGGCTCATGAGGACAATGGCACACACAAAACCATCATCACACCTGCTGGTTTTCCAAATAGCAAAGCGTCTGACCCCAGACCCAATGAGGGCCACAGGGCAGGAGGGGAGCCATTTTTTTAAAGTCCTTAATATTTTAAAGTTCAACTCTTTTACAGTACAACAGGGTGGGTGCTTGCCTTATATACAATCTGGTTCAATTCCCAACACCTCTATAGTTCCAAGCCCTGCCAGGAGAGATCCCTAAATGCAGAGCCAGGAATCAACCGTGAGCACATCCAGGTGTGACCACAAAAAGTAAATAAAGCCCAACTGCTAAACACAGAGAATTTGGAACTGCATAAAGAGCATTTATTTTAGTGTATATTTTCCTATTAATTTTGAAAACATAAGCTGAGAGATAACCACCTAAAAAATCAGAAGTTATCCAATGCATCTGAAATAATAGGTGTTTTGTCTGTTTGTTTCAGGGATAGAGCCTGAAAAGAAGGCAGTCTGTCTACTACAGAAATCACATATCTAGCACTATTTTTTTTTACTACTCAAAAAATATGGAACACTTCACAAATTTGTGTGTCATCCTTGCACAGGGGCCATACTAATCTTCTCTGTCTCATTCCAAATTTAGTATATGTACTGCTGAAGCAAACACAGTAGCACTATTTTGGGGGAGGGTGGCCTTGCCCATCAGCACTCAGGGGTTACTTGGATCTGCACTCAGAAATCCCTCTTTGTAGGGTTGGGGGATCATATGGGATGCTGGGAATCAAATCAATTGGCCACATGCAAGGCCAACACCCCACCCACTGTGCTATTGCTCCAGCCTTGTGCCTTTGTATTTTCAATTACACAAATATCCTTTATGGGTCTGTGGAACAGTGCTTCGAAGCATTTCTTTTGTTTGTTTGTTTGTTTTTGTTTTTTGGAAGGGATATGATACACCCTGTCTGTGCTCAGGGGTCCATATGCTATGCGGAGGATTGAACCAAGGTCAGCTGTGTGCAAGACAAGCCCTTATTCTCTGTACTACCTCTCTTCAGCTTCCTAAGCCTTCCCTTATGAAAGAATTAAAGTATATAAAAGCACATTAAACTTGACAGTAAGATTAACTCAAATCACTATTCATATAATTCACACCTGCTGTTTACATTTTTGTTGCACTATTTCTGAGATTAAAAAGAACTAAATAAATGAATTCTTTCAAACCTTTCAAGAGGAACTTCTACCAATCCTTTTCAAGCTCTTTTATAAAATTGAAGAAACAGAAACACTTCCAAATAATTTCTATAAAGCCAACATCACCTTGATACCAAAAACCAGACAGAAATGCTGCCAAAAAAGAAAAGAAAATTACAGACCAATATCCCTGATGACCACAGAGGCAAAGATCCTCAACAAAATCCTGGCAAATAGAATTCAATGCATCTCAAGAAAGTCATTCACCATGACCAAGTAGGTTTCATACCAGGAATGCAAGAATGGTTTACCAATCAACATAATACACCATATCAACAACAACAACAACAACAAAATCATATGATCATATAATAGATGCAGAGAGAGCATGAGATCAGGTCCACCACCCATTCTTGATAAAAACCCTCATCAAGATCAGAATGACAGGAACTTTTCTCAATATAGTCAAGGCCATCTACCATAAGCCAATGGTAAATATTATTATAAATGGAGATAAATTAAAAGCCTTTCCCCTAAAATCTGGTACAAGACAAGGATGACCTCTCTCACTACTCCTATTCAACATAGTACTGGAAGCACTTGCCATAGCAATTAGGCAAGAAAAAGATATAAAGGGCATCCAGATAGGTAAGGATGAAGTCAAGTTCTCACTGTTTGCAAATGACATGATACAATATTTAGAAAACCCTAAAAACTCTGCCAAAAAGCTTCTATAAACATCCGATTTATATAGTAAAGTGGCAGGCTACAAAATTAACACAGAAAAGCCAATGGCCTTCTTTATACCAATAATGATAAAGAAGAAATGAACATTAAAAAAAATCCCATTCACACTAGTGTCCCACAAACTCAAATATCTTGGAGTCAACTTAACTAAGGAGGTGAAGTATCTATACAAAGAAAACTACAAAAGCCTGCTTCAAGAAATAAGAGAGGACACAAGGAAATGGAGAAGCATACCCTTCTCATAGACTGGAAAAATATGATTAAAATAGCAATATTCCCCAAAGTATTGTACAGATTTAATGCAATCCCTCTAAAGATACCCATGACATTCTTCAAAGAAGTGAGTCAAACACTCCTGAAATTCATTTGGAACAATAAACACACACGAAAAGCTAAAGCAATCCTTGAAAAAAGGAATATGGGAGGCATTACTTTCCCCAATTCTAAACTGTATTACAAAACAATAGTTATCAAAACAGCATGGTACTGGAATAAAGACAGATCCTCAGATCAGTGGAATAGACTTGAATATTCAGAGAATGTTCCCCAGACTAATCTTTGATAAAGGGGCAAGAAATCCAAAATGGAGCAAGAAAAGCCTCTTCAACAAGTGGTATTGGCATAACTGGTTAGCCACTTGCAAAAAAGCAAACTCAGACCCCCATCTAACACCTGCACAAAGATCAAATCAAATGGATTGAAGAACTTGATATCAGGCCTGAAGCCATAAGGTATATAAAACAACACGTGGGTAAAACACTTTATGACATTGAGACTAAAGGCATCTTCAAGAAGGAAACAGCACTCTCCAAACAAGTGGAAGCAGAGATAAACAGATGGTACTATATTAAGCTGAGCTTCTGCACCTCAAAGGAAATAGTGCCTAAGTTACAAAAGCCACCCACAAAATGTGAGAAACTACTCACCAAATACCCATCAGACAAGGGGCTAATATCTAAAATATACAAGGTACTGAGAGAACTTAATAAGAAAAAGAATGGGGGGAAGAAATGAACAGACATTTCCTCAAAGAAGAAATACAAATGGCCAAAAGACACATGAAAAAAATGACCTACATCACTAATCATCAGGGAGATGCAAATCAAAACTACAATGAGGTACCATCTTACACCACAGAGACTGGCACACATCACAAAGAACAAGAACAATAAGTGCTGGTGGGGATGTGGAGAGAAAATAACTCGTATTCACTGCTGGTGGGGTGCCAGCCTTTAGTCCAGCCTTTATTGAAAACAATATGGAGATTCATCAAAAAACTGTAAATTGAGCTCCCATATGATCCAGCTATACAACTCCTAGGGATATACCCTAGGAACACAAAAATACAATTCAAAAATCCCTTCCTCACACTTATATTCATTGCAGTGCTATTTACAATAGCCAGACTCTGGAAATAAACAAGATGCCCATCAACAGATAAATGGCTAAAGAAACTGTGGTACATATACACAAAGGAATACTATGCAGCCATCAGGATAGATGAAGTCATGAAATTTTCCTATAAATGGATAAACATGGATTCTAGTATATTGAGTTTAAATAAGTCAGAGGGAGAGAGATAGACACAGAGTAGTTTCATTCATCTATGGGTTTTAAGAAAAATTTACGACATTATTGTAATAAGGCCCAGAGACAATAGAGTTAAGGGCTGGAAGGGCCAGAAGGACTGGCTCACAAATTGAAGCTCACCACAAAGAGTATTGAATGCTGTTAGGAAAATAACTACACTAACAACTAGCATTACAATGTTAAAGAATGAGAGAAATAGAATGCCTGTTATGAATACAGGCAGGAGTGGGGGTAGGGGGGCATTGGTGGTGGTTATGTTTCATTGGTAAAGGGGGTATTCTGTTTATGACTGAAACCCAACTACAACAACGCTTGTAATCATGGTGCTTAAATAAAGATTTTTAAAAATAAAAAAAAAGAAAAAGAACTAAACAGTTTTAATGTGATCCCTCTAAAGATACCCATGACATTCTTCAAAGAAGTAGACCAAACACTTATGAAGTTCATTTGGAACAATAAACACCCTCGAATAGCCAAAGCAATTATTGGGGAAAAGAATATGGGAGGCATTATGTTCCCCAACTTTAAACTGTATTACAAAGCAATAGTTATCAAAAAAGCTTGGTATTGGAATAAAGACAGACCCTCAGAGATCAGTGGAATAGACTTGAGTACTCAGAGAATGCTCC
Organism: Suncus etruscus; assembly: GCF_024139225.1. Taxonomy (NCBI): domain Eukaryota; kingdom Metazoa; phylum Chordata; class Mammalia; order Eulipotyphla; family Soricidae; genus Suncus; species Suncus etruscus. The sequence continues at coordinate 60,078,678 of NC_064854.1, read as the reverse complement.
CCAGACATATAATCATCTAATCTTTGATAAAGGAGCAAGAAGTCCTAAATGGAGCAAAGAAAGCCTCTTCAACAAGTGGTGTTGGCACAACTGGCTAGCCACTTGCAAAAAAGCGAACTTAGACCCCCAGCTAACATCATGTACGAAGGTAAAATCCAAATGGATTAAAGACCTTGATATCAGACCTGAAACCATAAGGTATACAGAACAACACGTAGGTATAACACTCCATGACATTGAGACTAAAGGCATCTTCAAGGAGGAAACTACTCTCCAAGCAAGTGAAAGCAGAGATTAACAGATGGGAATATATTAAGCTGAGAAGCTTCTGCACTTCAAAGGAAATAGTGCCCAGGATACAAGAGCCACCCACTGAGTGGGAGAAACTATTCACCCAATACCCATCAGATAAGGGGCTAATATCCAAAATATACAGGGCTCTGACAGAACTCTACAAGAAAAAAACATCTAATCCCATCAAAAAATGGGGAGAAGAAATGGACAGACACTTTGATAAAGAAGAAATACAAATGGCCAAAAGGCACATGAAAAAATGCTTCACATCACTAATCATCAGGGAGATGCAAATCAAAACAACTATGAGGTACCACCTCACACCACAGAGACTGACACACATCACAAAGAATGAGAACAAGTAGTGTTGGCGGGGATGCAGTGAGACAGGAACTCTTATCCATTGCTGGTGGGAATGCTGACTAGTTCAACCTTTCTGGAGAGCAATAGGGAGATTCCTCCAAAAAACTGGAAATTGAGCTCCCATATGATCCAGCTATACCATTCCTAGGAATATACCCTAAGAACACAAAAATACAATACAAAAATCCCTTCCTTACGCCTATATTTATTGCAGCACTATTTACCATAGCAAGACTCTGGAAACAACCAAGATGCCCTTCAACACATGAATGGCTAAAGAAACTGTGGTACATATACACAATAGAATATTATGCAGCCATCAGGAGAAATGAAGTCATGAAATTTTCCTATACATAAATGTACATGGAATCTATTATGCTGAGTGAAATAAGTCAGAGAGAAAAAGAAAAACGGAGAATGGTATCACTCATCTATGGGTTTTAAGAAGAATGAAAGACATTTATCAACAATTTTCAGAGACATAAGAGTGGAGGGCTGGACGTTACAGCCAACTTCATGAATCTCACCACCAAGAGTGATGAGTTTAGTTAGAGAAATAACCAAATTGCAAACTATCCTAACAATGAGAATATATGAGGGAGTGGAAAGCCTGTCTGGAGTACAGGTAGGGGCGGGGAGGGGAGGAGGGATATTTGGGTCATTGGTGATGGGAATGTTGCACTGGTGATGGGGAGGTGTCATCTGATATGACTGAAACCCAACCACAATCATGTTTATAACCAAGGTGTTTAAATAAAAATATTACAAAAATAAAAATAAATAAAAAGGAAAAAGAAAAAGAACTAAACAGGGGCCAGAGCAATAGTACAGTGGTAGGACATTTGCCTTGCATGTGGTTGCCCAGGATAGACCTGGGTTCTATCCCCATTAGCCCATATGGTCCCCTGGACCAGGAGTGATTTCTGAGTGCATAGCCAGGAGTAACCCTTGAGCATCACTAGGTGTGACCCAAAAACAAAAACAAAAAAAAAAACTAAACAATTTATGATGAAGTATTTTGGGTCATCCATCTGACCAAGAGCACAACCATCACACAGGATTTTGAATCTGTATCAAGACCTTGGAAATTTGTTTAGATCTGTCTCCTATACATGAAGGCCACCACTCTGTAGCCTATAGACTAAGTCTTCCTAAGAACTGGCTACAGGTGAGTGTTACCAGAAAGACGCTGCAGGCATCGGAGGGTAGATCTCTCAAGTATTGAGAGGCTGTGGTTTGACTACTTCAGTTATAAGTGGCTGGGTCCACCCCCCATGTTAAAAAGATTGTCGGGCACTCATGAAACCCCCATAGGAAACCCCAGGTCTGACATAGCACTAAACATTCTAGGGAAAATCTGGGGTGTCTTAGCCTCTCCTGTCCTTTTGCAAAGGCTCTTCTGCCATGTACCAGCTCTAAGTATGGTCCTTCCTTCTAATCACAATATCTTGTCTAGGTGACCACTAACATTTATTTCTCATAAAACATTGCTTTTAACTCACAAGCATAAAGAACCCTGTTGTCTTCTGCAAGCTCCTCTCTGGACTTCAAGAATTCCTCTAATCTCCCTCATACGCCTCCAGATTTTTGGGCTCTCCTCTGTGCTGACTGGCAAACCATGATGAAATCCATTATATGCCTATTTCCTTAGGCAGCTTATATGAATAGATTTTGGAGTGAACTAAAGTATGATGTCACACAGCACAGGAAAAATATAGTTCAACGTCACATTCCATGAGGCCCTCAGAAATGACAACGCTCATTCTCTTAAGAAAAGCCTGAGGCCAGAGAGATAGCATGGAGGTAGAGTGTTTGCCTTGCATGCAGAAGGACGGTGGTTCAGATCCTGGCATCCCACATGGTCCCCCGAGCCTGCCAGTAGCAATTTCTGAGCGAAGAGCCAGAAGTAACCACTGAGTGCTCCTGGGTGTGACCCAAAAACCAAAAAAAGAAAAGCCCTCAGTAATATTGCCTTAATCTATTTTTAGTGAATATGTCCTAAGCACAGATGCTCAAACTGTACAGGACCAGAGAAAAGAAATGAGAAGCAGCTAAAAGGTACAGCTGAAGAGAGCATCAGAAGTGGCAGAAACAAAAGTTTCTGATGAAGGGAAATACAAAAATCAAAGAAAATATGGTATGACAGCCTTAGAAATAGGGTGAGCTTAGATTTCCCTCTCAAAGAGGGTGCCCCACTCACTACGTTCAGACCTAAGTCTTTCCCTAGGACATCAGAGTGTCACCACCCCACACACCTGGACTGGCATAGCTGAGAAAAGGCAGCGTAGGAGTCCACTGGGGTGTTTCCTCCCAAACAGAGCTCAAGAGTCCTAAGTGTTAGGAGGGGATCAGCACATTTGCATCCACTGCTCCACTTCCCAGGTAATTCCAGGAGCACCTGGAAAGAGCAAGTATTCTAGCAATAGCCCCTTCCCACCATGGAACATATGCAAAAGTGATGTGTATGAAGGTCACCCACACAAACCCAGAGCTGAGTAACTCTAGATGTTCTAACCCTGATCTCAGATTTTCAATTAGCTGCTGAATAAAAAGGGGTCTAGGAAAATCAAGAAATCAAAGATTTTGTGCATTACTTTTTTTTTTTTTCGGGCCACACCCATATGATGCTCAGGATTTACTCCTGGCTAAGGGCTCAGAAATTGCCCCTGGCTTGGGGGGACCATATGGGACGCCGGGGGATCGAACCGCGGTCCTTCCTTGGCTAGCGCTTGCAAGGTAGACACCTTACCTCTAGAGCCACCTCGTGGCCCTGCATTACTCATTTCTCTCACTTTAAAATGTAACCCTTCCTTCCATGATCAATGTAGCTACTTCCATGATCAATGGACAGCTACTGACATCATGTCTCAAGATGATCGCTAAAAAAAAAAAAAAAAATTAAAAAAAAAAAAGATGATTCCTAAAACAGTAAATCCCTCCCCAACCCCTTTTGTCTAGCGTAGTAAAAGAAGGGCCTATTCACATCAGTATGTACTGAGGTGGTTTTATTTTGATCACTATATTTCCACTGTAATACTAGGCACTTCATTTGTAACTTTCTCAAATTATCTAAAGAGGAACCAAGGGGATAACAAAGAGTGAATGCTTTCCATGTACAAGGCCCCAAGTTGGACCCCCTGGTGGTACGTACCCATTACCACTAGGAGTGGCTCCAATTCAGTGCTCTGGCATCTATCCCCCACCCCCACCCCAAAAAAAACCTCTCGTATTGGCTTTACTCAAAGGGATTCATGTCACCAAGACTTAGAGGTCACTGTGAAAAACTGTCTGATACAGGTCACCACCTAGCATATGTGTAGGTAATAACTGTCTTTTGAGGCAGCTCTAATTTTTAAGCCTCCAGGGCCTTCTCTGTGCTCATTGAGAGCCCTCTAAGAAATCCCTTTGCTGCTTATAAAATCTAAGTTCTTATTTTTCATATGTAACCGTGATGCTTGCCTGCTGGTACTTAACTAATACTAGCAGACAACCATGTTTAGAGACACCACAGTTTAGAGAAAACACATAGCTGTCATGTGGAAAACTGAAACTTTCACAGGTCTCCTTACCCAACATCAGCTTTGCTGACAGACCCTCCTACCTAGCTTATCACACTGTAAACTATGGGCCCAGAAGCAGAGCACAGGTCTATGGACCACCATAAAAATACAGACACCTGGGGGCCGGGAAGGTGGCGCTAGAGGTAAGGTGTCTGCCTTGCAAGCGCTAGCATAGGACGGACCGTGGTTCGATCCCCCGGTTTCCCATATGGTCCCCTCAAACCAGGAGCGATTTCTGAGCGCATAACCAGGAGTAACACCTGAGCGTCAAACGAGTGTGGCCCAAAAACCAAAAAAAAAAAAAAATACAGACACCTGGGGCCAGAGGATAGCACAGTGGTATGGCATTTGCCTTGCACACAGCTGACCCAGGACAGACCTCAGTTTAGTCCTCGGTGTCCCATATGATCCCCCGAGTCAGGAGTGATTTCTAAGTGCATAGCCAGGAGTAACCTCTGAGAGACACTGGGTGTGGCCCAAACCCCCCCCCAAATCCAGATACCTGAAGTAGTAGCAATTTCTCCATATTTATACAAGTGATCTTAAATATCTCATTTTAATCTAGCTTTCTCCACCCTTGGGATTGCTTTCATTCCCTTACTGTTCCAACTGTCAAATTAACAAGGCTATGTATTCGATGGTGACAATGCTAAATTCAACCTGCCCTTCTTCAACCCGAAGGAACCGCTCACCAGGTAAATAAAATGCTCCAAGACTCCACCCCAAGCCTCTTAGTAGTCCCCAGCTGATTGCAGAATCAATCACTTGCAACCCACACTGCCCATCCTGACAGTAAAGGGGCCCCTTGTGGTGCAGCCTTCTCATCACCGAATCAGCGGCAGCCAGGGTCACTGTCCCTCTCAAGGGTAGAGTCAGCATGACTCACTTGTAGAAACTGAAAGTGCGTGTCCACGGAGTGGCGCTGCCGTGCAACCACAAACCACATCACAGGGAGCCAACTACTGAGGAAGGAGTGGTGCACCCCATTCCTGCTGGGCAGCTGATTGCACTCAGTGCCTTGGTTCTCAACTTAGGCACATGCCCACATGACCTGTAGGTAGCTAAGTAAAGCTCCCATTAAAAACTTTGTCCCTGGGGCTGGAGCAGTGGCACAAAGGGTAAGGCATCTATCTGCCTTGCCCGCACTAGCCTAGGCCAGACCACAGTATGATCACCTGGTGTCCCATATGGTCCCCCAAGCCAGGAGCAATTTCTATGCGCATAGCCAGGAGTAACCCCTGAGTGTCACTGGGTGTGGCCCAAAAACCAAAAAAAAACAAAACAAAACAAAAAAAACCAACAAAACTGTGTCCCAAGAGCTTGATAAATCATACACTGAGAATACTTTTCCTGCATGCAGTCAACCTGGGTTCAATCCCTGGCACCCCATATGGTCTCCTGAGTTATCCAAGAGTGATCCCTGGGTACAGAGCCAGCACTGATGGAAATGGCCTAAAAATAAAACAACAAACAACTTTGTCCAAAAGCTGCCCCCAACTGTCTAAGGTGTGAAGCATGCTGGCATGAGAGAACACTCTATCTTTTGGGCACAACAGGCAGGCTGCTCTGCTCCACTATAGATATGCCTGTGCACAGGAAACTACCTCCAGGAAGCACTTTTGTGTACAGGCATCTAGCTCTTCCAGGGCCCCTGGGGGGGGGGGGGTTAGCTGCCCATTCACAGGGTATTATTTCACAAAGAGCCTCCTGTCCCCTTGAGTGTTGAGGATTCAAATTCAGGGCAATGCAACTTGAGCTTTTTCTTTGATTCTTGGAAATGGGTTTTCTAGATGAAGCTGGATTTTTTTCAACCCAAAGAAACTGCTTTCAGAATAAAATTTTGGTCAGGACCAGAGAGATAGTTTGAAGGACTGGATCTCACATATAAGTGGCCAAGCTTTGATATCCTGCACATTTATCCTGAGCACGATCAGAAACTACCTCCTCCCACGCATATATAACTATATACTTATGTGTGTGTACGTATATGCACAATCACTCACAGAGTCCTGCAAAAAAAAAAAAAAAAAAAAAACAAGCCAAGTATCAGGTCTAGCCATTCCTCATGGAAATAAGCTAATACGCTACTGCCCTCCAGTGGAAATTTGTAAGCAAACAGAACATGCGTTGACAACTTGTTTTCACCCCGCCAGTGTCCCGCCCTCACCCACCCTCCCTAACTACACAGGATGAGGATACCCATTCAGGTCCAATTATGCACTGAACCTCTCTCTAGGATTCTAAAAGTACCTGAGGTTTAGGCTAATGAGTCAGCATTCAATCTGGCTGCTGCACCAGGGCAATATCTGGGAGCCCAATTATCAAGTCCCCAGTTCTCCCCAATGGCCGGAACAAAACCAAGTTGAAGGCCTTTCATTCCACTCAAGATATTAATTTCCACGTTGGAAGCCAACTTAGCTTTCCAACAGAATTTCTCATTATTCCCTCCTGTAACCTACACGGCAGTCATCCCCTCATCACCCTTCTAAGTGCAGGCTATTGCATAAACTTTCTTCCTTATTTGCACCCTCTCTAGGTCTCCTTCTCTTCCTAGCCTGCAGTCCGTCTCTGTATATCCAACCTCTCTCTGCCTATCCTTCAAGCCAGCACTAATTCTATTGTTAGGTCTTCTTCCATTTCTACAGTCAGAAAGAGTGTACACACAAAGTAGCTTCTACAATAAGTCCCTCAATCAGATTAAATAATAGCTATTCAGTCAAGTCAGGAACTCCCTGAAGGCAGAATGGCCTCTTCTTCTTGTTCCACTCCTCTTTTCTCCTATTGCTTAAATCCAAAAGGAATTCCTTACCAGAGAACAACCCAGTCAGGTACTCCTGTCAAGTGAACACTGAACTGTGCTCGACTGCCATCTCGTGACTAACCTGTAGCATTACACTCAAAGAGAATCACATCAATGAACCAACAAACATTCCTGATACATCCACTCATTTTCTTTCTCTCCTTTATTTATTCCTCCTTCCACATTTTTTCTCCTTTCCTTTTCTCAAATAACTTTCTATAATTATTCCTTATACTTTCAAGAAATATTTTTTTAAAAATCTTTCAGGGACCAGAGCGGTGCCGCAGTGATAAGGTGTCTGCCTTGCCCTAGCTATACTAGGATGGACCACAGAATCAAACCATATGGTCTCCCCCAAGCCAGGAGCGATTTCTGAGTGCACATCCAGGAGTAACCCGAGTGTCACCGGGTGTGGCCCAAAAACAAAAAAAAAAACAAAAAAACTTTCGAATGCCACTTAAGTATCAATACAGTATGAATAAGACTCTCACTGCGTCTATCTCGCTGCCAGGCCCCCATGGCCTCTATCTCTTGCTTATTACCTAAGAACTATGGACAAAGCTCACAGAAGCAAGTACCTAAGAACTCTTCAAAGTTAGGAAGGGCAAGAAAATTTGGGAGGAGACTCTAAACTTGAAAACCCCCTCAAAGGTTTTGGGATACCAAGAGCATGCCTGCCTTGTATATACATGATCCCTTCTGCAGACCCCTAGCTAGAGCCTCTATTTGTTTTGGAGTGTTTGGTGTTTGTTTTTGTATAGGAACAACATCCAGCAGTCCTCAGGCCTTATTCCTATCTCTGAGCAGGGTTCACACTTGGTGAGGCTTGGAAGAACATATGGGGTGTAGGTGTTTGCTCGGAGAGAAAACCAACAAAATATAGGAGAAAGGAAAACAAGCTAAAATACTGAGGCTGAGATTTAATTTTAAAGTAGATCTTATGTCTTTACCCTTATGATAATGTTTATCATAATAAAAACTTGAGTTTTACTTTTAAGTGCTAATTTCCCAATTTAAAAAAATCTAGTCATGAAAGTTGAAGAGATAGTACAGTGGGTAGGGAATTTGCCTTGCACATAGCTGACCTAGGTTTGATCCCTGGCAAACCCCACATAGGCCCCCAAGCACCACCAGGAGTGATTCCTGAACACAGAGCCGGGATTAAGCCATGAGCATCAATGTGTATGTGTCCCCCAAACAAAATCCAGTCATGATTATATCCAAATGCCTATCAGGAAATCAAAAATATCTCAAAGAGATAGAATGTATTAAATGTCAGGTCCTCAAACAGAGATGGGCTTATTTTAGTGAACCAACAAACATGAACAATTTTCAGCTACTTTTCATTGTTTTTTATCTGAAGTCATATCCAGTGGTACACAGAGCTTACTCCGGGTTCTAGTCAGGATCACAGCTGGTGAGGCTAGGGAGCCATGTGGGATGCAGAGAATCGACTCTGGGTCTCCTACATGATAAGCAAGGGATCTGCAAGCTATGCTATCTCACCAGGGCCCCCTCAGCCATTTTGTAGCAAGCTAAATCAACATTCTCTGTAATTTACCAACTTTACTTCTAGGAACTTTCCAAGAGAAGAAAAAATGCATATATCCATAAAAACACCTTCACAAAACATCCATAGCAGTTTTACCTGTATGTAATAGCTAAAATACTAGAAAACACCCCAGGTGTCATTAAGAAAGTGGAAACAATTTTTAGTACATTCATGCAATAGAACGCTACTCAGAAATAAAACCAGATTTCTGTTATCTGTAACAAACTAAACTATTTCATAAGCTCCATATTTAAAGAAAGTAGCCAAGAATTGGGAAGGTTGGGTGGTGCCATCTCCACAGAAAATGGGACTCTTAAAAACTTAAATGGAAATTCCTTTTGATCTAGAAATGCCACTTCTGGGTACTGAGGGCTTTGGGGCTCCTTGAACCTGAAACTTGATGCTTTGGAAATCAAACTCTTGATGCCCATTCTATTGCTACCCACTGTCTTTTTCTTCTAAAATTAAATGTTAAATGCATTTATTTCCCTTCCCAACAAAGCCACCAGTCCCAAGTTCCTCCTTCCTGATCAAAGTCTGACCCAAAAAATGTCAGGCGTTGTCTCAGCAGAGAAAATGACATTTCTGCAAAGTTACTCTTCCTGGCTGGTTTCTTAAGAAAATAAAAGTGACTCTGAAGGGTTGGGGTGTGGGGACCCTACAATCCACTTGGGGGAGCTGTTGTGTGCTGTGTGCATCTCTGATTTGGAGCAGAGACTCTCCAAATGACTGGCCCCACCAGTGGCAAAGTTGGTTTGAAATCAGGATGCTGCCGGGACTTGAGTACTTAGCAGAAGGGGGATCTTAAAAAAAGTTAAGATGAGCACATGAGGGCCCGGAGAGATAGCGCAGTTTGCCTTGCAAACAGCCGCTTCAGGACCAAAGGTGGTTGGTTCGAATCCCGGTGTCCCATATGGTACCCCGTGCCTGTCAGGAGTTATTTCTGAGCAGACAGCCAGGAGTAACACCCTGAGCATCGCTGGGTGTGACCCAAAAACCGAAAAAAAAAAAAAAAAAAAAAAAAAAAGATGAGCACAGTGCTGTTAGCAAAACAGGCCTGTGGCCTGGAGATCCAGGGCCAAAATCACCTGCTCAGCCTCATTCCTCACAAGAAACGAGGAGGGGTGATTTTGAGTCCTGATCAGCTACTGGGTGTCTTTGAGTGTGTGTCCCTCACATTTCTGGCCCCCATCCCTTTTGCCATGGGATCAGCAACTGAAAATCACCGTTTCTCACCAGATTCTCTTTGGTCAAGTTGCACGCACAAAGGACAGCCGGGCCTATCCAGCTGGCTCAGATGCCCCCACTCTGAGCCACGACTGCTGCCCTGTTTGTTCAGGGGATCACTCATTTTCAGGGTCAGACCACACAATACCCACTCCAGGACTCAGGCTTTCAAAGGGTCAGCTACCAACTTCACCCACACCCCAAAGGTCAAAGCAAATCCCAAAGTCACATGCACACCTTCTATAGAACCGTCATTTCTCAGAGAGAGGAAGTGACTACATGACTAAGAGACCTCATCTCTCAAACTCGTCTTTCCTTACTCTCTCCTCCTTTTTACATTAGAACCACCACCATGTGTTCAGTCAATAGGCCAAGGGGTTCTCCTGTCTTCCCTCCAATAACTAGTGCCAAGTTGCACAAAGGGAATTCCTCCACTTCTCCATTCACCACTCTGGAGGCCAGGAAGAAACCTGTAAGCACACCTTAATTCTTCCATCAGGGGCCAGAATGGTGGCACGAGTGGTAGGGCATTTGCCTTGTAGCAGGATCCAAGGTAAGCGCCCTCCCTGAAGAATGAGGGGAAGGAGGGCACAGGAAGGAAACTAAGGTTGGTGAAAGGTGGACAGTGTTTTCATGGTCACCAAACACCTAAAAAAATAACAAAGCCTTAATTTTTTTCCTTCCAAACTTGTGCCACCTCAAAGCATATAATCCAAATCCTCCCAAACCTGCTTCAGTGCCCCTCCCCATGGAGCCTTTCTAGCTGCTTCCTCTCCCCACCTCACCCCTGAGTCCCTCAGCCACAACTTCAGGGCCATTCTGGGAGCTCCCCAATCGCCTCTCCACCTGGCCCAGCATGGAGACTACACAGAATCTTCCACAATGACCAGGAATTGGAAAGCAAAGGGATTTCTCATACTCCACAAGCAGAAAGGGTTGGTATTAGCAACCTATGTGGATTTGGAAATGACCAGATAAAGAGAAGCATGTTATAGAAAGTTGACTGAGAAAATCCAAATTTGAAGTGGGCTCTTTCCTCCTCCAGAACACCCATGAGAGAACCCTCTCCCCTCCCCAATCACCCACAGGTGCCCAGCTTGAGGATCTGGCAAACAAAGCCAGTGGGGGAAGGGGTATTGAGAACTGCTGGTGGGGCTCAATGTTAGGGATGCAGTTTTCAAGTTTCTACAGACACAGAGAAGCTTTCCAGGACCCCACACAACCTACCTACCCCCACAAACTCAAGGAGGCAGAGCAGAAAGGAGACTTACTGGGCTGCAAAGATGGGGGGAAACGAGGGCAGGAGCAAGGGCATGCTCAGCTCTTGAAGCAAACTTGCCTGTGCATAGTACAGGCTCTCATTCATGGAAACAGCTGCTGAGAGGCAAGGCGAGCTTGGGAGATGTCAAGACGTGTGTGCTGTGTGTAAGTGCTGAGAGCAAGACCCCTCCAGAACAAAATAGGATGATTTGTGAAATGCAGGTAGAAGGCAGCCAGGAGCAAAGGAGCATCTAATTGTTTAGAAATGTAAGGGCCCGGAGAGAGAGCACAGCGGCGTTTGCCTTGCAAGCAGCAGATCCAGGACCAAAGGTGGTTGGTTCGAATCCCGGTGTCCCATATGGTACCCCTTGCCTGCCAGGAGCTATTTCTGAGCAGCCAGCCAGGAGTAACCCCTGAGCACCGCCGGGTGTGGCCCAAAAACAAAAAACCAAAAAAAAAAAAAAAAAAAAAAAGAAATGTAACACATTCAAAAATGAGTTCAATACAAGAGCCAGATAAGTAGCCAGAAAATAGACACACACACACACACACACACACACACACACACACACACACACACGAAAAAGAAAAACTGTTCCTTTTCTAAAGGGATTAAAAGGTAAGAAAAAGTCCCTGCGGCAGACTTCATAAGGATGTCAGCAAACCCTCTCCCTAAATTCAGTGACAATACTCATTCTAATCAGAAACTCCTGTAGGGTTCCTAAAAACTGAAAAAAGGCATGGCTGAGTTCATGACAAAGTCTCTGGAAAGAATAAATGCCCAAATCTTGCCGACCATGTGTCGGAGGGGAAAAGAAGGCTAAAGTGTAAACTTTGCATGTAGGAGCCCCAACTTAGGTCCCAAGCACCTGAGCAAAATATGTTGTGTGGTTCTTCTAAGAATTAAATGATGCTGAGATTTATCTGGTCTGTACCCACCTCAGGCTTACTGAAAATTGATTTTCCAATGAACACAATCAAACGTTCATCTTAGAAGTAAAAAGGAGGGGCCGGTGAGGTGGCGCTAGAGGTAAGGTGTCTGCCTTGCAAGCACTAGCCAAGGAAGGACCACAGTTCGATCCCCCAGCGTCCCATATGGTCCCCCCAAGCCAGGGGCAATTTCTGAGCGCTTAGCCAGGAGTAACCCCTGAGCATCAAACAAGCGTGGCCCGAAAAACCAAAAAAAAAAAAAAAAAAAAAAAAGAAGTACAAAGAAGAGGCGAGAGGCCAGAGAGATAGCATGGAAGTAAGGTGTTTGCCTTGCATGCAGAAGCTTGGTGGTTCGAATCCCGGCATCCCATTTGGTCCTGAGCCTGTCAGGAGTGATTTCTGAGCATAGAGCCAGGAGTAACCCCTGAGCGCTGTTGGGTGTGATCAAAAAAACAAAACAAAACAAAACAAAAAAAGAAGTAAAAAGGAATATGCCAAGAAGCTCCAAGCAGAAACAAGATTTGCTTAAAAAAACAGAAAAGCCATTTATAGAAGCCAAAGGGACAGTACAGAAATCAACACACTTGTCTTGCATGCAGCCAGCCATGGTTCTATTTCTTGACCTCAACTATGGTCCCCTCAAATATGCCAGGAGTGATTCCTAAGACAGAGCCCAGCATAAGCCCTGAACACAGCAGGTGTGGCCCAAAACAAAAACTTAACAAAAATTCCACTCCCCTCCACATTTCTATATGGAAAAGCAGACATATAATGGACATAAAAAACTGCATTCAGACCTGGCTCTGTTCTCAACAATCATTTCTGGTGGGCTTCGGGGACTGTATGGGATGCCAGGGATCAAACCCAGGCCAACAGTATGCAAGTCAAGTGCTGTTCTTCCTGCTGTACTCCCCAAATGAATCATTTTACTTTGATCCTGTTACTGGGACATAACTTGTTCCCTCTTATTTCATATTGTTTAATTTCATGTTCCTTCATATCAGAATTTAAAAAGCGAGTTGAATAACAAATCTGAGTATAAATCTGCCAGCTAGAAAATTCACTACATGGTTTTAGGTTTTTCTCCTCATATTTTTGTTTTTTTGTTTGGGCCACACCCTGAAGTTTTCAGGGCTTACACATGGCTCAGTACTCAAGGATCACTACCAGCAAACTCAAGGGACTATATGGGCTATCAGTGATCAAACCTGCAGTGGCTGCATGAAGGCAAGTGCCCTTCTTTCTTGCTCCGGCCCCTCAGGTTTTCTGACTCAAGCTACAATCTCACAATTCAAAGTTGGAAAGCAACCCAAAGCTGTAAAATATACTCTATGTGTAAAAGTTATAAACAAATATTAGGATGCTATGTTTGTTCTTAAGATATAAAACCACAAAGTCAGTTGTTTCAGAGAGGATACTAAGAGAGAAAACACCTCAATTCTATCAAATAGATTCATAACCTATGTTGAAAAGATTCAAGGGGCCGGGCGGTGGCGCTGGAGGTAAGGTGCCTGCCTTACCTGCGCTAGCCTAGGAGACGGACCGCGGTTCGATCCCCCGGCATCCCATATGGTCCCCCAAGCCAGGAGCGACTTCTGAGCGCATAGCCAGGAGTAACCCCTGAGCGTTACCGGGTGTGGCCCAAAAACCAAAAAAAAAAAAAAAAAAAAAAAAAAAAAAAAGAAAAGATTCAAGATGAGGGTTACAGAATGTTTACCTGGAAGTGCAATCAGTTCCTTCTGTTGTTGGCTGAAATTTATCAGTGATCAAAAACTGATCCAACTATATTAAGTTTTAAAAAGGTAAAAACTTAAATCTATGCTCGGAATACCACACGTTTAAGTTATCCTTCAAAGAACAGAAAAGGCAATGATTAATAAAGACAAGTGTTGAGATTTATTTGGAAATTCACAGTTTCTAGTGGCACTACAGCTCTGTAATGACAGAGTGAAAGTCACCATCTAGCAGCACCACGTGCTGCGCAGGCGGGAACCCCCCCGCAGCCCCTCTACCGTCTCTGGACCTCTTCTCCGTGGGCTTCTCCACAACCAGGCCTTCCTGCTCTGAATGGCTAATTGTACAAACTGGGGAAATTTTTTAAATCATCTACAACATACTGTCGATCTAAAGCAGCAACTTAAACAAAAGGCTTTAAATAAGTCACATTATAAACAATACCCCAAGAAAGGTATTAAGACAAGTTTGAAAATGGTATTACTAAAAGTGCTCAATAAGTTATAACTTAAATCTTATACCACAAAATGGTCAATTCTCCCCTTTCAAAAAGATACCATCTAGTTTCATCTGTTGCTGTACAAAATGCACACTATGAAATCATTTTTATTTAGTCACTGCCAATCATTAAAGAAAATAAAGACAACAAAGACAGACACCATGGCATCACATGTGTAAAACTCTGCACGTCTCTAGTCAATGCTAAGCAAACAGAGAGTACAAATCTCATAGACTTTCAGACTTCCCATCAGGCAGGCTTGGCAAACTCACTGGCTGGCTGCTCCTGTGATTACGTGCAGGGCAGTGCTTGATTTCAAGACGTGACACCTATATTCATTGGACAATCTTCAATTTTCCATTTTCAAAACAGAAAACAATAATCCGAAAGTTGGAATATTAATGTCCTTATTGCAAATGTGTAAAATGTAATGTTAACTGAAGAAAGCTTTCATCAGTGGTTCAATGTGTTTAATAGGAAAATTTATTTTAAAAAAATATATAAATATTTCCAAATACCAGTCTTCTGCAAAAAAAAAGATCCTTTAGGGTATTTCCCTCATTGAATTAGTGTCTAAAGAAAACGAGTATGAATAAGCTAAAGGCATCAGGTATCATCATTTCCCTCCAAGAACAAGCTTTAAAATGCCAGCAGTTGTTTGTTTCCAGTGAGTTTGCTTGAAAGGCCTTGCCAAACAAACCTCTGAGGTTTCACACTGTCTGACCACATCATTGAACTCAGGCATACATCACCCCAAAGCCTTGTAAGTGTCTGCAGCTAACAGTTACAAAAGAAATCAAACAACAAAAAAAGGGTTTCCTCCTTCCAGTGGCATTATAAATAGACGAAAGGCACATAAATATGGGAAGGTGCAAGAAATAGGAACAAAGCTAAAGGAAGAAGTTTAGTCTTTCATTCCTATCCCACCTAAGGGACTGGGCTTCCAAATGGCTTTGGTCCCAGTAATCTGACAAAACATCTTTATAAAATATTTACCATAGTCCTTGTAGGAAGTGATCAGCCTTGTGAAACTGAAGTTCATTAACCAAGATTGACACAATCCCATCTACATTTTTTAAAAAGGCAGGAGCCATAATTTCAGAATACTTTTCTCATTAATATTTCCCCCTCCCCCATCCTCTTGGAATAGCAGATTGTTCTTCAAAGGATGAGTCTCCAGCCTGAAAGTGTGATTCATTTCAGATGTGTCCTGAAACGGCAGTGACCCCAAATGTACCCACAGTGATCTCCTTATTTCCTTTGATTATGTCGTGCAGGCTTGGCAATGACCCTGACTTAGTCTGTATAAGAGTTTTTATCAATTTTCCCTGGTCTTGGACTTTAGACCGCCTTCGTTTTAAAGCCCTCTTCTCAGTTTTTGTCTTTTGGGACTGTCCGTTGCACAAACTTGTGCAAGCTGAAATGCCACAAAAATAAGATTCCTCTGACTGTGACGAAGTTTCTGAGCTTCCCTCTGAAGGTGGGCCTTTATATGAAGAGTGATACACTTCCCCCATATTAGAAAAGTCTCTCTGGTTTGTGAAGGGTTTCCTTCCTTTTAGATCTCCATTGGCGATGGGGTGCAGTGGCTCTACTGGCTTTATGGTCTCGATCTTTTCAGTTTTGTACTTGCAGCGTTTCTTCTATATAAGACAAGTAAAAAAAAAAAAAAAAAAAAAAAGAACAGGGATTAGACCTCACAGCTACCTGTAACTAAGCCAGGAGAGCGGAGCTGGCAGATGACACAATCTCTGGCTGGTAATAGGCGAGCAGCATTACATACATACATCATCCTGACCTCACCTAATACACCAAAAAAGCCTTATAAACCTCTGAAAGCAAACTCCAGGGCTATCAACCCCATTCTGTGTTATATTATTAGTACCAGCACCTTTGAGTGCTCCTTACTATCTCTCAAAGACCCATCTCTGGTTCCCTAAGAGAAAAACAAGTTCCCTGCCAAGTCACAGCAGAGTTGAATAAACACAGTAGGATTGAAGCCTAGATTATTTGGCTCGAAAGCCCAAGTTCCTTCCCTTTACTCAAATGTAAACCAGAAAATCCAAAACAGGAAAAGTGCACTCTGTAGCTTAAAAGTCTTGTTTGTAGTGTGAATGCCACCTTTAACTTAAAGACACAAATTCACTGCTTTCTTGGGAAAAGGTCAGACAACAGAAAAAAATCTGTGGGTCAGTTTGCTATAAAACTAATAGTACTGTAAAAAAGAAAAGAAGTGAATTAGAAAAAGAAATGAATTATAAACTACATAAATTTATATTAATTTATTAAGCCTTTAAACCTATTACTGCATATTAACATACTTAAAAAGAAACTATTTACCTTTTTTTCTGGAGAAAACTTGAGGGGTTCTACGATGTACAAATCATGTGGATCTACTATAAAGGAAAAAAGAAGATGTAAAACAATACATAATGCCAGGATTAAACCCCACAAACATATCACTTGGCCCCTAGTGATTCACTCCCGGACAGACTGTGATGCACTGCAGTAAGCTGGAGAAATGGTGACACTTTTTTTTTAAGTGATAGTAACATTCTTATGTGGGACTTAAGTGGTCACCTTCAAATGACTTTCTCAAGGGCCAGAGAGCAGCTCTAAGGGCCAGGGCATATTCTTTGCACACAGGAGCCTCAAGTTCAATACCTGGCACTGCAAGGACCTCCTGCGCAATGACTGAGCTGGGAATAGCCCCTCCAAGCAACACTGGATATGTTGCCCAAAAGTCAAAAGCTAAAATAAATTAACTTCATCACCAGCATGTTGAAAATCCTCCTTCATATCCACTCCTAGGCTCCTAACTTTCTGATAAAGTAACATTGCTGGCATATGGCTCAGCGGTAAAGAATCAGTCTTGTATTCCTGAGAGCTGGATTTTCTCTTCCAATGCCATGCACACTGCCAACTAGGAGACACTTCGAGGAGTAGAATACCCTTGGCTAGCACAGACGAAGCCCTGAGTTTCTGAGCTCTAGTACTTATTACCCCCCTCCCAATGGCTGGAATTTGCCCCTGTAAAACAACAAGAATAACATTGCCAGGTAAATTAAAAGCAAACCAATTCACCACCTATTTCCCCCAAGTCTGAAGTCTACACAATGTCACAAACATAAGTTAACGTCATGCAACAGCAGGTGTGAAAGTATGAAGCCATTTAAAGAAATGTGCACACAAACTGAGGCCTAAGAAGTGTTTTCTGTTTATTGCTCTATGATTTGTGATCATCAAAACAAATAACACCAAATCTAAAGCTAAGCTAAACATGCGATACAAGCAACCAAGCAATATGAATACACACTTCTGGCACAGTGAGTAAGAATGTAAAGTATAGTCTTAAGACTGCATTTAAGCACATTCAAACAATCCTATTCCACCCACACACCAAGAAAAATGTACACATAAGAGATGTTCATGCTATGCAACTATTCAACTCCTGAGAAGTTCTGAAAAAGCCAGAAGCAACAAACTCACTATAAAAATTTCCTCCACCATTCAACCATTATGTCTTACATGGTCCTAGAAATTTGAGAAAATCATCAAATATAACAATATTCAAACAGTTCTCTAATATTATATGACTTAAAAAACAAACAAGATTGGGGCCAGAGAGATAGCACAGCAGTAGGGAGTTTGCCTTGCATGTGGCCAACTCGGGAGGGACCTAGTTCGATTCCTGACATCCCATATGGTCCCCCAGTCTGCTAGGGGCAATTTCTGAGTGCAGAGCCAGGAGTGACCCCTAAGCACCACTGGGTGTGGCCCAAAACCAACCAATAAGTAAATAAAGTTTAAAAGAAAAACCATGATGTCTACTACTAAAAAATAGTTTTAGTGCTTTTAAAGCAAGCCCTTTGCTGAAAGAAAATATAATTAACTTTTTAATATAAACCATGAAAAGCATTAAACAACTGCAGTATGGGAAGTAAACACTAAGCCAAAGTGGAAGGAAAAGTAGGAATTCTAAAGAGCATCTGGTCTATAGGCAAACCCAGAGTTGTTAGCATGGTTGGGTGAAAATCAAACCTCTCTTAAGTCAGGTCCCCTTTTGGTTCCACAATAAGCAGGGGCACTCATTACCCAAACAGGCTTTCTTTCACAGAAAGAATGAAGCCTACATAGAGACTTAAAGTCCAAATAGCCACCAATGCTGGCCCACCAAGTCCCAAGACCTCAACATGAAGTATTTCTGAATATTAAGGCAAATACAAATTCTCTCTTAAGCAAAGTCCTACCTTCTAATATCAAAAATAATCCTATAAGGGGCCGGAGTGGTGGTGCAAGTGGTAGGGCATCTGCCTTGCATGCGCTACCCTAGGACAGATCAATCCCCCTGGCATCCCAAATGGTCCCCCAAGCCAGGAGCAATTTCTGAGTGCATAGCCAGGAATAACCCCTGAGTGTCACCAGGTGTGCCCAAAAAGCAAAAGAAAGCCATCGTCATCATCATCATCACTATCATCCTATAAGTAACTTTTCAAAGAGCTGAATATCTTTTTTTTTTTTTTTTTTTTTTGGTTTTTGGGTCCCATCCGGCAGCACTTAGGCGTTACTCCTGGCTCGATGCTCAGAAATCACTTCTGGCAGGCTTGTGGGACCATATGGGATGCCAGGATTTGAACCATACGCAAGGCAAACTCCTTACCTCCATGCTATCTCTCCGGCCCAAGAGCTGAATATCTTACAAAGAGGAAGCACACAAAGACACAAGTATCTTGGTCAAGAGTCTATACACAGATTCGTAAGTAATCAAAATAGTAGAAGCTGCAAACATAGTACGAGGCTATTTATACCAAGGTTAAGGGAACCTGAAGGACTTTACTGCAAGAGACCAGAGAGTGCAGTGGGAAAAGGGTTGGTCTTGCCCACATCTGAACAGGTTCAATCCCAGGCACCATATATGGACCCCAATGACTGTCCCCCAAGAGTAATCCCTGAGCACAGAGCCCTGAGCGCAACGAGGTGTGGTCCCTAAACAAAAAACACTATGCCAAAAGAAAGAAGGCAGACAGAAAGATATCCCAAACAGTCAATAATTTCAAGAAAGATTGAGCTAGCTGATTCCCCCCCCCCACTCACACACAAACACAGCACGCACAACTCCTAATCAATGAGCCCTAGCACACATAAAAGAAAAAAAAAAACACACTTGTTACAAGTGTGACAATGGGGAAAGAACATAGGCCTCCATCATGCATGGAGAATGAAGATGGCAGCTCTGATAACCTGAAAAGTGCCGACAATCTATTTAGCCTCTCAGATAAGGACTTTAGAGAAGAAATATGGAGGATCTTCATAGAACTCAAAGAAAGCATGGAATAAACTGAACAAATGACAAATAAGCATTAAAAGGATAATGAAAGGGGCCGGAGAGATAACATGGAGGTAAGGTGTTTGCCTTTCATGCATGACGGTAGTTCGAATCCCAGCATCCCCTATGGTCCCCCATGCCTGCCAGGGGCAATTTCTGAGCATAGAGCCAGGAGTAACCCCTGAGTGCTGCCGAGTGAGTCCAAAAACAAACAAACAAAAAAAAAAAAAAAGAAAAAAAGAGGATATAAAATAGAATTGAGAAAACTCCAAACTGAAATAACAGGACAGGACTGAAAAATGTGATAGGAGAACTCAGTGGAAAGCCTCTCCTCCGATAGAGTAACAGTGGCTGAGAACAAGATGCATAACGACTACATACAACAGAAGAGGTTGGAAAGCACCTCAAAACAAACAATCAGACAATGGAAAAAGTCCTCAAAGAATGTGAACAAACAAAAGTAGAACTCTTTGATAAACTCAACAGAAAGAACATAAGAATCATTGGAGTCCCAGAGGCAAAGGACGAAAACCCCCATTAAGTATCAACAATCAAGGACATCATTGCAGAGAAACTCTCAGAGCTTAAGAGTGCATGCAACCAAATCCTGCATGCCCGAAGAGTACCAGCTAAAAGAAATCCAAAGAAAAAGCACCCCAAGACACATGGTAATCACAATTATGGATCCCACAGATAGGGATAAAATACTGAAAGCAGTAAGATCAAAAAGGGAAATTACATTCAAATGAGCTTTCTTAAGATTTACAGCTCATCAGTCATAAGAAAACCTCAAGGACTGAAGGCAATGGTGGAATATAGTAAACAAAACTCAATGCTTCACGAAGAGTACTTCACCCAGGCAGACTCACATTCAGGTTTGAAGGGAGAATACATACTTTCATGGATAAACAACAGCCAGAAACTTTACAGACTCAAAACCAGCCTTAAAGAAAAACAGAAAGGTCTACTTTAAGACAAGACAGAACAACAGACACATCAAACTCCTATATAAAGGTGACACTAAGGGATGGAGAGATAGCACAGTGGTAGTGTGATTGCCTTGCTTGCAGTCACCCCAGGACATACCCCAGTTCAATTCCCAGCAGCCTATATGATCCCCTGAGTCTGCCAGGAGCGACTTCTCAGCACAGAGCCAGGAGTAATCCGAGTGCCACCATGTGTAGCCAAAAAAAACCCAAGCAAACAAAAAAATAAGATGAGACTAAATCCCATGACAATTATCTCTCTCAACGTCAATGGACTAACTGCACCATGTTTGTAATCATGGTGTTTAAATAAAGATTAAAAAAAAATAACTTGGGGCCGGCATGGTGGTGCTAGAGGTAAGGTGCCTGCCTTGCCAGCGCTAGCCTAGGACAGACCGCGGTTCGATCCCCTGGTGTCCCATATGGTCCCCCAAGCCAGGAGTGACTTCTGAGCACATAGCCAGGAGTAACCCCTCAGCGTCAGCGGGTGTGGTCCAAAAACAAACAAACAAAAAGAAACCTGAACACATTATGCTGAAACATGTCATACAGATCAGAAAAAATACTACATAAAGTTTCAATTTATCAAATAAAACAGTCTGTAGTCCTTGTACAATCTGAATATAATGAAATGTTCACTTAAAAATGGGGTCATATGATAAAATTTGTCTTTTATCAATAGGCAAAAGAAAAAAAACACATGATCCCTCTAGTAGAGCTTTAATCATAAAGTAAGGAAGTACAGAATAACTAAAGCCAGGGCAAATAAATGTCATACAATATTTAATTCAAGTACGATAACAGAATCAGATTAAGGCCAATTTCCTGCTTACTAACCCCTTTTATAAGTAAAAGGTGAATTAGGGGTCGGAGCAATGGTGCAAGCAGTAAGCCTGGCCCATGCTAGTCTAGGATGGACTGCGGTTCGATCCTCTTGCATCCCATATGGTCCCCAAGCCAGGCATAGCCGGAAGTAACCCCTGAATGGGAGTAACCCCTGAGCATCACCGGGTGTGGCCCAAAAACAAAACAAAAAAAAAAAAACAAAGACGGTGAAGTATAACCTTTTGGTATTCTATCATCAAATACAAAAGACAAATGTATCTGGCATTAAAGAGTATATAGAGAAAAGCAGTCACCATTTCAACAGTTTAAAATGAGGCTAGAAATCTTTCTCAGTCACATGTACCCAGCTCAAGTAAGGAACGATGACAAGCAGTGATATGCTAAAATAATGAGGAAATGGAATACTGGAACTCTACTTCTGATAAAGGATAGTTAATCAGCCTCTTCAAAGCTGTGGAGCATTTACTAAAGGAAGATACACATATACCTTAAAACCCAGCAATCCCATTTTTAGGCACATACCTAACAGAAACACACACGAGTTCACCAAAAGAAATGTAGTAGCTCCAGAGCCCAAACATAAATGGGTAATAGAATACTACAGAGGAATGAGAACAGATAAGCTACAGATTGAAGAATCTCACAATAGTTAATTAGCCAAAATAGTGACTATGCTGGGAGGTGCCATGTAGTGAGCAGAAAGAATTGGGGGGTGGGGTGGGGGGGTGAAGCACGCTCAGAGCCAAACAGTGCTCTGCTGCTCAATCTGGGGGCACAGGCATGCTCCATTTGTGGAAATCTATCCAGCTTTTCATCTAATTCTATTTCCTTATGTGTCTCTTTAAATCTAAAATGTCAGTGATTAAAAAGACCCATCACCAAAAGGGAGGAAAAAAAAATAAAAAAGCAGAGAGGAGGGAAGAAATTTGCCAGCCCTAATGTAGTAGGTTATTTCTGTAAAACCTTGTGATAACTATATATATCAATGAACCTCAGAAATAACTTGATTTAATATGAAGCATGCTGCTGTCACTAAATTCTAAGCCAGAAAAGCCAATGATTCAAATATATAATCTCTTTATTTCAGTAATGCTCTAAGTCTCTTAAAGCTAATTATAAAAGCACGAATATGAGAAAATAGCAACTCAACACATATATTAACTTCAACTTAGAACTCTGAGAGTGTGAAACAGTGAATCACTATTTTCTACACAGGCAATAAGAGACAGGCCAGCCGTTTGTTCAGAAAGTGCCTCACAGTCCAGCTCCAGACAAAAGGGGTCCTACCTGTACAGGAAGAGGAGGCAGATAAGCTCGGGATTCTAGGGGAGGGCATTCAGGTTTCCACAGTTGCTGAACTTTCTCAAACATCCCTTTCTAAAAAGAAATACTTCTAAACAGGAGCAGAGACAAAGCTGCCAACAGCTGATCAAACGAAGTCCCCTCCCACCTTATGGTCTTTTAGATAGGTAGGTAAGAATTCTCTCTCAGCACACAGGACAATGTTTGTAGCCACTATTCTGCAGCAGATGAACTGCAGACATTCAATGTAAACGGCAGTAGGCAGATTCATGTTTATACATATACATGTTCACAAAAATCTACCTTCTTTAGCAGTGAATTGTAGAGACTTGGATCTGATGAGTGGGAATGAAGTTCTCCTTTTCAAATTCATATCATCATAGGAAGAAAAACACCTGATACATTCAGAAAGACCAACATTAGAAATGGTGAAAAATGATATTCAAACTTACTCCTAGTTAGGGCTAGATGAAAGCTACCAAGAACTGCATATGCCATAAAGTATTAATCCCTAAGGTAATAAAGGTAATAAAAAGCCAATTACTGATAATACACATTTTTAAAAATTAAGTAATCTTTGTTATAAGGTGCTGTATTAACATAGCTAATTCTTCTGCCTTTGAATTCCATATTAAAACATCTTTTTAAAAAATCCTTTAAAAAAAAAAAATAAATAAAAAAAAAAAAAAAAAAAAATCCTTTAAAAGCTAAACTCTTCCTTCACCAGTGAACAAAGGTTTCATGCTTTACTATCAAGGTTTTCTCTATTAGCTTACAAAACCTTCTAGGTAAGGACCACATCACCAACACTTTTAACACTTTGGCTTAGAAATTATCATAAGTGGGACCGGAGAGATAGCATGGAGGTAAGGCGTTTGCCTTTCATGCAGAAGGTCATCGGTTCAAATCCCGGCGTCCCATATGGTCCCCCGTGCCTGCCAGAAGCAATTTCTAAGCAAGGAGCCAGGAATAACCCTTGAGCACTGCCGGGTGTGATCCAAAAAACCAAAAAACCAAAAAAAAAAAAAAAAAAAAAAAAAAAAGAAATTATCATAAGAAAAAAAGAAAAAGAAATTATAAGAGCTAAAGAATCTTTTTACTATTCTTTTATTTGCTCACACTTCTCAAAAATACATAAACCGTAAAATACTAAAAAATAATGATATAATACAGACAATACCTTTTAGGGCTTGGATACTGATTACTTTTGGGAAGCTTTGAAATATAATCTCCATCAAATTGAGAGGTATTTCGACAACGCTGCATACAAAGTACTAGTCCCAAGACAACACAGAGAACCAACGATATGACAAGATAGCTCTGTCGATCTGAAACCTGAAATGACAAAAGGATTTAACAAGATAATAACAATAAAAATAAACCAACAATAACAACAATAATATATTCACTAGGAAAAACAGTAACAGTCCAAATTCAAAGGGCAAAGCTTTAAAAGCAGGTAATTAATTCTCTTTGAAAATGGACTACTAGTCATTGCCCCCCCCCCCCTAATCCCCAGTTCTTTGTTTGGTTTTGGTTTTGGGGTCACACCTAGTGACACTCAGGGTTTACTCCTGGCTGTACGCTCAGAAGTTGTTCCTGGCAGTCTTGAGGGACCATATGGTATGCCGGGATTCGAACCAGTTTCAATACTGCATTGACCACATGCAAAGCAAACACCTTACCACTGTGCTATCGCTCTGGCCCCTAGTCCCAGTTCTTAACTTTGAAAAGTTCCCAATCAAAGGAAAAGTAATACAATGAAAAAGTATTTTATTATTATTTTTAAAGTAATACAATGTAATAATACTTACTATTTAATAAGTATTCTAAGTATAATAACAAGTATATTTGGGGGTGGGGTGGGCCACATCCAGCAGCACTTAGTAGTTACACCTGGCTCTGCGCTCAGAAATCTCCACTGGCAGGCTCGGGGAACCAAGTGGGATGGCAGAGATCGAACCTGAATCCATCCTGGGTCGGCTGCTTGTAAGGCAAATGCCCTACTGCTGTGATATCACTCCAGCCCTCAACAAGTATATTTAATAAAAATTGTAAGTATAATAAGTAATAATAATACTTATTACTTTAAAATAATACAATACAATGGGGGCGGCAACAGTGGTGCAGTGGTAGGGTGTTTGCCTTGCACTCGGCTGACCTAGGACGGAACCGTGGTTTGATCCCACCCGAGTCCCACATGGTCCCCAAACCGGGAGCAATTTTGAGTGCATAGCCTGGAGTAACCTGAGTGTCATAGAGTGTGGTCCCAAAAAAAAAACAAAAACAACAACAGCAACAAAAAAAATGTAATACAATGAACATATTTATGTCTTTCACTTATATTCATCAATTGCTAACATTCTGTCTTTTCCATTTAGAGAAAACAAACATCATGCCCTTACACTGCCTTTCCCAAATACAAATGAATCACCAATCATACATTTACTTAAGGAAAAAAGTTACAGATCATCCACAATTCCTCATCTTATTAAGCCCATTTTTTTTTCTTTGCTTTTTGGGCCACACCCGGTGATGTTCAGGGATTACTCTGGCTATGCGCTCAGAAATCGCTCCTGCTGGCGGGACCATATGGGACACGGGAGATCGAATTGAGATCTATCCTAGGTCGGCCGCATGCAAGGCAAATGCCCTACCACTTGCACTACCACTCCGACCTATATCCAATCTTTCTACCTCTTAAAATATATTCTGAATTCAGTAGCTTCAAGCTGTTCTCTGAATCTAAAATCCTAGTACAATCCAGCCTAGTATGACTAATTAATGCCTCTCTACTTCAATTATGCTATTCCATAAGAGGCAATAAGAAGTTACCCAAAGTGTTGTTAGTGAGAAGATTTAAGTCACTTAGTATTATCTACAGAATTTTTTAATTCTAAACCGCTCACAAAGGCCCACATGACCAGGTCCCTAACATCATTCAGACCTCATTCCTTACCTTCATTTCCTTCCTTCCCTGTAGCTCACCTGATAATATACCAATAGCAGATCACACTCTTTACCTTCCCCCTCTTCTTTCCTTCCTTCCCTGCAGCACACCACAATATACTGACCTAACTCCTTACTAATCCTTTCTCCCTCCCTTCCTTTCCTGCAGCATTCCACCAGCTTCCTTTCTGACCTTAAACTGTTTCTTTTTTGTTGTTTGAGGGGGTTTTAGGGTTTTTTGGATATATATTTTTTTTGGTTGGTTGGTTGGTTGGTTTGGTTAGTCCTAGCTCTGCACTCAGGAATCAGGTGCTCTGGGGACCATACAGTATGCTGAGGATCAAACCAAGGTCAGCCATAAAAATCAAACATACTATCGACTATATTATCTCTCTAGCCCCCTCACAGCATTTGTAACCAGAGAATCTTTGCCCTATTCTGCTGTTAACAGAACTGGGCTGATTTCAGCTCTGCTTGGCTGCTAGCACCTCCTCAGAAAGGCCTTCTAAGGGCACCCACACCAAAGCCACATTTACTAGGTAGGCCAATCCTCGGACACAACATTCCATTCTCCAGCCCATGTTCACAGCACTTATAGTAAAAACAAACTATCTGCATTCATTTCCTTGGGACCATATTCCACAATCTAGACTATATTAGTCCCATGCCTCATCCTCATTGGCAGCTCAACAAGCTTTTGTTAAGTCAAAGAAATTTTTATCTTGTAATAACTACCTCCACAAGCCTTTCTTAGCTGAAATGGAAATGTATACTACAGCTATCAATGGGCTGCTAGAAAGCCTGGAACTATGGCTTCTAACTATATTTTAGGTAAGAGCTAAATTATGAAAGCTGTGTTAAGTAGATTATGAAAATACTTCCTTTCAGTTAAGTTCTTAAGATACCAGGTTGCAAAAGAGTCAGTGGTTTCTGACTTTTGACTGTGTCTATAAATGTTTATATCAAGTAGCAGCCAGAACAATTACCTCTCGTTTCAGTTCTGCTACAGTTGTCGACAAATTTGAAACCAGCTGGGTCATGGTGATGAGTTGTGCCTGGAGCACCTGAATGGCTTCGGTTTGTCGCTGATCCTATAACAAAATATTGTTTGTGTCTCATCTGTATGTGAACTGCATCACTGTAAGCTCATTACACATATAAACAATTTCACAAAAATGGCGTTATAAATTACACATAGTATCATTTTTATTTTCAACTAAACAATCTGGGATAATAAGTTCCAGGGAGTTGAGAATAGGTAAAGTACAGGAAGATCTTAGTGAATATCATAAACTTTAATCAAACTTAAATTTTTTAAACAGGATTAAAATCTGTGATTGTTCTACCTACCTCAACCTTCCTTACAAAAATACAAAAAATCTGCCTCTCTACTACCTCTTATGTAATGGAAGTTACATTGTTTTCAGGTAAATATGGACTTCATATGTATAAACTTGCCCAAATATGATATATTTTATAGTTTTTGCTTTTGTTCTTTGCTTTTGAGCCACATTTGGTAATGTTCAGGGGTTATTTCTGGCTCTGCATTCAGAGATCACTCTGGCAGAGCTCAGAAGACCACATGGGGGTGCTAGAAATAGCCTCCCAACTATTTTTAAAACAATCACTTTTTCAGATGTGCTTTTAATGCAAAGCACTCAACACAAATGTTTAAAACATTTTAGAGTAATGTTTTGGGTAAAACTAAAACTAAAAGCTAATACTGAGAACGATCTTAAAGAGATTAGGCATAGGGCCGGAGAGATAGCAAGGAGGTAAGGTGTTTGCCTTGCATGCAGAAAGTCATTGGTTAGAATCCCAGCATCCCATTTGGTGCCCTGAGCCTGCCAGGAGCGATTTCT